>NC_090371.1:260361944-260668523 GCF_036365525.1 Heterodontus francisci
GATCTTGAGCCATATTTTTCAGTCAAAATAACAGCAAGGCTAGTGGAGCTCACCATTATTTATGCACAGATGCTACAGCAATTTCAATTGAGGGCAGATACAAGGTTAAAAGCAGAAATTCAAAAGTTTCTGTCCGAGATGTGCCACTCCACTGTTAGCTTCACACAAGTGGCAGCTCACTGGCTCCTTTGCCATTGAAATACTTTGAATGGTGTGAGGTTGTTGTACTTGCACGGCAGCTACAAACTAACTTCGCCACAGAAAGTTAAGTCTAATTCATTTTGGTCTAGGTAGCCTTCTAATTATGTATTAAGTGTTAATAAGTGCCAATCAGCCTCTTTGGCACTAAAAATTAACTATTAAAGTGTGGAGTATCATTCCTTCAGGATTTAATTGCTGGAAATCTAAAAAATGAGTGTTTAAAATAAATCTTTACTGTTCCTTCCAGTCTCTTTTCTCTTTCTCCCTTATTCCAATCTTACCTTTCCTGTTTAGTTCTCTTTCCTTACCTGATTTGGTATTGAATTCATTCTCTCTAATTTACATTTCTATGTCAGTCCTGGTGCTATTAATTTCACAATCCTTTAATCTGATTGGTTAAGGAGATACACAGTTGCTTGTCCTGTTTCCCTCAGTGCAACATTATCAGCTTGCACTTTCAGCAACTTGCCACGCAAAACGTATTAAACGCAAAAGTGTTAAAACGTAAGCTTGCAAGAGCAAGTCAACAAACAGCAGACATGTTAGATTCACTCCTGCAGCAAATTATGGACATTGATTCGACTTTCGAAGTTAGAGATACATATAACAATGAAGAAGAATCAAGGGAGAAAAATTCTGGGTATAGGTTGAAAGCTGCAACACCAATGAAGTACAAGGAGGGGCGAATGCAAAGTAAATCAGAGTCAGAAAAGCAGAAGCATGTAGCAGTCTTATATACATATATTTCCAAAATTAAAATTTTCAAATATTTCAAGTGCCCAATATAATGGACATAATATGAACATTATATATAAAAAGTGCTTGAAGTACATACAGTTCTAGAGGGTATTTCAAGCTTCCTAAAAGCTGAATGCAAGGTATTCCTGAATATGAAGATTAACTCCATTCACAATTTTCAGCAAAGTTATAAGCACAAATATAAAGAATATTTATGATTTTGCTGTAAATAGTAAAGAGAAAACGTTCCTTTATGTCCATGCTACTGTCTTTCAGCTGCACCAAAACTTCAACATCTGTCAGGAAGACAGTAACCCAGACACGGAGGGGCGCCAGGTGGGGGAGGGAGGGGGAATTTCATCTGTGATCTATAAAACATAAAAGGTAGCCATTTAAAAACAACCAGCCTTGTCTGCGTACTACTTAATTGATAACTTCTTGAAAGTTATATCTCAAAATCAGTAAATCAAAACAGCCATCTTTGCAATCACACTTGCTTAGCATTCATATCCACACATTCTACCTTAGCAAACAGGCATCATCTAACAGTAGCTTATGGTAACTGCAGCAGGTCAATGTAATGAAACTATAAGGCAAGCTATTGAGAAATTTCTACATTACTCTTTCATGACCTTATTCAACCAGTATTGATGCTATTGAGCTGTCTTCAGCAGCAAGATCCTGTAATTGCAACGAAGTACAAATCTGATTTTCATAAACAACAGTTTCTCAAAGTGCTCTTGTATCTTGCTTGAGAGAGCAATAAATAGCTTTAATACAAAAATAAATTAAACAGAAGTATTCATTGAAGACCAACCTAGGTATCAAATTGCTTCACAAGGTCTTTGCTTCTTTGTACAGAGTTTTGACACGTGGTTTTCCTAACATTTCCATAGTTAGCCAATGGCCATCTTTTCCAACATTTTGGTTATTCATCCTTAAACTGCAACAGTGGCCCCACTGCCTTGGTTATCATCTGCAGCTTCCACAACTGAAAAAGAATCGAACTCCATTATTCCAGCATGATTTCAGAAAATGTTGATAGCCTTGTAGATTTCCTTTCTTACTTTTCTGCATGAGTAGAATTTTATGGTTCTGGATTTTTAGAACAAACTATAATTGGTTAGAACCAAGAAACAACCATTTTGACTTTTTTATTCTTTCACCATTGTTAAATTGTTCCTGCTCTTGATATGATAATTTCCTTATCGGGGTACTTAAATTTTGGTATGCATGGTAGCTGTATAAGTATATACTATTTTTGTTCCATCCAATTGGCAAGGGGCATCAGTTGAAGACAATATTTTCTGGTTTGTATGTAAAGAAAGATTTTATATTTATATAGGGCCTTTCCCACCCTCCGGATGTCCCAAAATGCTTTACAGCCAATGAAGTACTTTTATGGTATATTTTCTGATGTAATGTAGGAAACATTACAAATATATTTTGTGTATATTTGTTAAGATGCTGTAAAATTGCAGAAGGCTGTTTTTAATACTTGTACACCCACTAATCTGAGATCTATGACAAAAAACTAGGAATACTCTGAGTTCAGTATGACTGAAAGAAAAAGATGACATCTAGTTATGCAAAATATTTCAAACTTTTCCAAAATTAGTTGTCATCATCAAAAAAAGCAACCAATTTCACTGAAAAAGCTTATTGTGCTGGGATAATTCCAGTGGATCAAAGGGAAAATGGATCTCTTCTGTCCTTACATTGTAAAATCTGGAATTATAAAATACTCGATACCAGCTCCAAAGAGCTTCCAAGGTAAATTGCATACTGCTACTAAAGCCATATAGGACACTAAAGACACTTTTTGCACAACTGCCCCATTTGGACACTGCAGTTCCAAATACCACACATGGTACAGAACTGGCAAAATGAAAAGTGAACCTTGTAATGTTGATCACAGAATTTGAGCCTGCTGTGCCTCGTCCTAGGGCACTGTGTTTTCCTCATTCTGGTGCTCCAAGTGTTCTTTGTTTTGGAGGATGAAGTTTGCCTGTTCCTGTTGGTCATTTGGACAATGCAAGTGCATCTGTCACTTCTGCAGTCTCTGGCACTGCTACACTATCTGACTCAGATGCAACAAAATCAGTAACCTCAGAATTAGATTTGTATTGTGATAATGAGACAAAATCTGCTGCAAATTTAGCAGGGACTTAGTCTCCGAGAAATAGAATGAGAAAGCAAGTTACCCTTACACGTCTACTGAGAGCATCTGCAGTGCCATACTTGCTACTACCAATCCAACTCCCACTGTTACCAGTCCAAAACTGTGAATGTTACAAAAAAAAAGCTATTTAATTTTCCTCAGGCCAAAGAAGGAGATATCCATTGCCAAGAAAATAAACCAACAAAGCAACACCTGTCATCTGGCAACATTTAACAGTTCATCTGGATAGTGAACTGAATCAATTTGCATTATTTAAACGGTTATTATTAGCAGGAATAAACAAAAGGAGCACAAGAACAGTGTTAATCACACATCTGAAAGAATTTCATGCAGAAAGAGTTATTTTGGTTACTTAGAAAGTGAATATTTCAGACACATCTATTACTGATTCACAAGCTGTATTAGAGACATTAGAGGAGTTGAAAAGCCTTAACATTCCTGAACAGAATCTGACCTGTCATCAAAAACTCTGCTTCTGAATCATTGCTTACTATTGACTGAAACCCCGCACTTCACAGAAAAGGGAAAATAACCTCTATTGAGCAATACTTACAGGACAGAAATGCTGCTCCTAAAAACCATCTGGTTATTGAAAAGGAAATAGTTAGTTATTAGGGAGATGAGTAGTAAAAGACTGCCGTAGTTCACTAACCATATATAGAAGTCTAGGACCTATGTTCAAATTCAACCCAAACTGATGGGAAAAGGTATTTGAGCAGCCAAGCTCAATCCAATTTCTAATGGAATCAGGCCAAAGTCACAGAGCCATCCATAATTTAGCACAAAACAGTATTAAATTGGCAGTCTCAATAACAAGAAAAAAACTGATGTTCATTTAGTAGGAGGTGCTCTCCTGAAACTGGTGTTGTTATATTGACTGGAGAAGTTGTTTTCTGAATCTAATTTTGTTCTGGCCAATATTTATTCCTTAACTAAAATTGCCAAAAACAATCACATTGTACAGTAGCATAGTGGTTGAGCAATGCAGTGGCCAAGGAATGCATAACTGCGGAGGTGTCATGGATGTAATACTGCACTCCAGGAAGTGCTTAAAACTGCATGCATCCACAACAGCTTGTATTGCGATCTCTGGGATGCTGTCAAGATGTTGGACAAACGACAAGCTCACTTATGACAGGCAACTGTGATGGGACGCAGTATGTTTTGTGCTGAGGTCATCCTAATTAAGGTTAATGCCAAAAAGAAAATTGGTGAGTGGATAGGCCTGTGCAAAATAGATTAACAAGGGAAACCTCATAAGGTTGTACGCTGCATCTGTTTTGTTGTCAAGGATTATGGTGAAGACTCACAAGTCAAGGATGTAATTGACAACTATTTCCGGGCAAAGTAATATGTTTCATAAATATAACCAAAAACTTTCAAAGCAATATAGTGGTTGGGTTACTGGGGACTAGTAAACCAGAGGGCTACACTAATGATCTGGAGAAATGAGTTCAAATCCCACCATGGCATCTGAGGAATTTAAATTAAATAAATCTGGATTTTTAAAAAAGCTAGTATCAGTAATGGTGACCATGAAACTACCAATCTGTTGTATAAAACCCATCAGGTTCACCAATGTCCTTTAGGGAAGGAAAGCTGCTGCCCTTATCTGGTCTGGCCCATATGTGACTCCAGACACACAGCAATGTAGTTGGCCTCTGAAATGCCGCAACAGGCAATTCAGTTTTAATCAAGAAGGTGGATCACTGCCATCTCAAGGGCAAGCAGAGAGGGGTAATAAATGCTTGCCTTGCCAGCAATGAACACATCCTATAAATAAATGGAAAATATTATCTGGCCATTATCAGATTGCTGTTTGTGGGGCATTGCTGTGTGAAAATTGGCTGCTGCATTACCTACATTACAACAGTTACTACACTTCTTTAAAAAAAAATACTTCATTAGCTATAAAACTCTTTGGAATATCCTGAGATCATGAAATGCTCCTTATAAATTTCTTTCTAATCATGTGATATTTAATCCGGGAGTACTTGATGCTGATAAAAGTGGAAAAAAGGTGTCCCATTCCCCACCTCTTATATTTATGACCCGATGAAAAGAAAATTGGATTTAAACCTTTATTAAATGTTTTTCAACCAAAGAATTTCATTCTCTCCCAATTTAAATGGATTGCAAAGTTCTTGTATAGATACTTAAAAAGAGGCACGAGTGCATAAAAGGAGTAGGGAGCCAAATTAGTACACTTTTTATATCTTGATATGTTGACTAACATCAAATACATATGTTTCTACTTATGTAGAATACATATGTTATCTTTTGGGCAACGAGTTGGCTAAATTTCAGGGGAGACGTCACACGAACCGTAGCTACTATTGAATATTGGGCAACTGGGCATGGGTGTATTTTCATCTTATGTGTTGCTTGAAGGCAAAATGCTACTTTCAACATCCCACGGGTCATATAGCTGATGTTGAAGGAATGGAGTTACTGTGTCAATCTAATAGCTACAAAGATGGCCAAGAGGGGGAAGGCAAATGATGAAAGTAATGAGCACGCTCACTTGTTGACACATGGCATTGAGTTTCGATATGCCCAGCCTCCTGGGCACACGTGTAGCAGTCCTGAACATCGTAGCTTTTTTTTTCCAAGACATGTGTTCATTTTTTCTGTACATTTTTCCAGAACGCTATCTAATTCTCATTGCTTGATGGGATTCCATTCTTTATATCCAAGTGCCGATTGAAGCCAAACTGAATGTGATGGACTTAAAGCAGAGCATAGAGACGTAATGTAGGTGCTGCCAGGCAATGCACTGAGAATAAGGGGAAAAATGGTTGAACATTCAAATATTATAAACCACATAATACTACTGATAAGAATAGTACCCCGTGAATTTTAAAAGGTCGGTCACGCGCAAACATTTAAATGTAATTGCGATTCCACAAAACTAGGATACAAAGGCCTTCCAAGCACCAACAATTAAATCGATTAATTCAAACATTGCGATTTTTCACTGAATGCAATCGGAATGGACATATTGTTTCAATTATTTGAGTTAATCTGAATCCGACAAAATTCGGTCACTTCTTCCGTCTCCTTTCTTTTTCCTCACTGTCACAGCCTGCACTTGTAAAATAAGAGACAGAGCTTCAGAATTCTAGGTCGTCACAAAGCGCGTCCTTGTCTTATTTTTACATTCGACTACAATTGTAATGTAGCGGTAAAGTGAGTGAAATCGACATCATGGAGAGATGTTCTAGTCATTAATAATGATGTGATGACCTGTAGCCCATAGATCCCTGTGGGTTGAGAGAAGTTTATTGGACTGGGCAATGAATCTAACAGGTTTGAGACAGGGGTGAAAGTTGGTAATGTTTGAGAAGGTGTTGGAGAAATAATGGTGGAAATGGGTATCCAAATTGGCGAGATGGATAATTAATTATGGGGCAGAAGCTAGAAATGGATCATAATTTTTCAGTGGTGGAGATCAAAGTGATAGGAATCATGCCCTTCCATAAAAATGTAATCAGGGTGTTGTATTCGTGCGACGTTGTTGGTACTGGAAAATTCCTGAAGCTGAGTTGACAGTGCTGAGCTGTTACTGATGATTGATCAGTAGGCAGAGAAGGATATTTATCTGAGCTCCTCCAAAATTCTGGCCTCTTGCACATCCCAATTTTCTTGCTCCACCATTGGCCGCAATGCCTTCAGCTGCCGACGTCCGTAGCTCTGGAATTCCCTCCCTAAAATTCACCTCAACTCTACCGCCCCCTCCCCCTTGACCACGTTCCTCAACAACAAGCTTTAGATCACCTGTCCTGATATCTCATTATTTGGCTCGGTGCCAAATTAGTTTGACAAAGTTCCTGTGAAGAGCCTTGGGACATTTTACTATGTTAAAGGCGCGATATAAATGCAAGTTGGTGGCGTCAAAGATATCGTATTGAGGAGTGTGGAAGTAGCTGTTTATAAATAGAGGCATTAGGGAAAGCGGCAGCGTGTTTGTGTTTGAGGGGGGGAGGGTCTGGTATCTGACCCGGAGTGAGGTTAGCAGAGGGGTCGCCAACATGTCAATCGCAAGCTACCGGTAGCTCCTGACAGTATTTTGAGTAGCTGGCAATGCAGTCGGATCGCACGCACTTGCCATCATTAGTCTATGAATGCTAATGTCACCATACACTGATGCCACAATGCGGCGAGTCCAACGGGAAAGTCGAGCGGTCAGTCCAGCGGCGAGTTGAACGGCGAAGCAGCAGGTCGAGTGGCGAAGTCGAGGGTGTCCCAGTTCGATTTACTGTCCTCACTATGAAATTATTCCAGCAGGATTCAGTTCCACGCAACCAAAAGTGGCTAATAATTTTACATTAATTTAGAAATCTTATACAGGGAGATGATAAGAACACATGTTGTGGAAAATGGACATACCACTATTTAGCAGTTGTGAAAATTGCAAAGGGAGCTTTATGCTGGGCTGCATCTGAACTTGCATTGCATAAAAAATGTTCCATTTGTCAGTCCAGTGCTGTTATTCCTTGCATTGATAATCACAAAATCTTGTCACTCCTCCCAAAAATATAAGCAAAGACCAGGAAGCTGCAGCAACAAACCAGCACAAAATCTCATAACATTTGCAAATGATCTCAATGCTTTTTTTTAGCTCCACAGAATATACAACAATAAAAAAACTAATGGCAGTATTAATGGATTAGTTCTAATGGAGCTTTCAAACAATAGGAAAACAAATATCACTTACAATACAATGAACAGAAAAGGTTGATGAGGGTAATGCAGTTGATGTGGTGTATCTGGACTTCCAAAAGGCATTTGATAAAGTATCACTTAACAGGCTTGTCAGCAAAATTAAAACCCATGCAATAAAGGGACAGTGGCGACTGGATCTGAAGTTAGCTGAGAGTAGTGGTGATTGCTTGTTTTTTCAGACTGCAGGAAGGCATATAGTGGGTTTCTTCAGGGACTGGTATTAGGCCGACTGCTTTTCTTGATATAAATGACCTAGACTTGGGTGTACCAAGCACAATTCCATGTGGATGACACAAGCTTGGAGGTATTGTGAACTTGAGGAGAATAGAGGTAGACTTCAAGAGGGCATACACAGGTTGGTGGAATGGGCAGACAAGTGGCAGATAAAATTTATTGCAGAGAAAAGTGAAGTGATACATTTTGGGAAGAAGAACAAGGAGAGGCAATTTAATTCTAAAGGGGGTTCAGGAGCAGAGGGACCTGGGGTAAATGTGCACAATCGTTGAAGGTGGCAGGGCAGGTTAACACAAATTAACTGTTAAGAAAGCAGTTAATAAGTCATATGGGATCCTGGACTTTATAAATAGAGGCAAAGAGTACAAAGGCAAGGAAGATATGGGGAACCTTTATAAAACACTGGTTTGGCCTCAACTGGAATATTCTGTCCAATTTTGGAAACTACACCAGGAAGGATGTGAAGGCATTAGAGAGGGTGCAGAAAAGGCTGACAAGAATGGCTCCAGGAATGAGGGACTTCAGTTATGAGGATAGATTGGAGAAGTTGTCCTTAAAGAAGAGAAGGTTGAACGGAGATTTGATAGAAGTGTTCAAAATCATGAGGGGTCTGGACAAAGTGGATAGGGAGAAACTGTTCCCATTGGTAGAAGGGTCGAGAACTAGAGGTTAAGGTGAATGGCAAAAAAGGGGGACCTGAGGAAAAACTTTAAGCAGCAAGTGGTTAGAATCTGGAATGCACTGCCTGACAGTGTTGTGGAGTAACATTCAACTGTGGCTTTCAAAAAAGTATTGAAAAATTGAAGGAAAAAAATGTAGGGCTACAAGAAAAGACAGGAGACTGGGACCAGCTGTGTTGGCTTTGCAGATCTATATCTATCCATATTTTTCAATATATGTTTAAGTAGCTCATGATAATTTTGAGTTTATCAGAACTCTTACTAAAGAAAAGCTTGGAGATCCCTGAGTTAGCAGCACCCCACACGCGTGCCTCAACACATTCACAATAAAGAATTCTTGGAGAAGCACTAAGTCCTGATAGTTGCACGTGTGACACTCTGCTTTTCATTGTCACCCAAAGACTTCCATTGTAAAAAGGGATGTTGCTATGCTAAGTTCTGCGGGGCCAAAACTCCGTGATCAGTATTGTTACAACATTTAAACTTAAATATAGATTACCAGAACCCAGAAATCACTTATAAATACGGAATTTACAGGGGAACATCGTAATACTATTGAACGTTCCACAGACAATTTCTAAAGTTTACATAAGAAACGGAAAATATACTTTAAAACCCCATGTCACATGACACTTCGAAGGAGTTGGGGCAGTTTTCAAAGTTAGTTGTACTCTAATATTTGTATTAAGAAAATAGCATGCACACATCGATCCGAAAATACTGCAGGGTATGAAATACAATAAGCAGATATGAACAGGAACTTTTCGAATATCACAATGTAGTTTTCATAAAGTCCAAACTCATAGATCTGTCCCTTTCGTAAAACTCTCTCGCCTTTCGGTGACGGTGAATCGACTTCATCCGAACTTCTTCAAACATCCTTAAAGTAGCAGAAAATGTTTTCAACGATGCATTTCGTCTCATTGGCTGTTAAATAGATATTGCACGTGAACTTACACAAAAACCTGATTTTCTAAGAATTATCAGAACTTCTCGAAACAGAGCGTGAACTAATAGAATTATCTGATCACTGGAATCCCTTTGAGCTGAAGTAACGTGCCCTATTGGTGTTTATGGAGGGTTTTTTTTTGCTAAAGCTGAATTGATGTAATTATTGGAACGATTGTTGGAGATTTGCGCCAGATGGCCGTGGGCTTCTCAAGCTGCAGTTGCTCGTGTTTGCTTTTTCTCCTCATATAGGATGCTAATTCGCAGATAAGTTCTGAAAAGGCCGCAAAGTTGTAAAACAGTATTCATGGGGTAGAATGCCCACCGGCGTGACCTATTACTAAATACATTCATGAGGCACCCTTCTTTTATCCATGATTTTCCACACGCCGCTGCCTGTATGGAAGATCAGTAATAGCTTTTAAAAGGCATTTGAGTGCAGGAGAAAGCGAGAGTCTGTGCTTCGCTTTCACGTCTGTCTGGAATCTCCTTAGTGACTTTAAACCCACCCCCCTCCCTTTCCCAGCGCAACAAAAAGAGAGACCAACTTAGAGAAAACGACGGACAGTGAGGTTTAGAGAACCATAGAAAGCAGAGAAAAGGGGATTATACTAAGTAATAAAAAGCGCAAAACAAGCCGATGCAGATGGTTGATGAAACTTTAGTGTTTCTGTTGCAATAAAGATTATTTTGCCACTATTGCAGGTGTTTATATTTCAAGCCAGATTTAATCGATGTAGACCACAGTAGCTTTTCATGTAAGCATTTATTCTGGAGAACTCCGTGCACGTGAATTGCAAATAGACACCAAAAACTCAGCGTGCAATCCATTTATGGCATCATGTTGTTTGAGTGACACTTGGAGTTTGGACTTTTTTTAAAAAATGACAACAACGATTGAGAATTTTAATATACAACTGAATTATTAAAGCTGCGAGCTTGCCAGTCTTCACAAACAGTAAAAATTTAGAGGTCTGAACTCGTCAGCCCTGCCTGTGAAGGCTGAAGACTCGTGAGTTGTCTCTTCCTAACAAGTTTACTGATTCATCAGAGAAATCGTGAAATGTGTACTCAAAAAAAACAACACTCTTGAGATAATCTGGAAAAGATTAGTAATAAAGGGGAAAATTGAATAACTGGCATGTCTTCAGGAAACATAATAAAGTTAAGAAAACACACATTCAAGCTGGAAAATAGATGTGCGAGTGGGCTGATCCAATATAGTTCATAAAAAGAGAACCACAAAAGTGAAGGCAAATCAGTCAGTATCTACGGAGCCAGCCGAAACTTGAATTGAGTGAAAAATGCGTAAAATTGACGGGAAGAAGAGCAGGAAATAATTAGGTTTCGGTGGAGACAATCAAAACGAAGCTCGTACAATGGGACATGAGAAAAAGAGGAAACGGAGGAGAAAGTAATCAGAAAATTTATGGTTCGGTGAAGGGACTATAGGTGAAAAGAGAATGGGAAGCAGGGGAATTAAAAGAAAAAAGGTAGTTGGCTCTGATACTGGACCCCAGCTAGAGGTAAGGGAGAGACTGGGAATTGTCAGCAGCCCCACTTTCTGACATTGCTCGCTGCCGGCTGGAGGGCGGGAGCCAATAGGCGGGGTCGGGCCCGCCCCCCTCGCTGACGGATGCGCGCTCTGATTGGCCGCGGGGATTTGGGGAGGCGCGACGCGATTGGCTGGCTCGGCTGGCGGCACGCGCCTTTTGGGAAAGTTTGAGCGAGTTGCAGTGAAGTTTGTGTTGAGCTGGAACCGGAGCCAGAGCAGAGTGAGAGAGCCCGGCCACGGTCAGAGGCACACAGTTACTCGAGTCCAGAGTGCGGCTGTCTTTTACAGACAAATACCCCACCCCCACACCCCCGAGAAAAAAAAAAACAAATCAACACAGCTCAATTTCAATCGCAGAGAGATTATTTTACAGAATTAACTCTTCGCCGCAAAAGTGATTTACAAAGAAGGAAGTTAGCAACAGATCGACTGCGGGCGCGGCGACTTTTCCACGAAGGCTGCTTTGTCTTGACTGCCGTCAAAATCCAGTCATCAAATGTGTCCCGGGTGTGAATAAGAAGAGCGGCTCGAGGGAAGCAACAGGAGTTTACTTTTGTATTTGCAAACAACACGAAGCAACGAGCGACAGAAGGCGAGTGTGTGTCAGGGCTTGGGGTGGGAGGGGAGGGGAGGGGGGTGCTTCATGAAGATGGAGAAAGTGCTGAAGAAGAGTGCGAGGCGCCGGGCTTTCTTCCTGTCTCTTGTGCTGACCAGCTGGATGTGTGAGGATGTGGCGGGCATTATCGTGAAGTACCGAGTGTACGAGGAGCAGCCGGTCGGCACGGTGATCGGCCGCCTTTCGGAAACTTTGGCCGACCAGCTGAACCCTTCCTCCAAGCGCTTCCGAGTGATGCAGAGGGTGAACTCGTCGCTGCTGACCGTGCGGGAGGAAGACGGGCAAGTGAGCATCGGCGAGCGGATCGACCGGGAGCAGCTGTGCAAGCGGACGGCCGCCTGCAGCATCAGCTTCGACGTGATCACCCTGCCCACCGAGCATCTGCAGCTCATCCAGATCGAGGTGGAGGTGCTGGACATCAACGACAACTCGCCGCAGTTCCCCCGCTCGCTCATCCCCGTCGAGATCTTCGAGAGCGCCTCGGTGGGCGCCCGCTTCCCGCTCGATAGCGCCGTGGACCCGGACATGGGGGATAACTCGCTGTACACCTACTCCCTCACCCCCAATGAACACTTCGCGCTGGAGGTCCGCACCAGGACGGACGGCGCCAAGTACGCCGACCTGCTGGTGATCCGGGAGCTGGACCGGGAGCAGCAGGCCAGCTATGAACTCCGCCTCATCGCCTCGGACCGAGGCACCCCGCCCAAGTCGGGCTCGTCGCTTCTGAAGATCAGCATCGCCGACTCCAATGACAACAGCCCGGTTTTTGAACACGCCGCCTACACCATCGACCTCCTGGAGAACTCGCCCGAAGGCTCCCTGCTCATTGACTTGAACGCGACCGACCCGGACGAGGGCAGCAATGGCAAAGTCATCTACTCCTTCAGCAGCCACGTGTCCCCGCAGGTCATGGAGACTTTTCACATCGACGCCGACACTGGCCACTTGCTCCTCCTCAGGCCGGTGGACTACGAGCTCAGCCAGACCTACGAGATCGACGCCCAAGCTCAGGATCTGGGTCCCAACTCCATCCCGGCCCACTGTAAGATCATCATCAAGGTGGTAGACGTGAACGACAATCCTCCCGAGATCGCCATCACCCTTGTGCCTTTGGGCAGCGACGTGGCTTCTGTGTCCGAGGCGGCCCCCAAGGAGACTTTCATCGCCGTTGTCAGGGTCGAGGACAAGGATTCGGGACTGAACGGGCAGGTGGTGTGCACACTGCAGGGACATGGGCACTTCAAGATCCAACAGACTAACGAGAAAAACTACATGATCCAGACCAACGAGACTTTGGACCGGGAGAAAATCGCCCAGTACAAGCTGAAAGTGATCGCCGAGGACATGGGCACTCCAAGTTTCACCACCGTCCAGTACCTCACCGTCCAGATTACTGACGAAAACGACAATGCTCCCCAGTTTCAGAAGAGAAAATACGAACTGTTCCTGACCGAAAACAACTCGCCGGGGGTCTTCATCACCTTAATGACCGCCACCGATTTGGATTTTGCCGAGAACAGCCAGGTTACTTACACCATTCTGGAGTCCTACATCTCTGGGAGCTCCATCACCACCTACCTGACCATAGACCCATCCATTGGGGCAATCTACGCACTGAGGACCTTCGATCGGGAAGAGATCAACAGGATTTCATTTACAGTCCAGGCCAGGGATGGAGGGACACCTCAACTTGCCACCAACACAACAGTTGTTTTGACCATTCTTGACCAGAATGATAACTCGCCAACCATTCTAAAGCCCGTTTTGCGCAATGGTACAGCGGAAGTGTCAATCCCTAGTGATGCTGGGCCCAACTATTTAGTGACCACCATTGCAGCAATCGATAAGGACTCTGACCAGAATGCCGAGCTCACTTGTAGCATCTTAGATGGCAACCAAAATGGAATTTTCATTTTGGATCCAAGAACTTGTGATGTTTATACCAATGATAGCTTAGTTTTGGGTCAGGAGAAAAGTTGGGACCTCATTGTGGCTGTGCAAGATAAAGGAATCCCGAGTCTCAGCACAGTGGCTGCCTTAAAAGTTATGCTGGCTGAACCTGGAGAAGAAATCCACCATGGTGAACAAAATAGCTTAGATGACTCAATGATCATCATCATATCTTTGGGTGTGATCTGTGCTGTTTTGCTCATCATCATGGCCATGTTTGCCACACGATGCAATCGGGAAAAAAAAGACACCAGATCTTACAACTGCCGAGTGGCAGAATCCACTTATCAACACCACCCCAAACGACCATCCAGACAGATTCACAAAGGGGACATCACTCTGGTACACACAGCTACCGGAACTCTGCCCATCAGATCCCAACACAGGGCTTCTCCTTCCTCCTCGCCAACACTTTCCGGAATGGATCGGGGTCAAATGTGCAGCAGGCAAACCAATCATAGCCGCCAGTCACTCAACAGTTTGGTGACCTTATCCTCTAACCATTTACCTGAGAATTTTGCACTGGAGCTCACACACACCTCTCCACCTGTTGAGGTGAGCATCTTGAATGCTGTGCTTTATATACATAGAGTTATTTGTGGTTCATTTAGTTTGTGGTTCCAAACAATTGTCTCGGATGGCCCTCCCATTCTTGCCACACTTATGAAAGTAATTCACACAAAAGACAATATATACTTGTGAAGGTGTTGGCATATGTTGCCACCAACCTCTACCATATTCTATTTCTTTGTGTAAAATTGTTTTAACCTATAACCTTGTATTTTTCATATCCATTTTGTTTTGTGAAAATCTTATATTTATTCCATTGTTGCATCTGAAGTGTCGAAATATTGGGCTGCTCAATGGTTTAGCTGGTTGTAATGTGAGCACTTGTGTGATTTAAGCCAGCAAGGTGCCTGGTTCAATCCCTGGTTTATGGTGTATTAGTTCATCTAAATGGGATCAGTGGTAGGAATACCACAATTATTCTCAAGCATATCTCGGCTGGAAGGTAATAAAATTAGCTTTTAATTACTATCTTGTGAACTGTGATGGAAGTGTAGGTGCATAGGCATCTGGTAAAGACTTGGTAAGGGCTGCCTGATGGATAGTGAGATCAAATAGCCCATCCTCAGCCACTGTCCATTCTGCTACTTCAGGGATGTGTCAGAAGGCATCCATTACCCACAGAAGCATAACCCATCAAAGTGGGTTGGGAAGATTATGAAAAATGTTTCAACAGTTCTGAGAGTCTAAGTGTCATTTGTGAAATGAAAAGTGAACAGGTATTTAACATGTATTTGCATCGGCCTGACTCAGATTTTATTGGAAGTTTCCAATGTAGTGAACGGCGCACACAGATCACATGCCTCCAGATCACCAGATGTTTAAAAGTGGCGGCACTGAGGCGTGACCTCAGTGTCGTTGCAGGAAGGCAGCCATGTGACCACTGGATAGGGGAAGAGGGGGGAGTGATGGCCTCGTCAGTCTGCGATGGTAGACTCTCTGCAAAAGTGGGCGCTGTTTCGGGTGGTGGGTTCTTTGCAAGGGTGGGCTCTGACTGAGATGATGTCATCCCAGCACGGGTCCCAGCGGTGGCACCGGAAGTGGGTGCCATCGCCGCATGTCACATGTGTGGCCTGCTGACCGCGATTACATGCAGGGGGCCCGTCCTATTCCAGGACAGGGGTGGCTACAAGACTTTGTTGGCAGAGTCAACTAATGAAAATGCAGGTGCTGGTGCCATCTTTAAAGCGCTGCAGGCACTGCTTGTCCTGCTGCTTTTTAATGATACAGTGAAGCTGGAGCACTGTTGGTCCCACCCCCTACCCCCCCCACCTCACTGCTGCTGTTGCTGCTGGATACACTATTGCTGCTGTGGCTGCTGGACCCCCTTCTGCTGCTGCTGCTGTTGTTGGAATGAGTTCTAAGGAAGTAACACAATAGTTGTTGCTGCTGGATTCCCCGCCCCCTCTTAACCACCTGAGACAGTGCCCACCCTTGCGGATAGCCCACCAGCCCAGAGAGTCCATCACCTGAGTCAGAGCCCACCCCTGCAAAGAGCCCACCACCTGAAACAGCGCCCACCTTTGCAGAGAGCCTACCATCGCAGGCTGACGAGGCCATCACTCGCCCCTCTTCCCCTATCCAGTGGTCACCATAGCTGCCTTCCTGCAGCGACACTGAGGCCTTACCTCAGTGCCGCCGCTTTTAAACAGCTGGGGAACTGGAGGCATGTGATCTGTGTGTGTTGTTCACTAAATTGGTAACTTCCAACAAAATCTGAGTCAGGCTAAATACATGTTGAATACCTTTTCAGCAATTGTAACTCTGCCTTGGGCCTTTCCCGCTACTGATAAAATATGGAACCAATGTCACAACTTTGGGTTTCCGCTCGAGTGTGACCTGTTCCAATTTTGTGGCCCCTCCATGCCTCCAACCCCACTCCAGCTGGCCAGATAAAATTCTGCCTATTACGTGCAATATACACCTTATCACATGGGATGTTTCATTTCATTGATACAGCAGTGTAGTTGTTGTTTCATTGAAATGGAAACCGCTATGCCACTTAGAATACCACAATATAACACAGGCGCACCTCTGTAGCAAATATTACTGCACTGAGTAATGAATGTGTCAAATTCCTGTGTGCAGGCACTGCTTGTACTGCTGCCTTTCACTGATACAGTGAATCTGCAGTGCTGCTGGACCCCCCCCCCCACCCCCAACCCCCTCACTGCAGCGATACTGAGGCCTCGCCATTAACCTGCTAGCTTTAAATGGGTTACAACTTCTCTGAAGTAGTGCACACAGATTTAGAGTGAAAGCGCTAATTGGTTTACTGAAAATACCACTTTCTAAGTGTTAAGTAAATAATTAGTAGAGGAGCACAATGCCCAACATCTTACATTTTGCTTATTTAATTTTACACCTTTATGATCCAATCTCCTTCCAAATATTTATTTTGAAGTGGAAGGACTCCTTCTTACCACTAATACTCACTTCCACTTCTGTGTTTCAACAATCTAGTGAAGCCAACTCTGTATTAATAGCATGTAATGATGTACAACAACTTTCACAGAGTTGCGGAGACTGCATTAATCTGGAATTGAACATTTAAAACTTTTGTTACCAAGTGCCAGGTTCAAGCACCCAACACCCCTCAAACTGGCATTTTAATTTTTAGTGCATCACTCACTCCTGTTAAGATTATAACATTTAACTTGTCCCAAGTTTGCAAAAAAAACATGACCAAGGGGTTAGTTAAGATAAAGCAGCTTTGTAATAGAATTCTATCAAAGTATACCTGTAAAGGGAAGTAGGAAATCTTGCAATTGTGAAACAATAAATAGTTAGAATTCCTGACGATGAGAGATCTGAAGTTATGAGAAAAACATGCCCACAGGATCTAATTAATCATTTTACTTAGATTGATGATGCTAGATGTTAAGAGGTTGGATGAATTCCTCAATGTGGTTGTACCGTAGAATTGACTTACACATACTATTGTCCTATCTAAGGTGCAGTGTCTTACAATTCAACATTGTAGATTTTTAAAGCATTTCAATTACTTAAAAAAAATCCTCGTTATTGATGACACTTTGCTCCATGTCCTTCAATGGATCAGAGAAGCTAATAATCAAATTATATGGGGTGATTTTCCATTTGTTCACCATAACTTCAGAGAAGACCTATGAAAACCCTGGAAATAGTGTAGCAATGTTTACATTGTTTTTCCAGGATTTCCACAGTCCTTCCACTGAAGTTGCAGCAGACGATTAGGAACAACCCTTGTGGAAATTCACCTCCTATGCGTCAGAAAAATATTGCAGAAGTTATTAGAGAAGTGTTTGATTTAAAAAAAAGTCTGAGTAAATTTGTTTTTTTTTAATGTTTTCATTTAGCAAGTTTCTCAGCTGTTGAGTATGCTGCATCAAGGCCAGTATCAGCCAAGACCAAACTTTCGAGGAAATAAATATTCCAGGAGTTACAGGTAAAAACAAACTGTTGCATTTAATTCCTGTCTTTTCAGATGCATTCTTGTAATATCTATGGTTCTAATGATTTATCATTTATTCTTTGTAGATATGCTCTTCAAGATATGGACAAATTCAGTCTGAAGGATAGTGGTAGAGGTGACAGTGAAGCTGGAGACAGTGACTATGATTTGGGTAGAGATTCTCCCATTGACAGACTTCTAGGGGAAGGTTTCAGTGACCTCTTTGTCACCGACAGCCATCGATTTCATCCAGGTACACAGTCATGTCACTAATAAGCACATATTATTTAACATTTTCCGTACATACAATTATTGGCTGTTAGGGTTTTGCAACACTTGTTGCAATGTTTCATATTGATCAACGACTGGGGGACAAAATTTCTTTCAGCTTTCTGTACTTTGTGCCAATATCAAGCAATCTCAGGTCAAAACAAACTAATTAACTTAAAGATAAATCTCTTTCCTCTTTCGATCATATACCTTAACTCCAAACTCGAGTGTTTTTTTAGTTTCCAAATTATGCAAATTGTTGTTGAATCATAGTTTTGTGCTTTCATCTTGTGTGCATTAGGAATTGGATTGAAATTTTCAAAGCTCGTTTGATGCAAGACCCTCTAGCAAGTGGAGAGGAGACTTTAGGGTGATTCTGTGATGTCTCCCTTTAAGTGGAGAACTGTGCTCAACAGCAACGTGGGTTGGGGAATTATGATGTTTAGACCCATCAGTGAGCTGACCCCGCTCTGAGCATGGCTTCTTCTCTGGGAGTACAGAATAACCACTATCTCATTAGCTTGGTTGAGATTCTAATATATTATAACCCTTTTTTGTTACTTCCTATTTAATACACCTACAACAGTTTAACCAAAACAGATATAATTGGAGTAGGGTTCACTTTAAATGTAGGAAATTTACTCATTGTATATGAGATAAATTTAGAGTTCTTAATTTTAGCAGTACTATCAACTGGGAAAAAATGGTTTGTACCATTTGTACCAGTACAAATTTTGTGCGTGGAGTCTCAAAATCCCTGTTGAAGCAGAAGACCTGCTGTAGACAAAAGGATCCCATGTGGGCAGTATATTCAGTAGTATCTAAAATCTCACTGACTAATACTTTGCATGACTTCAAGGAAGCAGCCAAATGGTATTGTCTGAAATAAAACAACAATAAGAATTGAATATCAATTAAGTCATACAAATAAACATTATTGATAGAATGTCAAACATTATTTTCCTGTCTGAGATTTTATGCCCTCAGCCTTACTATTGAACATGCTGTGTTTTATAAGCTTTGTACTTTTCTAGCATTTCTAGTGTGGTGAATTGACATGTTCATCAATTTATACCACTGGAAGCTGAACACTGCAATTCCTGCCCCTGAGAAAATTTAGCAGTTTAAGTTTCGGTCTACACTAAAAATAGTTTTTTAAAAATTCATTCACGGGATGTGGATATCACTGATAAAGCCAGCAATTATTGCCCAACCCAAATTGCTCTTGAGCAGGTGGTGGTGAGCCACAAAAGAGCCACAAGGCTTGCTGGGCCATTTTAGAGGGCAGTTAAGAGTCAACCACATTGCTGTGAGTCTGGAGCTATGTATTAGCCAGACCAGGTAAGGATGGTAAATTTCCTTCCCTAAAGGATTTTAGTAAACCAGATGGGTTTTATATCAATCTGGTCGTTTCATGGTCATTATTACTGAGTTTTTCATTTCAGATTTTGTTAAATTTAAATTCTCCAACTGCCATGGTGGAATTTGACCTCTTATCCTTGGATCATTAGTCCAGGCCTCTGGATTACTAGTCTAGTAACATGACTATTATGCTCCCATGCCCACATAGTGGTGGAGTTGTGGGAAAGGTGATTAGAACATCTTCTGATCTGATACCAATGATCAGTATGATGGACAGTTTCTGAATGACTTTTGTTTTTGCAGCAATGAAGTTGTGCACAGATGAATGCAAAGTACTGGGTCACTCTGATCAGTGCTGGATGCCTCCTTTATCTTCAGGCATTTCTGCTGATTACAGGAGTAATATGTTTATTCCTGGGGAAGATTCTCAACAGCTACAGGAAGATGATTGTGACTCTTCAGATTCCAATGAGAAGAAAAAAAGCTTTTTAACCTTTGGCAAGGAGTCCCAGAATGAGGAGGCAGAGGATTTGGGGACTTCATCCCTCCTGTCAGAAATGAACAGTGTTTTCCAACGATTGCTACCTCCACAAATGGACATCTATGCAGAATGCAATGAAGTTGGCAGTGCAAATTCTTTGGAAACTAAAAAAGGACATTTGGCAGCAAAGCCAGTTCCCTATCCACAAGGGGTAGCAGCTTGGGCAGCAAGCACTCATTTCCAGAATCCAGTGAACAGTGTTGGTATTGCCCCTGTTAATCATATAAATCCGCCAACCATCTCTAAATGGTTGCCTGCCATGGAGGAAATCCCAGAGAATTATGAAGAAGATGAATTTGATAATGTTCTCAGCCAGCTTGCTCCCTGTAAGCGTGAGAGTAAACATGAACTCATTGATGCCAGTGAACTTGTAGCAGAAATTAACAAACTTTTACAAGATGTCCGGCAAAGCTAAAAGTGATTCTGTACTTTTTTTTCTTCCTTTTTTTGGAAACTGGAAGATACGAGAGTCATTGCCAACTATTTGCATTTATCAAGTAAATGTGTCTATGACTTTGAATACAGTTAATATTTTCACATTAAGTATACCAATTTGTGTAATTATGTTCGTATTTTAAAAATACATTTTGTATTCTATTTATATATTTTTCAAATAAAACTTATTTTTATATTCTCCTTTCCATCTTTTCATTACAAAAAGTAATTTTAAAGGAATTGTCTCAATGTAATAAAATATCTTAACGTCATTAATTGATAGCAAAGGTGGCACTACTTTGATGCACCACATCTTAATTAATACAATTCCAATATGTTCTGAAAAGAGTACTCTTCTATGACTGTTGGGTACCGCAGGGTATATAGAGTTAATCGACACTCACAACACATGTTTTAATTATTATTTGTGTAATGTCGCTATATTGTATATAGTTATTACTGTTTGTTTATAACATTTGTGGTGCCCCAGGGCACTTGCATTAATATCTTTTGTTCCTGTCTAGTGACACTGGGGCAACTCAGTATCACCCTTACAGATTTTACGAAAAGGTTGCAATTGATTCAGGCTGACACGGGTGACCCCAGTTTTGCACTGGCTGCCCACACCACAGTAGCTGTATCTTGCTGTAGCATCCTTTTTGGTTAAATTAAAATGTGTCTGTCAGAAATCAGAACCTTATGATACAAATATATTTTCTATGACATCGTACTGTAACTTGTAAAGGACAGCTGTACATTTCCTGGTAAAGTCCAGTGCATATACAGTACCTGATACTTGGAACCTTGCCTGGATTTTTGTTTACAAAATGATCCATATTATTCATTCTGTACTATTTAAGGGTGTACATTTTAGATTTTTATGCAATAATGATGCATTAAAGAGGCACTGTGCTATACAATTAATATTCCCCAATATGATTGGACAGATAATTTACTCTTGATTTTATTGCTAATTGTAAGTTATGATCTGTAATAGTTTGCCATTAATAACATGCATTCTGTTTATACCACATTCCAAACAAGCAATTGAAAAGGTAAACATTAGATGCAATTTTTAAAATTTACATGAAAATTATGTTGGTGTTCTGATTAAGTGGTTCCAGAAATGACACTATCATGTGTCATATAATTGGTTTTATTTTGATTTATTGGAGTGGAAATGTATTATCGGGATTTCTATTCACTCAACACAACAACAATTTCCATTTACATAGTAACTTTAACACAGGAAAATGTCCTAAAGTGCTATACAGAAATAATCAGACAAAAATGTTACACCGAGCCAAAGAAGGAGATATGTGAAGGGATGACTAATTGCTTGGTCAAAGAAGTAGGTTTTAAGGAGGATCTCCAAGGACAAGTGAGGTATACAGGTTTATGGAGGGAATCCCAGAGTTTAGGATGTAGACAGCTGAAATCATGTCCGTTAAGGGCAGGGAAAAGGGAATTGGGTTGTGTAAGAGGCCAAAGTTAAAGGAACACAGAGTTGTCAGATGGTTTTAGACTAGAGAAGGTTACAGAGATAAGGAGGGATGAGGTTATAAAGGGATTTGAACATGAGGATGAGAATTTTAAATTGTAGGCATTGGTGAACAGGGAGGCAAAAGAGGTCGCTAAGCACAGGCATGATGGGTAAGTGAGATGTGATGGCGGTTAGGGTATGGTCAGCAGAGTTTTGGTTGAGCTTAAGTTTATGGAGAGTGAATGTTGAGAGAACAGATAGGATGGAATTGAAAAAGCTGAGTCTGAAAGCGTGATGAGCATTTTAACAGCAGATGCCCTGAAGCAGGCAGCTGACGGGCAATGATGTGTAAATAGAAATAGCAGTCTTTTTGCTGGATAGGATGTGCAGTCATAAGCATAGCATAGGGCCAAATAGGATGCTGAGGTTGCAAACAGTCTGGTTCAGCCTAAGATAGTTGCTGGAGAGGAAGATGGAAATGATAGTGAGGAAATGGAGTTTGTGGGATACCTAAAGATTATGACTTGGGTCTTCCCCATGTTTAACAGGAAGAATTTGCAGCTCATCTATTACTGGATGAGCAAGTTGCCAATTGAGAGGCAATGGAGGGGTCAAGAAAGATGGTGGAGAGTTAGTTGTCAGTGTACATATGGAACCTAATGTCTTCGGATGATGTTGCCAAATGTAGATCTTTGTGGGGGGGGGGCGGGGGGGGGGGTGCTCCACAAGTAACATTTTGGGAATGGAAAGATAAGCCATTGAACAAGATTCTCTGGATACAATTTGATAGGTAAGAGTGGAACCAAGTGAGGGCAGTTTCACTCAGCTGGACAATGGAGGAGAAGAAGGGTCACTGACCCGAAACGTTAACTCTGCTTCTCTTTCCACAGATGCTGCCAGACCTGCTGAGTGAATCCAGCATTTCTTGTTCTTGTTTCAGATTTCCAGCATCCGCAGTATTTTGCTTTTATTATAATGGAGGAGAAGTGTTTGAGTAGGATGGTATAGTCAGCCAGTCAAAAGCTGCAGTGAGCTCAAGGAGGGATTGTACACCATGGTCACTGCCACAGAGATGTCATTTGTAATTTTGATTAGGACTGCAATTTGAAGTCATTTATGGACATTTGTGAGTCCCTGGGTAATTTATGTATATGAGTATTAAATACTTAAATCATAAAAAAATTTCCACTGTCGCTACATCGAAGTTTCTGAAATTAATTTGTTCAGCCTCATGTGCTGTAAGTTTCCATGATTCTATGATCAGATAAAATGACATAGAGCAGCATGTAGAGCATTTCTGTTTGATAATTGCTTCTAGGGGTTTCTTCAGCAAATATAAAAGCACGACCTAGAACTGTACTCCAGGGAAAATGTTGCCCCTGATGCCACCCTCAATGCAGCCCAGTCTCTGCCAGTCATGGATGAGCTGGACGAACAGCCAACAAAATCAGAACTCAGTGATGCCCTTGATTCTCTAGCCAGTGGAAAAGCCCCTGGAAAGGACGGCATTACCCCTGAAATAATCAAGAGTGCCAAGCCTGCTATATTCTCAGCACTCCATGAACTGCTTTGCCTGTGCTGGGATGAGGGAGCAGTACCACAGGACATGCGTGATGCCAATATCATCACCCTTTATAAGACAAGGGTGCCCGCGGTGACTGCAACAACTACTGTGGAATCTCCCTGCTCAGCATAGTGTGGAACGTCTTTGCTTGAGTCGTTTTTAAACAGATTCCAGAAGCTGGCTGAGCGTGTCTACCCTGAGGCACAATGCAGCTTTTGAGCAGACAGATCCACCAGTGACATGCTGTTCTCCTTTTGCTAGCTACAGGAGAAACGCCATGAACAACAGATGCCCCTCTATGTTGCTTTCATAGATCTCACCAAAGACTTTGACCTTGTCAGCAGACGCGGTCTCTTCAGACTACTAGCAAAGATCTGATGTCCTCCAAAGCTACTAAGTATCATCACCTCATTCCATGATAATATGAAAGGCACAATTCAGCATAGGGGTCATGAGCATAGAGGTCTCATCAGACCCCTTTCCTAACCTGAGTGGTGTGAAACAGGGCTATGTTCTCGCCAATACACTGTTAGGGATCTTCTTCTCACTGCTGCTCTCATATGCGTTCAAGTCTTCAGAAGAAGGAATTTTCCTCCACACAAGATCAGATGGTAGGTTGTTCAACCTTGCCCATCTTAGACCAAAGACCAAAGTACGGAAAGACCTCATCAGGGAACTCCTCTTTGCTGAAGAAGCTGCATTAACGTCCCACACAGAAGTGTGTCTGCAGAGACTCATCGACAGGATTGCGGCTGCCTGCAATGAATTTGGCCTAACCATCAGCCTCAAGAAAACGAACATCATGGGACAGGATGTCAGAAATGCTGCATCCATCAATATCAGTGACCATGCTCTGGAAGTGGTTCAAGAGTTCACCTACCTAGGCTCAACTATCACCAGTAACCTGTCTCTCGATGCAGAAATCAACAAGCGCATGGGAAAGGCGTCTGCTGCTATGTCCAGACTGGCCAAGAGGGTGTGGGAAAATGGCACACTGACACGGACCACAAAAGTCCGAGTGTTTCAAGCCTGTGTCCTCAGTACCTTGCTCTACGGTAGCGAGGCCTGGACAACGTATGTCAGCCGAGAGCGACATTTCAACTCATTTCATCTTCGATGCCTCCGAAGAATCCTTGGTATCAGGTGGTAGGACCGTATCTCCAACGCAGAGGTCCTTGAGGCGGCCAACATCCCCAGCATATACACCCTACTGAGCCAGCGGCGCTTGAGATGGCTTGACCATGTGAGCGCATGGAAGATGGCAGGATTCCCAAGGACGCATTATACAGCGAGCTTGTCACTGGTATCATACCCACCAGCCGTCCATGTCTCCGCTTTAAGGACGTCTGCAAACACGACATGAAGTCCTGTGACATTGACCACAAGTTGTGGGAGTCAGTTGCCAGTGATCGCCAGAGCTGGCGGGCAGCCATAAAGGCAGGGCAAAACAGTGGCGAGTCGAAGAGACTTAGCAGTTGGCAGGAAAAAAGACAGAAGTGCAAGGACAGAGCCAACTGTGTAACAGCCCCGACAACCAATTTTATCTACAGCGCCTGTGGAAGAGTCTGTCACTCTAGAATTGGCCTTTATAGCCACTCCAGGCGCTGCTCCACAAACCACTGACCACCTCTAGACACTTACCTATTGTCTCTTGAGACAAGGAAGCCAAAGAAGAAGAATAAAAGTGCCTTTTTCATAGGGTTTCTGAGCCCTTCCTATTTAATATTTATTCCAGTGTAACCTTTTCCTAGTCCTGCCCACATCTGCTGAACTTGAGCTACTTAGTGTCTTACCTGCAATCCATTATTGTTATTCATGCACATGTGTGTTGGGGGAAGGGAGAAGGAAGAGACCTCTGCACTGTCAGCTTTTTAGCAATTCACAAAGTAGAAAGAAATTTATTGAGATTAACTGAATTGTTATC
Source organism: Heterodontus francisci (assembly GCF_036365525.1). NCBI lineage: Eukaryota > Metazoa > Chordata > Chondrichthyes > Heterodontiformes > Heterodontidae > Heterodontus > Heterodontus francisci. The sequence goes on from NC_090371.1 coordinate 260,387,353, forward strand.
AGATCCAACGTGGAATACATTTAAGGCTGGGATAGACAGATTTTTGGTTTTTATTACAGAAAGGATGTAATTGCACTAGAGAGTGTACAGAGGAGATTTATGAGGATGTTGCAGGGACTGGACAAATGCAGCTATGAGGAAAGATTGGATAGGCTGTGTTTGTTCTCCTTGGAACAGAGAAGGCTGAGGTGAGATCTGATTGAAAGGTACAAAATTGTGAGTGGCCTGGATAGAGTGGAGGTGAAGGACCTTAGCAGAGAGGTCAGTGACTAAGATTTAAAGTGATTGGTAGAAAGATTAGAGGGGAGATGAGGAATTTATTTTTTAGCCAGAGGGTGGTGGGGGTCTAAAACTCACTGCCTGAAAGGGTAGTTTACACAGAAATCCTCAAGCCATTCAAAAGAAGTCTGGATATGCACCTCAAGTGCTGTAATCTGCAAGACTATGGACCAAATGCTGGAAGATGGGATTAGACTGGGTAGATCATTTTTCAGCTGGCACAGACACGATGGGCCAAGTGGCTTCTTTCTGTGCCGTAAACGTTCTATGATTCTATGGCCAATTTTCAGATGATAAGAAATTGGATTTAAGAGTCATGCTGAAATACTGTAATCATGAAGATCTTTCCGCCACCTTGTTCAGTGTTTATAAATAAGGTACTGGTCCTGCTGTCATGGCATAATTTAAAATATATTAACAGACTTCAATTTAAGCAGATTTTGTCTGTAGAGCCCAATTGGAATGGTAGTGAATATACAGTAACAGTTCATTGTCAATAAGGCTACCTTTTAAAGTATGTGCATAAAGACACAGAAAAGCAGAATTTAAAAACAATGAGGCTGTCCCCATTGTTCAATGGATAGGTCCAACATATGTGGCACTGAGCAATACAGATGGGGAAGGTGGTGTGAATTAGTTAGTTCATGGTTGGAGGTACTAGAATGGGCTTCAGTGTATCCTGGCATAGGCAGGGGTAAATTGATTCAGCATCCAGCTCTTAGTAGCTATTTGGTGACCCCTGCTGGAAAGATCACATGTGGACATTAAGTGAGGATAAGATGGCTGCTGATGATCCCTGTCTAGTCATACACATGAAGAATGGCCCCTTGAACATGGTAGTGAAGGGATTTCTATCCACACAAAACTAAAACACATCATTAGATGAGGAGAAAGGAAGGTGGGATAAACTGGATACACAAAAATCAAGGTCCCTCAATAGCATAGTCTTTATATTCACAAGGAACTTGATAAAAAGAACCATTTTAGCATTTTACATGTAGCAAGCCCCAATGCCCATTAAACATTCTAATTATTGGAAAGACATTTTGCTGATCGCTGAGCAAAAATGTACAATGAAACATTAAAATTTACATTGGATAGCAAATTAAAGTTTCTTGAATGATGTTTTTATGCCCATCACCTGATCTTATTAAAAGCATCCCAACATTTACATACATATCAATTTAATATTTCAAACTTTTATCTACTCTCCTGCCATTGCCAGGCTTCACAACGTTAAAGTGAAGGTGACATTAACAGTTGATTTATATTATAATGCACCAAGATTTTGTTATATAATTATAATGTAATATAATTATAAACTATGACTCTCTACATAAATCCAACAGATATAATGTCTATTATGCTTCTCTTCTGGAGAAGTATTTTGCACAATAAAAATCTGAAGAAGATTGTTGAAAATGAATGTTACCATTACCTGTTCATCTCAATATGTAAAAAAAAAGGAGGCACAATTACTGCAATTACACTGCTCTTTGCATGATGGATCATTGTTATAGTGCATGTAACATAGAGTGCCAGCAAAGATACAAACCTTTCAAAAACATTTTCAATATTGGACAATTCAGATAGCATCCCTCTCACTTATGTTGTTTATGCTCCATATTAAAGAACCATGTTGGCATCCTTCCATCTATGAAAGATGATGGACAAGCAGAAAACAATCCATTTAAGTGAGGTGTCTTCTCTTGGTGCAACTTTGCTGATGGCTGTGAAGGCCAATCCTTGAGACGCAAGTGAAAAAGCCAAGTGACGCTATAAGTTGTTGTTTTTGATGTTGGTGCCTGTTATGAAGCTGCTGTCGCAAATGTTCAATGTGGTAGTACACACCAGTCCACAGGATCTGTCGCCATTTACCTCTTGTGCCAGCTCGTGACACCCAGATGCACTAGTCGACATTTAGGTCACACTTGCAAGCATCCTTGAAGCAGAGCTTTGGGTGCCCCACTGGTCGTCTGGCCCCAGCTACCTCACCATACAGAAGGTCTTTGGGTATGCGACCGTCTTCCATCCTGTCGTCATGTCCAATCCACTGAAGCTGCCTCTGTTTGATTACTGCCAACATATTTGGGAGCTCTGCCTTTGAAAGTACTGCCGCGTTTGTGATTTTGTCACTGCCAGGATATACCCATTATGCACCACAGACAGAAATTATTGAGTTTCTTTTCCTGTTAGCTGTAAGTCATCCATATTTCACAGGCATACAGCAAGGTGCTGAGAACACAGGCTTTATAAACCATCAGCTTGATCCGAAGGGTCAGCTTAGCATTATCCCATAAATGTTTCACGAGTCGGCCTAAGGTGGTAGCTGCTTTCCTTATCCGTGTATCAAGCTCTGCATCAAGGGATAGATTGTCTGTCACCATGGACCCAAGGTAACAGAATTTGCTAACCATTTCCAGTGGGGCAGATATGCAACACCTTGTCCCATGACTACGGTTTTCTTGATGCTTATAGTCAAGGAGAGCAAGTTACAACATGGGAGAGACAGTCCATGAATCTTTGTTGCTGAGTTTTCGTGTGAGCGACTAGTGCAGCATCATCAGCATAGAGGACACAATATGTTTTTGTCTTTGTTTTCAGCCTTGATAGATTGTAGAGCTTGCTGTCTGACTTAGTGTGCAAGTAGACTCCTTCCATATCTTCAGGGAAAGCGAGGGTCAGGAGAATGGAGAAGATTATGCCAAACAGAGTGGGGGCTAGAACACGACCCTGTTTCATTCCATTCTTCACTCCAAAACTGTCAGATGTGGATCTATCAAACTGTACAGTGCAGTGCATGTTGTCATGGAAGGAGCGGATGAGACTGAGGAGCTTCGGCGGACAGCCAATTTTCCCCAAAATCTTGTACAGCCTTGCTCTTCTGACAGTGTCAAATGGCTTAGTGAGATCTACGAAAGTAAGGTAAAGGGGTATAATCTGTTCCCTATACATCTCTTGTAGCTGGTGTATGGGGAAGATCATATCCATGGTATGCCGGCACGGAAACCGTACATATTAAAGAACCAATATCCTTTTTTTACTGGCCTACCTAGGGTTAAAAGAGCAAATCTATGAATATCATTAAAATTCCATAATTCTTTAAAGATCCTACATAGTTTCTATACAAGTGGAGTTCAATCACTATGCCACAGCTTCCTGCATGCATAAATAAAGATACTGACTGATCTCTGAAGACTTACTGTCATTATAGCTGACTAAATTTACTTAGAGTATCTTAACGTAATATAACCGAGTTCAGCTTCACTGCACAGGTTTGATTTTATCATCATTTAACCAAGTTAAACAAGATCTACAGACACTGTCAATTTCACTTATTCAGATAACAACTGCACTGAGCTCAACATAGTATAAAAATAATTTGTTTTCCTTCAGGAAACCAAATTACTGCAATATGTAATGCTTTGTAAATTCAAGCAGAAAGATGTGGCCAAAACATCACATTGCCTTTCATTGCAAATGTCAAAATTATGAAACATGGGATGATGGCAGCACTATTTTAAAGGCAATAGTAGCCCGAGTTTTAATAGCTTAATGCACATCAATGTCAGTAAACAAAGGGCTTATTACTAAAACATAAATACCATTCCATGCTTGTTACTTTCAGTACAGGCATCATGCATGTCTGTTCTTCAGTTTATTATGCAAGCAATCATATTGGCCAAATACTACTGAGTTCTTTAGAACTGAATGCAACTTGATATGGCTTTTTTTCTGTATCATCATTACCGTGAGGTTTGAATTTACAAAGATGCATTGGTCTCAAAAGAAATTTATTTTCTCTAAAGTGTCTCTGGGGTAGGACACAACACCTTAAACTTATCAAAGTTCACTGATTCAAGGTTCACTCACAACATCAGCTGAGTTTTTACTGCATTCTCGGAATCCATATGTTGACTTCAGGTGTAGTTGAACCTGAAATTTTTATGAAGTAATAGGCATTTCTCATGTGCAAGTTTGCCTTTGGTTATGAATTTTATGCCAAGAAATACATTTCTGGCTATCCCATCCACAGGGATCGCAGTGCTTAAATATACTTGCTGCTGGGTATAGGTACAAATTAGACAACCAATAGACTGAGGAAACAGAAAGTTAAACATGACTGCTAGCTAGTTAATAGATAAAACAAATGCCCAATGTAAGTCTGAAGAGATAAATAAAATTAACAACAAGCATTTTTTTCTTAAGATCGTCTGTTAAAATAAACTGCCATTATTAAATAATGCTAGAGGAACACTGCCTCTGTTATGTCATGCTGCTTGTCAAACAACCAAAATTGGATGAGCAGGGATTTTCTCCAGTTAAATACTTGGAAGACCAAAGCCATTATCTTTGGTCCCTGCCACAACTCTCCTTCCTAGCCATAGACTCTATTCCCCTCCCTAGTCACTGCCTGAGACTGAACCAGACTCTTTGCAATAGTGGCATCCCATTTGACCCTGAGCTGAGCTTCTGACCCCATGTCATCTCCAACAACAAGACAATCTTTTAGGCTACCTATTACACCTCCTTCTCTGCCCCTGCCTTAACCCATCGGCTTCTGATACTCCAATTCATGCCTTTGCTACCACCAAACTCAACTATTCCAATGTGCTGTTGGTCAAACTCCCACCTAGCACACTCCTTAAATCTCAAGCTTATCCAAACTCTGCTGTCTGTATCCTAACATGCACGAAGTCCTTTTCATCCATCAACCCAATGCTTGCTGATCTACATTGGCTCTTGGTCTGGCTTCGTCTTGAATTTAAAATTCTCATCCTTGAATTCAAATCTATCCATGGCCTCACCTGCCCATATCTCTGTAACCTTCTCCAGCCTTGCAATCCTCCAAGATCTCTGCACTTCTCCAATTCTGGCCTCTGGCACATCTCCGATTTCCATCACCCCATCATTGGTAACGTTGCCACAGCTGCTGACACCCTAAGTTCTGGAATTTCCTTCCTAAAGCTTTCAACCTATCCACATCTCTCTCCATATTTAAAAGGCTCCTTAAAACCTACCTCTTTGATGAAGCTTTTGATCACCTGTCCTAATATCTCTTTATGTAGCTTGATGTGAAATTTTGTTTGCTAACTGTTACGCCAATCTGTTTTGTTGAATGATAATTTTCTTTACTCCACGAACTGAAGATCTGAATTTATATTTTTATTGAAGAAATTTAAAAATAACATTTAAAAATGTTATGGGCGGCACAGTGGCGCAGTGGTTAGCACCGCAACCTCACAGCTCCAGGGACCCGGGTTCGATTCTGGGTACTGCCTGTGCGGAGTTTGCAAGTTCTCCCTGTGTCTGCGTGGGTTTTCGCTGGGTGCTCCGGTTTCCTCCCACATCCAAAGACTTGCAGGTGATAGGTAAATTGGCTGTTGTAAATTGCCCCTAGTGTAGGGAGGTGATAGGGAATATGGGATTACTGTGTCCTCAGTACCTTGCTCTATGGCAGCGAGGCCTGGACAACGTATGTCAGCCAAGAGCGACGTCTCAATTCATTCCATCTTCGCTGCCTCCGGAGAATACTTGGCATCAGGTGGCAGGACCGTATCTCCAACACAGAAGTCCTCGAGGCGGCCAACATCCCCAGCTTATACACACTACTGAGTCAGCGGCGCTTGAGATGGCTTGGCCATGTGAGCCGCATGGAAGATGGCAGGATCCCCAAAGACACATTGTACAGCGAGCTCGCCACTGGTATCAGACCCACCGGCCGTCCATGTCTCTGCTTTAAAGACGTCTGCAAACGCGACATGAAATCCTGTGACATTGATCACAAGTCGTGGGAGTCAGTTGTCAGCATCCGGCAGAGCTGGCAGGCAACCATAAAGGCAGGGCTAAAGTGTGGCGAGTCGAAGAGACTTAGTAGTTGGCAGGAAAAAAGACAGAGGCGCAAGGGGAGAGCCAACTGTGTAACAGCCCCAACAAACAAATTTTTCTGCAGCACCTGTGGAAGAGCCTGTCACTCTAGAATTGGCCTTTATAGCCACTCCAGGCGCTGCTTCACAAACCACTGACCACCTCCAGGCGCTTATCGATTGTCTCTCGAGATAAGGAGGCCAAAGAAGATCTTACATTGCAAAGGAAGGTGAGGAGGGAGCTGAAATGTCGGTGCATTTCCCAGCAAGAACCAAGACCCAGGAAATTGAAAAGAACTACCTTTACAGAGAAATACTGCTAACAACAGTGTTTTGAATAATTGAGTGACTGTCATGTGACAATCCCCTCCCCATCTGTGGTTTAAAGCTGGTGTTTTCTCTGCAGCAGAGGAGAAGCAACTGGACTTTGACATGTGCAGACCCTAAGTGGGGGTCCCTCACTCTATTTCTCTCTCTCCCCATTCCAGCTTGAAAGCTTTCAAATCCTGCCTGTTGACTGACCACCTTTGCATACTCCAGCTACAATCAGAGACTCTGTTGGAGGAAATCATCTGCATCGCTGTCTCCAAAGAGACCCACTGAATCAGTCATCTATGGGGCGGCACAGTGGCGCAGTGGTTAGCACCGCAGCCTCACAGCTCCAGGGACCCGGGTTCGATTCTGGGTACTGCCTGTGTGGAGTTTGCAAGTTCTCCCTGTGTCTGCATGGGTTTTCTCCGGGTGCTCCGGTTTCCTCCCACAAGCCAAAAGACTTGCAGGTTGGTAGGTAAATTGGCCATTATAAATTGTCACTAGAATAGGTAGGTGGTAGGGGAATACAGGGGCAGGTGGGGATGTTTGGTAGGAATATGGAATTAGTGTAGGATTAGTATAAATGGGTGGTTGATGGTCGGCACAGACTCGGTGGGCCGAAGGGCCTGTTTCAGTGCTGTATATCTAATCTAATCTACCTCTTCAAGCTAAAAGCCTCAGCACCACCGAATTCAGATAGAAGCCAGACAAATCACCAAACCCCACAAACTGTATACCCTTCTGTTTTATGGACTCTAACTCAACCAATTTACCTTTCTCCACTCTGTCACCGACTTGTGTGTGTATAAACCTCCAGTGTAAGTGTGTGAGTGAAAGTTGGCGTGCTGTTTATTGTTATTATTATTATTTTTATTAGGTTTAGGTACAATAAAGTTAACATCTTTCTTTGTTAAACGAAGGAAACCTGTCTGATTGGTTTTTGTTATGATCATAGCAAGTAAGTAATAAAACACCTACTGAATTGGCCAGTATATCGACTTTAAGAAAGAATTAAACCTGTTGTGGTCAAACAAGGAGAGGGAAAAGAGGAAAGCCCTTCGACCCCTCCTCACTTCACCGTAACAGAAATTTGGGGGCTCACATCTGGGATCAAACCCAAAGACAAATGGGAAATTTAATGCAGGAAACCAAGTTGATCCTTAGCAATAATTGAAAAACTTCAATACAGGTTTTCTTGTGGTTTTCAGTGTTGGAGTACTAAAATGTCCACATTTGAGGCCAGTACCTTTCTAGAACAGAGTGAAATAACTTGGGCCAGGTTAAAAGCCCTATCTTTTGAAGAGTTGAGGAATGTGCCTGGGCAGTTAGAGATTACTATCTGTCCGAAAGCCTAAAACTTGTGGCCAACCATTTTAAAATTAACACTGAAGAACCAGAGACAGGCATAGAATCTGAAACAGACAAAGTAACATTAGCTAAGGTACAACTAGAACAGAGGAGACTAGAATTAGAATTCCAGAAGGAGAAAGAGCAGAGAGAGTTTCAGGAAAGAGAGAAAGAAAGAGCTTTCCAGAGAGAGAAAGTGGTGAGAGAATTCCAGGAAAGGCAAAAAGAAAGAGCTTTCCAAAAGGAGCTGAGGCAGATTAAATTAACTAAGGGAAGACTCAATGCAGCTAGTGTAGGCACTGCTAGTGAGGGCATTACCCCTGGCTCAGGACAGGGTGCTGTGCTCTTAAAGTTCTCCCAGATGATACCAAAGTTCAATGAGGGGGATGTGGAAGCATTTTTCATCTCTTTTGAAAAGCTTGCAAAACAGTTGAAGTGGCCAGTAGTGAGCTGGACACTGTTATTGCAAAGCAAACTGACAGGAAAAGTTTGCTTTGCAATACAGTGTCCAGCTCACTATTAGCCACTTCAACTGTTTTGCAAGCTTTTCAAAAGAGATGAAAATGCTTCCACATCCCCCTCATTGAACTTTGGTATTATCTGGGAGAACTTTAAGAGATCAGCACCTGGTCCTGAGCTAGGGGTAATGCCCTCACTAGTGGTGCCTTCAATAGCTGTATTGGGTCTTCTGTTAGTTAGTTCAAGCTGCCTCAACTCCCTTTGAAAACCCCTTTCCATAAGAAACCATGTAGCTGATGATTATACACTTGTTCACAAGCCCTTGTCCCAAGGGAAATCCTTCCATAATCACCTCCAAAAACCTGAAAGGGATCGAAGGTGGGAGAGTGATAGGAGGATGAACAGCCCTGAGTGAGAAGGGAGATCTGGAAACACAGGGGTCCTACTCAGGCAAAACAGGAAGGTGCTGGCAACAGGAGTGACATCTGAAAGCCTATATGTTTCCATTGTAACAAGGCAGGTCACCTTTGAGCTGACTGTTGGAAGTTAAGGGAAAAACCAATAGGTTTAGTCAGGGTACACAAGACCAGTGTAGAAAAGGGGCCCTGATGGAAAGCACAGCAGACCAGGCTGTGGCTTTAACTGCAGCAGTAAAACCTAGTAAACCTACTGCTGAGAGTACGGGAAAACTTAACAAAATCCCTGAGAGTTACCAGGATTTTGTGTCCAGAGGAAAAGGGACCCTGTACCCCTTAAGTGAGGAGAATAAGCCCATAGTCATACTTGGGGATACAGGCGCCACCGAATCCCTTGTGCTGGGAAAAGGCATGACCTTTTCCCCAGAGAGTGCATTGATTGCTGGAGCGCTCGTAAATGTTATTGGAGGAAATTATATGCCCATTCCTTTATACCGGGTGCACCTGGAGCGCGACCTTGTTTCAGAACTGGTAACCATGGGGATTGTCCCGAGTTGACCTGTGAATGGGGTCGACCTACTCCTGGATAATGATCTGGCGGGGGAAAAGGTGGTAGCTTCCCCAGTAGTTTTAGAGAGACTGAAAGAGGTCAAGAAGACAGAGCAGTTACAGGAAAAGGTCCCTGGCATTTTCCTGACTGCGTGGTGACCTGATCCATGGCCGTACAAGCTTCATCACAGGAGGCTGAACTGGCACTGCAGACAGATGACCCTACTGTTTGGTTATCTGAAACCTTCTTTCGGAAGTCAGAGGACCCAAAGGATGGGTTAAACAGGCCTGCCTTGGTCAAGGCTCAGCAAGCAATCCAGGGTTAAAAAAGTTAGCACAGACTGTCCAAACTGAAGCAGAGGGAGTTCCAGAGTACTACTCTTTCAAGGCTGAGGTGCTGATGAGGAAGTGGAGACCTCCTCACAGACCTGCAGACGAAGAGTGGACAGTGGTTCACCAGGTAGTGGTGCTGCTGAGGTACCATAGGGAATAGCCCATGAGATTCCCATGGCTGGACATGTTAGTATCAGAAAAAACCCAAGCTTGCATCAGACAGCATTTCCCTGGCCACAACTCCACAAGGATGTGGTGGAGTTCTTTCAGAATTGCCACACATGCCAGGTTGTGGGGAAGCCTCAACCTGCAATAAAACCTGAACCCCTAATTCCCACACCAGCTTTTGGCGAACCATTCAGCAGAGTACTGGTAGATTGTGTGGGGCCCCTGCTGAAAACAAAAGGGGCTACCAGTATCTTCTCACCATAATGGATGTGGCTACTTGATTTTCAGAGGCTATCTGTCTAAGAACTATCGATGCCAAGGGACTTGTGGAAGGGCTAACCCAATTCTTCACCCAGTATGGGCTGCCTGCTGAGATCCCGTCGGGGTTCAGAGCACAAATTTTATGTCCAGCATTTTTCAAAAGGTCATGGATAATCTGGGCATAACCCAGCTAAAATCTTCAGCCTACCACCCACAGTCACAAGGGGCTTTGGAGAAAACAATGATCAAGGCATACTGCTATGAGTACCCCCATGACTGGAACAAAGGGCTGGGATTTCTTCTGTTTGCTACCAGAGACTCACCAAATGAGTCCATTGGCTTTAGTCCCTTTGAATTAGTTTATAGACACAAGGTGAGAGGTTCCCTAAAACTAATAAAGGAGAATCTTCCCTGTTAGACTACATGTTCGGAAAACGGCTCATGAGAGCCTGTGCAGTGGCTCAGGAACACCTAAAAACCTCCCAGACAATTATGAAAAGGCAGGCGGATAAACATGCCTAGGCCAGAACATTTCAGCCCAGAGACCATGTGTAGTGCTATTACCAATACATGGAGAACTGTTGAAAGCCCAGTTCAGTGGTCCGTACAGAGTAGTGAAGAGAATTAGCCACATCAATATGTTAAAACAGTATCATAGCTGGGAAACGGGACAAACAAGCACAAGTCTGTCAGGCAGTCAGGAAAGAGGAGGGTGAAAGGGACAATGAGGATGAGTTAGAGGGAGGCCTGAAGGATTCCTAAATTGAAACCCCTGCCATCTGGTTAGCTAACACTGAAATGTTAGGGAAATTAGACACCATACACTCCTATTTAAGCACAGAACAAAGAGGAGACCTACCAAGGCTGCTCACTGTATTTAAAGAGATCTGCAGGGACAAACCAGGGTGCACAACCCTAACACTACAGTATATGAATGTTTTTTTTTATTCATTCAGGGAATGAATTATTTATTGCCCATCCCTAATTGCCCTAGAGAAGGTGGTGGTGAGCTGCCTTCTTGAACCGCTGCAGTCCATTTGGGGTAGGTATACCCACAGCGCTGTTAGGAAGGGAGCTCCAGGACTTTTACTCAGTGACAGTGAAGGAACGGCGATATAGTTCCAAGTCAGGATGGTGTGTGACTTGGAGTGGAACTTACAGGTGGTGGTGTTCCCATGCATTTGCTGCCCTTGTCCTTGTGGTTGGTAGAGGTCATGGGTTTGGAAGGTGCTGTTTAAGGAGCCTTGGTGCATTGCTGCAGTGCATCTTGTAGATGGTACACACTGCTGCCATTGTGCGTCAGTGGTGGAGGGAGTGAATGTTTGTGGATGGGGTGCCAATCAAGCGGGCTGCTTTGTCCTGGATGGTGTCGAGCTTCTTGAGTGTTGTTGGAGCTGCACCCATCCAGGCAAGTGGAGAGTATTCCATCACACTCCTGACTTGTGCCTTGTAAATGGTGGACAGGCTTTGGGGAGTCAGGAGGTGAGCTACTCGCCTCAGGATTCCTAGCCTCTGACCTGCTCTTGTAGCCACAGTATTTATGTTGCTACTCCAGTTCAGTTTCTGGTCAATGGTAGCCCCTCGGATGTCGTAGGACAGACCCCTCCCATAAAACAAAATCCCTGTCGCCTAGCTCCCAGGAAACTGATCCAAGTTCAGGAGAAAATTCAGTATGCGCTGGAGCAAACTGATTGACTCCAGTCAGAGCACTTGGAGTTCCCCAGTTGTGCTGGTGCCCAAACCCGATGGCTCAACAAGGCTCTGCAGTGATTACAGAAAGATTAATGCAATGACCTGAGCTGATTCCTACCCACCTGGAAGATTGTACAGAGTAGAAAACACCACATACAGAACCAAAATAGACTTGTTAAAAGGGCACTGGCAGGCTCCCTTAACCACCACCCTTCCCCCCTCCCCTCCAGCCCTGTGCTGAAGAGATATCAGCTTTTGTACCCCTGATGGCTTAATCGAGTACCGGGTGATGCCCTTTGGATTAAGAAATGCCCCAGCCACCTTCCAAAGTAATGAACCAGGTAGTGGCTGGCCTGCCGAACTGTGTAGTGTACCTGGATGACATATTAGTGTACAGTGACACCTGGGGGACCACCGAGACCAATTAGATGCCCTCTTCTGAAGGTTACAGTCAGCTGACCTTGTGGTAAATCCTGCAAAGAGTGAATTTGCTAAAGTTCAAGTAACCTACCTAGGACATGTTGTGGGTCAAGAGAGAGTTTTGATCAGAGAAGCAAAGGTACAGGCACTGATAGATTTTCCTGTCCCCACAACCAGACAGGAAATAATGCAATTTTTGAGGATGTGTGGGTTTTTCTGCAAGTTTGTCCCAAATCTCAGCACTATAGCCGCTCACTGACAGACTTATTACTGAAAGAAGCAAAGGTAGTGTGGTCAGGGAGGGAGGGGCCAAACAGCTTTTGAGAGGCTGAAAGCCATCTTAACCAATGAACCAGTGTTGGCAGCTCCAAACTTTAACAAATCATTTAAAGGGGCAATGGATGCTAGTGACCTAGGGGTTGGTGCCATCCTGCTCTAAGATAGTGAGTTAGACATTGAGAGACCAGTTGGGTACTTCTCCAAAAAATCAAAAAAAAAATCAAAGGAGATGTTCGACTGTGGGGGAGGAAGCCCTAGGATTGTTTCTGGCTCTCAAAAATGTTGAGGTATATGTCTAAAATGGATATCGAGAGACCGTAGCTTATACAGACCACAATTCTTTGAGCTTTATAGAAAAATTCAAAACCCATAATGCGAGGCTTTTTCATTGCAGCATAGTTCTCCAACCTTACTGCCTAAAGATTATCCACATTGCAGGGATAAACAATGTTATAGCTGATGCATTATCTATGGTGTGGCTCAGCACCATCCCAGATAAAGTAAAAACTAGAGTATGGCTATGACAGTGATGAGTGTGCACAGTTTCTTTTTAATTTGAGACCTCATAATGAAATGTTCCTGTTGTCACATTTCATTTTGAGTGGTTGGGAGGTGTTATGCCAATGTGCTTTGTTGAATGATAATTTTCTTTGCTTCATTAACTGGAGATCTGAATTTTTTTTTGAAGAAATTTAAAAAGAACATTTAAAAAAGGATGACTGCTGGCAGCTTAAGATAATCACCTAGTTTGCTATACTATATCTTACATTGCAAAGGACAGTGGGGAGAGAGACAAAATGTCTGCATTTCCCAGCATGAACCAAGACCCAGGAAGTATAAAGAAATTACCTGCTCTTTTCAGCAAGCAGAGAAATACTGCTAACTGCTACATCTTGAATCACTGAGTGACTGTCATGTGACATGCCCCTCCCCATCTGTGGTTTTAAGCTGGTGTTTTCTCTGCAGCAGAGAAGAAGCAACTAGACTCTGACATGTGCAGACCCTAAATGGGGGTCCTCCTCTCTCTCTCCCCATTCCAGCTTGAAAGCTTTCAAATCCTGCCTGTTGACTGATCACCTTTGCATACTCCAGCTACAATCAGAAATCCCATTGGATGAAATCATCTGCATCACTGTCATCAAGAGACCCATCGAACCAATCATCTACCTCTTCAAACTAAAAGCCTCAGGACCACCGAATTCAGATAGAAGCTAGCCGAATCACCAAACCCCACAGACTGTATACCCTTTTGTTTTATGGACTCTAATTCAACCAATCTATCTTTCCCCATTCTGTAACCCACTTGTGTGTGTGTGTAAACCTCCAGAGTGTGTGTGTGAGTGAAAGCTCACACACTGTTTATTATTTTTATTAGTTCAGTTTAGGTACAATAAAGTTAACCTCTTTCTTTGTTAAACTCAAGAAAACTAGTCCGATTGGTTCTTGTTATGATCATTGCAAGTAAGTAATCAAACACCTACTGAATTGGCCAGTACATCCACTTTAAGAAAGAATTAAACCTGTTGTGGCCAAACAAGGAGGGAAAAGAGGGGAGTCCTTCGACTCCTCCTCACTTGACCATAGAATAATGCTCCAGTGAACTGCCTTTTGATGTTTTTCTACATTAAAGCTGTTATACAAATGCAAGTTGTTACAGTTATTGTTGGTGTTGTTTCTGGATACCAGCTGTGAAATCAGAGATTCAGGATAAGGTTGCCCAACAGGGTGCAGAGCTGGAATCCTCTGGGTGGGTCCATGCGGCTCAGAGATGTGGTGGAAAGACTCAAGGGCATGCCTGTGTATGGTGTAAGCACAGCTAAAGCAATTCAGACAGGCATTAAGGAAATAAATGTAACATTTTGATAACATAACTTGGAACAACCTATCACACTTCTGCTCATTTCAACAGTCTGTCTATGTCCTCCTGAAATCTGTTACTATCCTCCTTACTGTTTACTATATTTCCAAGTTCTGTACCACTCATAAATTTGAAATTATGGCCTGTGTAAGTCCAGGTTATTAATATATATCAAAAATAGTAGTGGTACTAATATCAATCCCCAGGTAACACCACTGTAAACCTGCCTCCAGTCTGAAAAGCAACCATTCCCCCCTACTCTCTACTTTCTGTTTCTTAGACAATTTTGTTTCAACACAGTCACTGGCCCTTTAATCCCACGGACTTCAATTTTATGCACCATTTTATTACATGGTAGGTTATCAAATGCCTTTTAAAAGTCCATATACACAACTTCAATTTCACTACCCTCATAACCCTTTCCTTTACTTCGTCAAAGAACTCAATCAAGTTAGTCAAAAATGATTTGTCTTTTACAAATCTGTGCTGGCTTTTATTTATGAACACATATTTTTCCAAGTGTCAATTAACTTTGTCCCAGATTATTGTCTCTAAAATTTCCCCCATTGCTAACATTAAACTGACTGGCCGAAAGTTGCTGGGTTTGTCCCTCCCACTTTATTTTTTTAACGTTAGCTATCTTCCAGTCCTCTGGAACCATGCCCATATTTAAGGAAGATTGAAAGACTGTGGCCAGAGCCTCTGCAATTTCCATCCTTACTTCCTTCAACAACCCAGCATGCATCCCATCTGAACAGGGCAACTTTTATACCTTGAGCACTGCCAACCTTTTAAGAACCTATGGATACCATTTCCACTTTGGACACACTCAAGAAACTGGGCGCAAATAGCATTGCTTTTTCCAAAGTCAAGTTATGGTTCAAGTTTTTGCCCAAACTCAGTTGTATGTTGCCAAACACAAGATTTCCCATGAATCAGTGTAGTGGAACAGCTTGAATGGGCATGATCAACAGGTGACTGACAACCAAGCTGATTGGACACCAACTATATAGTGTGGGACCATATAAAAAGCAAGTGTGAAAATGTTTCCTTCAGAATCAGACTGAAGAGAAAAAGAAAACACTCCTCTTTTTCTGGAAGAAATACCATGTGATCTGACTTGATTGATTGATTGATTGATAGATATAATGCACAGCACTAGTGAGTAATTTCAATCCAAACATTGTGCAAACTGATTAAGGAATTGCATTGATCTGATGGATTGATTGATGTATATTTCATTTTAATTAACTTTAATTTAAATCATGCAAGGAATTAAGAGCAGTGATGTGTGTTTTCAATTTGAGCAGTGTGCAAATTGATTTAAGGAATGCATTAATCTGATCTGATTGATTTCAATTAAATTTAATCATGCATAGGTTTCAAAAGCAGTGATGAGTGTTTTCAAAGTAAGCAGTGTGCAAATTGATTTAAGGAATGCATTGATCTGTTGGATTGATTTAAATTAACTTTAATTATGCATAAGTTTCAAGAACAGTGATGAGTGTTTTCAATCTGAGTGGTGTACAAATTGATTTAAAGATTTTATTGATCTGATTGATTAAATTAATTTTAATTTTAATCATGTATAAGTGTTATGAGCAGTGATGAGTGTTTCAATATGAGAAATTTTTCCCTTCCTGGAGATGATTGGTTCAAAGATGTTGAAGGATGGCCACAATAGGGCACACAATTTCATGTATGAGGATCTCTAGGTATCTCCTTAGTGAGATTGAGGTATGGCAAGGGAGCCTGGTTACCTCATCTGGGGTTCAGCCCTTATGGGCAGTGAGGGGACATGCCTGGAGGGAGATGGCAGAGGAACTGAGTGGGCCAATGTTGATTTCCCAGAAAGCTGGACCATGCAGGAACAAATTTAATGACCAGAAAAGGTCAGGGACGGTGAGAAATCTGTCAGACTTAACAATCTGTCAGAGAGGACTGAACTCTCCTACCTTGGTATGTGCACAGCAGTAGCTCACTGGAATTATTCGTCACACATTTTGATTTTTTTTTTTTGTCTTTGCAGGCCGAGCATGTGCATAATGCTGGGGAAAGGGCAAGAGTTGGTGAGGGTATACCAAGCTTCAGGGTGTTGAATCCCCTTGACCAGAAGGCAGTGGAGCTGCTGTGGAGGCACACCAGTGGCAGTATTTGGGGTGGAAGAACACAAGAAATAGGAGCAAGAGTCGACCATATGGCCCTTCGAGACTGCTCTGCCATTCAAAATGATCGTGGCTGATCTTAAGCTTCGCCTCCATTTTCTTGCCCACTCGCCATATCCCTTGATTCCTTGAGAGACCAAAATTCAGTATATCCCAGCTTTAAATGTATTCAATGATGGAGCATTCACAATCCTCTAGGGTAAAAAATTCCAAAGATTCACAACCCTTTGAGTGAAGTGATTTCTTCTCTTTTCAGTCCTAAATGATTGCCCCTTATGCTGAGAATGTGGCACCATGTTTTAGATTCACTGACCAACAGAAACAATCTCTCAGCATCCACCCTATCCAGCCTCTTCAGAATCTTGTATGTTTCAATGAGATCGCTTCTCATTTTACTAAACTCCAGAAAATGTAGTCCCAATTTACTCAGCCTCTCATCATAGGACAACCTCCTCATCCCAGGGACCAATTTAGTGAACCTTCGCTCTATTGCTTCCAGTGCAAGTATATCTTTTCTTAAATGTGGGGATCAAAACTTCACACTGTACTCCACATGTGCTCTCACCAAATCCCTGTACAATTGTAGCAAGACTTCTTTATTCCTGAACTCCAATGGCCTTCCTAATTGCTTTCTGTACCTGCATGCTAACTTTTTTGTTCCTTACACCGAGCACACCCAAGTCTGCAAGGACTCCAAGAGGCACGAAGAGCCCAAAATCTTCTAAGTACCTACCCATTGGTCATTCAGTGGACAGTGGCAGAGGGTTGCCACTCACCACTTCCTTTCCTTCCAGCAATATAAGCATTTTAATCATCTGATTATCTCCCCGCAGCTAAGAAAAGATGATCAAAGGAAATTCCATGGGAGAAGTCAACTGGACACAACTTGGAGAAGGAGGTGGAGGCAGTGGTGGGGTGAGTGCATGGGGAAAATGAGGTAGAGCAGCCTCAGCGCTGATGGAGGGAGAGGGCCCAGACTTCAGAAGGCAGCTCATGCCCTATCATGAGGGACTGATGGGAAGTCAGTGCTCCTCACCAATGCTCCTTCCTGGGAATGAACCCACAACTCCACCCTCAGTCCACCTGCAAGCAGAGACAGATTCAATCGACTCTCCTCAGCCTGGCACCAGCGGAAGCACACATGACTAGGCTTGGAGAATACTTCTGTACAGTGATAGCTCCCTGGGTGTCTGACCCCAGCAGCACTGTGGTGGTGGAAAACTTGGAGAAGTTGGACAACATATCTGCCTCTCTGAGATCAGCTAGAAGGCAGACATGGGGCGGTCAGTCAGCAGAACCTAACTTGTCATCTGCTAAAATAAGGAGGCACCTGGTGGGGGTTGGGGGGGGGAGCGGTTCCCCTCTCTACTACCTCCAGTCAGCAAGGAGGGAGTTGACAGAAAAAATTTTGAAACATTGTTTAAAACTTCATTCTTTGCACATTTGTAATGTTGGAATAGTTGTTAATTTGTTGTTTGTACCCTGTACTTTTTAAATAATTGTTGAAGTTTCATCTTTGAATTTTCTTAATGTTGAATAAATATTCCCACTCTTGGTGATTATAAACTGCTACAAACAGCAGTTATAAACTGTTATAAACTTTTCATACAGTAATATGAAAAAATCTCAATGTTTGCTGTAACAAATGTGAACAAGAAACAAATATATCTATATTTTTGAACAGCAAAATTCTATTCATTTAACATTAACAATTGGAGATTGCAATAAATCTGTTTTGATTTTAAAAAATAACAGTATATGAGTCTTCTGTACTCAGTAGAGGAGGGAAGGGCATGAGGTGGGGCTCGTTACGCAAAGATATGCTGAAGGAACTGATCTCTGACAGCTCTGCCCTGTTGAGCAGTTGCCTCCTGCTCCAGTTCCTGAGGCATAATATTTAATTCAACTAGCTCCTCTCCCAGGAAGTATAGGTTCAGTCCTTGCTTAAGAGGAAAATTAAGCAGGGTGCACACACTAAGATGATCTTGAAGGGTATACTGACCCTCAACCCCAATTTGACCAATCACCTGAAGTGGCTCTTCAGGACCACGAAGGCTTTCTCCATGACATGGACATCATTACATTTCATCTTCAGTGTGTGGTGCTTGAAATGGTGTGTTATCTATAGCAACAGGGGATATAGGCTTTTTCCCCAATTAACCAACTATTAGGCCGATCAGTTTCCTCAAATATGTAAGCTTTTTCTGAGTTCCTTACAATAAAAGCATGTGTATTGATCCAGTGTACATGGCATTCAGATGTAGGAATCACAGACGGGCATCACACACTACCTGAACATTAACCTAGTGGAATCCCTTCCTTTTCAGGTAGCTTGTGAGTCTTCATGGGTGGCCTTCAATGTCATGTGAGTGTTATGAATTGCTCCAAGAACCTTTGGAAAGCCAATTATTTGATGCATGCCCAGTGACCTCTACATTGCTCAGTGAGCATCAAATCAAATTTAATAAACTAATTCACCGTGCAGAACAGGGCATCTGTTGCCTGCTGGATGCTGATCTTCTCTGTTCCTTGGCTGATGCAGCACAGGTCCCCTGTAGACGCCTGGAATGAGCTACTCTCCCAGAAATTTAAAGCTGTTGTGTGCTTCATCTAAACAGTGTTCACCGTGCTGGTTGAGGATCGAGACCTCAGGACCTCCTCATTAAATTGCAGAGCTGGCCGATTGTTGCCTTGGTGAAGTGCAGACAGTGCATGGCCAGCTCCTAGAATCATAGAATGGTTACAATGCAGAAGGAGGCCATTTGGCCCATCGAGTCTGTGCTGGATCTCTGCAAGAGCTCAGCTCACACCCTCACCCTTTCCCTTGAGCCCTCGATTTTTTTCCCCTTCAGGTGCTTATTCAATTCCCATTTGAAAACCATGACTGAACCTGCCTCCACCACACCTCCAGGCAGTGCATTCCAGATCGTAAACATTTGCGGTGTAAAAAAGTTGTTCCCCATGTTGCCTTTGGTTCTTTTGCCAATCACCTCCAATCTAGTTCTCGACCCCTCTGGCAAACAGAGCAGTTTCTCTCTATCTACTAGATAGTCTGTCTAGACCCCTCATGATTTTGAATACCTCTATCAAATCACCTGTTAACCTTTTCTTCTGTAAGGAGAACAACCCTAGTTTCACCAATCTATCCATCTAACTGAAGACCCTCATCCCTGGAACCATTCTGATAAATCTTTTTTGCACCCTCTCTAATGACTTCACATCCTTTCTAAAATTGATGTACAGAATTGGACATAATGTTCCAATTGGGGCTGAACCAGTTTTCATAAAGGTTCATCATAGCTTCTTTGTTTTTGCACTTTTGCCTCTATTTATAAAGCCCAGGATCCCTTATAGCCTGAGTGGGCAGGTTACTACTGAACTTGGCACGAAGCAGGAAGCAGAATCATTTTACTCCAAATAACACTAATCTTGTTTGGTATACCACCAGGAGTGAGAGTACTGTTCTTTGCTTTGTAAATGTATGCATATTTCTTGCACAGGTAAAAATCTGTTTCATCACAACAATTAACATCCTCAATCTTTAAGGCAGTAGTATGGTCTCTTTAGTTTTGAAGGCCTCTGTGTAATAAGGTTGTGCTATGAACAGTGCAATGCCACACTCTTCCAGGCACTATGAGAACACACGAGGCAGCTGAATTGCCTGCCCTAGAATCCAAGATCCATCATGCTTTCTAGGAGTGTTTCCAGCTTTCAGATTGCTTCTTTCACGTTTTCCGTTGCTTTATCAACCCAACAGCTTTCTTTGTTCGTCATGGGTGCTATCAGTGCTATTTTCTTCTGGTTGAAGGAAGAGGAGGAGTTGTAATGGAAAATACAGTAACCAGTACAGTATAGTAACAGCAGCTGTCGCACTTATCAGAAGCCAGCAGTTGAGGGAGTTGGAATGGCAAGAGTTGCCCACAGGAAGCCGTACCCAATATGTAGGGTGCACAGGCCAGTTGTGCCTTCCTTGGACCTACCTCAAGAGCAGTGCATCAGGAGGCTGTTCTTGCTGCACATATACTGTTGCAGAACTCTGCCACCTCCAACAACAAACCAGTCTGACAGACCAGGAGGACGATGCTTTGCCAGTGGCTCTCAAAGTCCACATAACAGCCTTTAACTTTTTCACTGCTGACTCCTTTTAGTCTGCTACCATCTGCAGTACACACCTACATTAAACAAGTGACCAGCACCCTGTTTGCAAGGGCTAACCGTTACATCATCTTTCCTGTTGACCTCAACAGTCAACAGGTTATCAGGGATTTGCAGCAATAGATGGTATTCCCCACATGCAGCTGTCTGCACTGATGTTACCAACAGGGCACTAGAACACCAGCCAGCAACATTCATCAATAGAAAAGCCTACCATTCCTTCATGTAAGCTAGTGGTCAATCACACTAGTCAACAGCCTGACCTAGTCATACTCACGGAATCATATCTTGAAGACAATGTCCCAGACACCACCATCACAATCCCCGGGTATGTCCTTTCCCACCGGCAGGACAGAGGTGGCGGTACAGTGGTATACAGTTGGAGGGAGTTGCCCTGGGAGTCCTCAGCATTGACTCCAGATCCCATGAAATCTCATGGCACAAGGTCAAACATGGGCAAGGAAACCTCCTGCTGATTACCACTTACCGCACCCCCCCACACCACCTTGGCTGATGAATCAGTGCTTTTCCATGCTGAACACCAATTGGAAGAAGCGCTGAGGGTAGCAAGTTCACAAAATGTACTCTAGGTGAGGGACTTCAACGTCTATCACCAAGAGTGGCTCAGTCGCACCACTACTAACCGAACTGGCCAAGTCCTAAAGGACATTGTTGCTGGACTGGATCTGAGGCAGGTGCTTTCGAAGGAGGTTTGATATGTTGCTGCCGTGCATCATGTAGATGGTACACATTGCTGCCACTGTGCATCGGTGGTAAAGGGAGTGAATTTTGACAGTAGTGGACGGGGTGTCAATCAAGCAGGTTGCTTTGTCCTGGATGGTGTCGAGCTTCTTGAGTGTTGTTGGAGTTGCACCCATCCAGTCAACTGGAGTGTATTCCATCACACTCCTGATTAGGGGCTTTCAAGGAATCACTCATTTTCTGCAGTCTGTTGCATTGAGGCTTAGTGGACGTGATGAACCCCAACCCCATGGGTGTGGTAGCAACGCAATGGGAGTAGTACATGCTGGTCTCTCAGGATGTTAGCACGTCTACCCCTTTAACAGCTCTTTAACAAAAATCCGTCATCATGCCAACGAATCAGTTGGGCCAGACTGCCATTGCAGCATCCAAGTTGCAGCAGTCTGCAATCGGTCTTTAACAAAGTCAACTACCCAGCAGTCGTCACCCGCCAGCAGCATTTCAGGGCTCCAAACCCAAGCAACAGCACCCTTGCACCAGATTTGCTGAGGCCACTAGGGAAACATCTCATAGAAGTAGTAAAGTCAGGACAAAAGTAAAATACAGCAGATGCTGGAAATCTGAAATAAAAAGAGAAAATGCTGGAAATACACAACAGGGCAGATAGCATCTGTGGAAAGAGATACAGAGTTAACATTTCAGGTTGATAACTTTAATCAGAACTGGAAAAACTTAGAAATGTAACAGTGTTTAAGCAAGCACAGAAGCAGTGAAAGGGAAAGGGGGAAGAGCAAAATGAAAGGATGGTGATAGGGTGGATAGGAAGGCAACAGTGATTAAATGAAGTAAGGAAAGGGATGATGGTGCAAGACAAAAGTGTGCAATAATGGCACAAGTAAAGAAACAAAGAATGAGCCTAGAGGAGGTGTAAATGGCAACAGCAGAATCATTACCAGCTCCTGCTCTCCGATAAAATGGGAGAAATTGCTATGTTTTGAAATTGTTGAAGTCAATATTGAGTCCGGAAGATTAGAAAGTGCCTAATTGAAAAATTAGGTGCTTTTCCTCAAGCATTCATTGAGCTTCACTGGAACATTGTCAGAGGCCAAGGACAGAGAGCTCAGAGTGGGAGTCAATAAACTTTCTTTCAAGAAAAGCACTGTCAATTGATTACCTGGGTAAGAAATGAATGGAAGGCAATTATTATGTTTGGAAATAATTAAACACCTTTTCACATTTGGCACTTTGCTCTGCAGTGTGGTTTAGTTGCTTCTGATTCTGCATTGTCAGTGTGTCATTGATATAGAAGTTGTCTGAATGGTTTCAATGTTCTTTAATGCAGGAGGAAGACACTGGTGAAGGCTGCACCAAAGACTGCTAAGTAGAGTGGATGTGTGGAAGTTTTCAATGCAGGGAAATGAGCAGGTCAATATAATCACTGAGCAATGAACTGGTTCCTGAAATATCTTGCTGCCAGGCACTGAGGTGTCTTTCCTTCTGCTTCTTGCTCTCCTTTCCTCTGGTCTGTCCCATCTGATGAAGACTGCTACTGCTTTGCCTCTGCTAAATGCAAGCCTCTCTGCAATGTGAGGTTACGTAGTATGTGGCACACCACAACGATGCAAATGTCTCTTTCTGGGGCATTTTGTAGGGAGCCCACTGACCAGTCAAGACGCCTGAACTGCAGTGTCAGAATCCCCATGGTGTATTCAATAATAATCCTTGTTGTCCCCCGGCTTCGATTGCATCTGTGTTGCTCATGTTGA
Organism: Heterodontus francisci; assembly: GCF_036365525.1. Taxonomy (NCBI): domain Eukaryota; kingdom Metazoa; phylum Chordata; class Chondrichthyes; order Heterodontiformes; family Heterodontidae; genus Heterodontus; species Heterodontus francisci. Next base: position 260,410,381 of record NC_090371.1, read on the forward strand.
CTTGTGCAGGTGTATCATAAGCCAGATCTATAAGGGGTAGCCCTTGTCCTCCAGCAGCCATCCTATCATGATCCTCACAGGATTGAATATCAGGGGAATAGTAGACTTCTCAGGATAAATGCATCATGGTAGCTTCCTGGGTTACCTTTCACAAATCTGCATGATGGTGTTCCTGTGTCTGGCCACCAGCCTGACATTGATGGAGTGATAAGTTTTCTATTGGTGAATGCTGCTGGCTCATCTGTCAGTGATCTGATTGCTATATTTGTGCAGTCAATGGATTCCCTGCATGTGTGGGAAACCAATCACTGCTGCAAATATCTGAGCAGGAGTGGGAAGCTGCAGGTCACTGCTAAGTACCCACCCACCCCACACGCACACTGAAGAAATATAGCAATGAGGAGACATTAGGCAGCCACATCACACTGCTTTTTTACTTCACAAGAAAGGGGGTGAAATACGTCTGTTGATGCTGAGGTCAAGAGGAAGAAGCTGTACAGGTCAGCCCTGAAAAACAGGGTGTCGGTGACCTGGTAATGATGCTGTGTTTTGCAGATTGTGATATGCGGCTCTCGACCCCTGAAAGGAGTCAGTGGTGAAGAAGTTGAGGACTGTGATGATTTGAGGCCACTGGCAAAGCATGTTCTCTGGACAAAGTATGACCTCTTGGTCCTGCTGGCAGAAGGTCCTCTTCCATCAGGCTTCAGAGACTGTGACAGCCTGTCTGAAGAAACACAGCCTCCACCTGCACTTGTCCTGATAGATCTAGGGAAGGGCCTGTAGACCTACTGTGCTGGGCATGGTCTCCTGCACCAGGCTCTTCCTCATGTGCTGTCTGTGTGCTGAAAGCCAGCTGGGCCGATCATTTAGGACTGAAATGAGGAGAAATTACTTCACTCAAAGGGTAGTGAATCTTTGGAATTCTCTACCCCAGAGGGATGTGGATGCTCCATTGTTGAATACATTTCTTTGACTTGAAATAACATTAGTTGCTGTACTTCAGACCATTGACCAGAAGCCTAACTGGAGCAGCCACATAAAACTTGGTGCAGTTTTATTAATACAGCTGATAATGGGTTTTCCACCAAAAAAGCATTTTAATAAGTGTTTAATTCTCCACCTGTGAGTAACCTTGTTTTAGATCACTGAAAGTGACTTTAAAATACTATCCTGAACCATTTATGAGTTTCATTGGTACACGGTGATCAGTTTCAAAATAAATGCAATTTCTTTAATACGGAAAAACTTTAAAATGTGTCTATTAGTGCCTGTGTGCCTAAGAAATGACTGATCGCACTGGATACTGCAGAGACTATGGTTCCTGACAACGTCTCAACCTTAGTGCTGAAGCCTTGTGCTCCAGAACTAGCTGAACCTTTAGCCAAGCTATTCCAGTACAGCCACAACACTGGCATTCACCCAACAAAGTGGAAAATTGCCTAGGTATGTCCGACCCACAAAAAAACAGGACAAATCCAATTCAGCCTCTTACCACTCATCAGTCTTCGCTTAATCATCAGCAAAGTGATGGAAAGTGTTGCCGACAGTGCTTCCAAGTAGGACTTACTCACCAATAACCTCTTCACCAATGCTGAGTTTGCCAGGACCACTCGGCTCCAGACCTCATTACAACCTTTGTCCGAACTTGAACAAAAGAGCTGAATTCCACAGGCGAGGTGACAGTGACTGTCCTTGACAGCAAGGCTGCAGTTGACCGAGTGTGGCATCAAGAAGCCCTAGCTAAACTGAAGTCAATAGGAATTAAGGAGAAACCTCTCCACTGGCTGGAGTTATAGCAACAAAGGAAGGTGGTTGTGGTTGTTGGAAGCCAATCACCTCAGCCCCAGGACATCGCTGCAGGAGTTCCTCAGCGTAGTATCCTAGGCCCAACAATCTTCAGTTGCTTTATCAATGACCTTCTCTCCACTGTAAGGTCAGAAGTGGAAATGTTTGCTGATGATTGCACTGTGTTCTGTTCCATTTGCAACTGCACAGATAATGAAGCAGTCCATACCTCTATGTACCTGGACAACATTCAGACTTAGGCTGATAAGTGGCAAGTAACATGCATGCCACTCAAGTGTCAGGCAATGATTATCTCCAACAAGAGAGAATCTTACCACCTCCCCTTTACATTCAATGGCATTAACATCAACACATTCTCCACCATCAACGTCCTGGGGACACCATTGACCAGAAGCCTAACTGGAGCAGCCACATAAATGTGGTTAAAAGAGCAAATCAGATGCTCGGAATTCTGCGGCAAATGACTCACTTCCTGACTTCCCAAAGCCTTTCAACTATCTACAAGGCGCAGGCCAGGAGCGTTGCCTGGATGAGTGCAGCTCTGACAATACTCAAGAGGCTCAACACCATCCAGGTGTCATACAGGCCCCCACCTGCCAAGAATAAGGCACATATATTTCACCACATGAACACTGATTGTTAAACTGTTACTGGAGTAAAGAAAGAACTTGTTTTTAAAAAAAACACCAGACCCTTGACTGGAAATACATTTGCATAGCAGCAGACAGTACTTAGAAAGGACAAAGGGGCCACTCCCTGCTCCAATTTAATCTACAATGGACTTTTGATTACCAGACCTTGAAGGTGGAGAGGCTAGCATTCCAGGTTAACTGCTAAGATGGCCAAATACACAAACAGACATGGTCGGCCCAGTTTCATCACATGAATAACTGGCTGTTGGAGTCTTTTTTTGAATTTGAACTTGCCACAGTGTTTTAAAACTCAGTAAGCTGTTCGGTCTTGGACTGGAAAAGACCTCTCTCCTGTCTGCTCTCATCTCTCTCACCAGCTTTGGAAACCATTGAATACACATGAACACCAAGAGAGAAAAGTCTCCTACAGTGAACAAGGTTTAAGAAGAATCCTGTGCCGCAATGAAAAGCTAGACCATATCTTCAATCAAGGACTACAGCAAGCTCGGAGCACAGTAACAAAAACCCCTCTTCAGAGATTGCCTCAAACCTCTCCACTATTTTTTCTTCTGCTCTTTTCTGGCTCTATTTGCATGTGTGTATCGAGTATGTATGCTAGCATGGGGTGCGGCGTGTATCCATAGGCATTAACCGAATTAGAGTTTAAGTTTAAGTTTTAATAAATTTCACTTTTCTTCTTTAAACCTAGGAAAGCCTGCTTGTGCTCATTTCTGTGCCTTATAATTGGAAAGAGGTGAACAAGGATTCACCAAGGGGGAGCTCAAAACATGATGTGTTTAAAAATTAAACCCTGTTACAATAAGATCAAGTGAAGGCTAGAAGGGATCTGGTCGTAACACAGGACAAAAGAGCTCTCTTGATTGGCACATCATTCAATAAAAGACTTGCATTTATATAGTGCCTTTCATGACTGCCAGGTGTGTCAAAGCGCTTTACAGTCAATTAAGTACTTTTGAAGTGTAGTCACCTTTGTAATGTAGGAAACACTGCAGCTAATTTGTACACAGCAAACTCCCACAGACAGCAATGTGATAAACTGTTTCTTGCGATGTTGTTTGAGGGATAAATATTGGCCAGGACACGGGGGACTCCCCTGCTCTTCTTTGAAATATTGCCATGGAACCTTTTATGTCAGCTGGGAGGGCAAACGAGGCCTTGGTTTAATGTGTCATCTGAAAGATGGCACCTCTAACAGGGCAGCACTCCCTCAGTACTGCACTGCAGTGTCACCCTAGATTGTTGTGCTCAAGTCCTGGAGTGGGACTCAGACTAACTGAGCCATGGCTGACACATATCTTAAACAATTACTCTCGCCACCACTGGGAACACCAGCTCCTCCAAATTTCCCGCAAGTCACACACAATCCTGACTCGGAAGTATATTGCCATTCTTCACTAGGTCAAAATCCGGGAGCTCTGCATCTTCACCACACAATCTACAAATGTGCAAGAAGATGGCTCATCACCACCTTCTCAAGGGCAATTAGAAATGAGCAACAAATGCTGGTCTTGTCCGCAATACCGACGTGCCATGAATGAATAAAAAAATTGAAGACACTTCTCGAATGGCCCCAATTGGCGGAAACTCAGCATCCTCATTTTTATCTTGGCCATTTTTGTGGGCTGGGCCTGCTTTAGGTGAAATGATTTTTAAACTAGCATTAAAGGCCACAGAAACTTGATTTATGCTTGACGTAACTTATGTTTAAAATTCCCTGATATTTTACGCTGGTTTGGCCTGTTCCATCCAGATTGCACTGATAAAATGCCCAGAATTTTCTTTGCAGCAGAAAGCAAAGGAATTATTCTGATTTTCATGCAAGGTACCAGGGAGTTGCCACAATACAGTTATTTGTGTTGACATCTGAACTATATTTTGTATTGCCTGAATACATTTTTATGGCAGCAACATGAGTCACATTAGAAATTGAACAACCTCCATGATTGCATTCCCTTATACACACTGCGCCAAATGTGCAGTGTAAGACTCTTAAAAAGGGGGTCTCACTTCCCTCTAAGGTCCTGACCCCGTGCTGAGTATCAATCGCACAAAATAGACTTTGGATACAATTTCCACTTTATGTGGAACACCTTTATTAGCTCACCAAGCAATAGTATATACTTACAACACCAGCTTCTTCGTAGACCCGCGTACAGAAGCTTGGTCCTGGGTATTCAGATCCACTGAACGAATTATTCCGCATGACTTCCTGTGACTGACTAAGTCACACTTCCCGGCTGCAGCTACAATGTCCTCGTAAACTGTGGCTTTATCCCCCTTTCTGATCCTGGTCCCTCGACATATAAGGGAATGTTTCGAATCAGGTCATCTGGTTGGGTTTCAGTACTTTATCAATCCCACCATGGCTAGGCAAGGCCACCTGTATGTAGTCTTAGGTGCATACCATCCATGAATGTGATATCTGCAGCTTGATAAGACAAGAAGGAGCCCATTTACACATATTTCAAGGCCATTGTCCATTACAGTGGTTGTAGACAGGCTGTCTGATGTTGTAATAGCCCAGGCTACCACATCAGTGGCATGTCCTGACTTGTCTGTCTGTGTGTGTATGTGGGGGTCCTTGTTCAGTTACACTGTCTTTTATTTTTAAAAAGTCCAATATGAACCCCAGTGATGATGTCTTGGGTCACAATTCTTCTCCCTTCGTCCTGATGTCTCCTGCTTCCATATTCTTACCACCTGGTGAGCTCCACACGCTGGTCCACACCACAACTGGTTACATTTTACTTATGAACAAAAATGCAAGAGATATTAACAAATACATCACAGCATAACGAAAATACAAGAGCTATTCAACTGCCTTCAGCATCCACCCTTAAGTGTATAATTTCCCCTACGAATATTAGTCCAAGTCTAATCCATTGAGCTTGTGGCACTGCAGCCTGGTCCTTGGGGCCAGACTCCTTGAATTGACCTCCATAGCTACCTTACAGCTACCTGCTCCCATTCCCATAGCAGCATGTGCCACCTGGCCCCCTGTGGAAACATGACCTCTCTTCCTTTCAACCTCCTGGACTAAGGCCTCCAGCACTGCACCAGAGAACCTGGGAGCCCTCTCTCTGGCTTGCTGCTCCATTTGTAGTCTTATTCCTTCCCTGAAAGACTTCAACAAACAATTCCACCAGCTGCTACAGCATCAATGCACCTTCCCTTGAAGAGTTACAGGCTGCCTTTAAGAAGTGCAGGCGAGCTGTAACTCATACTGCCCAGAGACAAACCTGGGCTCTCTGCTGAGCATAGAGCCAGTCAGCAGTGCATTCTGCACCGGGCTACATGCCATAATCATGAAGATAAGCAGGCAGCATAGATTTTGCACGCTGCCTACATCATATCGACAGGGCACAGGATAACTGCAAACGGGCATAACCAAATTTTATATCCCCACATTTTTAAGGATCTTCCTTTTGTGGAGGAGCTTTGTACAGTCAATTTCTCTGTAATATTGATAACAATAATTCAGCTTTTTTACATAAATTTTCCCTCCAAGTTCTGATTGGTTATAAATATTTTTTTAAACTGAAAACATTACATGAAAAGTAGAACAAAAATGAATTTAAACAGAAACAGTACTGGAAACATGAAAACAATAAAACAAAAAGAAAACTAAATGTGTTTTCCCTCTGTCCGTATAATTTAGGATTTCAAGAAGCGTCCCAGTAACACTAGATGGGATTTAGCAGGTATCAGTTGTGGCCCGATGGTAGCACTCGTACCTCTCAGTCGGAAGTTTATAGGTAGAAGTCCCATCCCAGAGACTTGAGCACAAAGCCTAGGCTGACGCCTCAGTTCAATACTGAAGGAAGTCTGCATTATTGAAGTACTGTCTTTCAGATAAGGTGGGCTGATGGCACTATTTCAAAGAAGAGCTGGGAGGTCTCAATGTTGATCCCTCAATCAACATCAATAAAATAGATGATCTGGTCTTCTATCTCATTGTTGCTTGTGGGACCTTGCAATGTGCAAAATGGCTGTTGAGTTTCCTACACTACAATAGTCACTACACTTCAAAAGTACCTAACTGGTTGTAAAGTGCTTTGGGGTGCTGTGAAGCACTGAAAAACATTATATAAATGCAAGTTATTTTTTTCTTTACACCCAAACATCAGGAAGAGAAACAGACATGGTTCATTAGCTTCTGGAGAAATTCCAAGCTGACTGGGTCCATCCTTCGAGCCTCATTCAGCGAACGAAACCTGTAACACCCATGTGATTTCTTAGGAAGAAAATGCAGATGGAGCAAGGGTGGATATGGAAACAGAATGAATAAAACTGGAACAATTAATAGCAGGAGGAAATCTCTGCTGCTTCACACAATTGTGCCTAATAGACCAAGATCAAATAGCTGCAACCCACAATTCCTCGCAAATCTCATGGCCATGCCAAGAAACTATAATATATTATTGTAATGTTTCTGCAAGCACCCATGTAATGAAAGCGTACAACAGAATCATCAAATATAAATGTGAAAACTACATTTAATTTTAAAATGTTTTTAAAAAAGATTACTGGAGAGGAGAATAAATTAGTTTTGCTTTTTAAAAGTGAAATTATCATTTATAGTTTTATATTTCCAAAAATAAGATTAGTGTCTCACAATCTCAGATCAAGGGGTCGGCCATTTAAGACTGAGGGTAGGAGAAATTTCTTCACTCAAAGGGTTATACATCTTTAGAATTCTCTACTTCTCCACCCCAGAGGGCTGTGGATGCTCAGTCATTGAATATATTCAAGGCACAAATCAATAGATTTTTGGGTACTAAGGGAATTAAGGGATATGGGGTAAAAACAAGAAATGCTGGAAATACTCAGCAGGTCTGGCAGCATCTGTGGAGAGAGAAGCAGAGTTAACGTTTCAGGTCAGTGACCCTTCTTCAGAACTCTTCTGATGAAGGGTCACTGACCTGAAACGTTAACTCTGCTTCTCTCTCTCCACAGATGTTGCCAGATCTACTGAGTATTTCCAGCATTTCTTGTTTTTATTTCAGACTTCCAGCATCTGCAGTATTTTGCTTTTATTTAAGGGATATGGGGATTGTACGGGAAATGGAATAGAGGTAGAAGATCAGCCACGATCGTATTGAATGATGGAGCAGGCTCGAAGGGCCAAATGGCATACTCCTGCTGTTTTATCTTATCTTCTATGTCTCCTTCTGCTAAAAATAAAAATAGTTGGAGGAGTCTAAATAATATAAAGCCACACAGCTCATACATAGGGTTGGATTTTGTGTGGCCCCTTGAGGCAGCGTCGGAGGCAGGGAAATGGAGTATTATGACAGGTGGCGGGGGTGGGGGTGGGGGAGAAATTGGGGCAGAGGGCCCGTTGCCAAGCAATCTTCCCCAGGGCGGGGGGAGAATAGACTGACAACGGCCTTCATGTCCAGAGCCCAATTGAGGCCCCTAAGTGGCCTATTAATGGCCAATTAAGGGCCTCTTCCCACCACCACTGGCCTTCCTGCCCAGAACCAAATTGAGGCCCTTAAGTGGCTTATCAATGGCCAATTAAAGGCCTCTTCCTGCTGCCGCTAGGATTACCAGCAGTGGGGCGGTGCAGGGGAGGGATCCTCCGCCATGCAGGGAGGACACCATGTAACACAAGGCACCCTCCCAGTGGGCTTAGAGGGGGGGTCCCTCCTCCATGGGCAATTTGTGGCCCACAGAGGACCCCCACCGGGAACTGGTTTAGGCCTTAACTATCTTTTGTCCAGAGTTCCAGCACTGGGCCTGGGTTCGAGGCCTCTGCAGTACTGACAGTGGCCACCGCTCCTGGTGGCACTGCTGATACTGCTGAGCTGCTGACCCTCTGATTGGCCGGCAGCTCCTGGAGGCGGGATCCCCATCTTTAAAGGGTTAGGGATCCCACCTTCTGAAATTTTGATTTAAAAAGACTGAAGGATCACTCCAAGGGGACACAAAAAGGCAGAGGTAGGGTTCCCCCCACCTTTTGAGTTCGGTGCCAGGAGCCCCGCCTTCAGCACAAAATCCAGCCCATAGTTTCCTCTCTCAGTACTGGCACTTTGGTCTAAACAGTAAAGGAAAAGAATCCAACTTCAAAAATCTTAACAGTGTCCTGAATATTCAGCAGTAATAATCCATGTAAGATGAGTACATGATTGATTGATTGTGACACATGGCTCTGCTGAGCGCTATTGCCGATAATGTATCTACCCAGCAGACCACTTACAGATATTCTGGGTCTTGCCACCACCCAATCAAAGTACTTTTATCTTTTTCATCTCAGTTACAACTTCCTTCAATTGACAGCAGTAGATTTTTACCTTGCAATTCTGTGTTTTTTTATTTCCATGTGTCCAATCTTCTCTATTTTACTGCTTGAGAATTATATTAAAATCATGTTGAAGCTAAGATACATATTTTTCACTGAGATATGTAAGTAAAGGATCAAGATAGAGATCTTTAAAATTATGAAGGTGTTCAATAGGGTAGACAGAGAGAAGTTGTTTCCAATTGTGGGGAGTCCAAAACTAGGGGTCATAAATATAGGATAGTCACCAATAAATCAGGAATTAGGAGAAACTTCTTTACTCAGAGAGTAGTAAGAATGTGGAACTTGTCAAAACATGGAGTGGTTAGGGCGAATAGCGTGGATACATTTAAGAGGAAGATAGATAAGTACATGAGGATAAAAGGAATATAGAATATGTTGATAGGGTGAGATGAAGTAAGGTGGGAAGTGGCTTGTGTGGGCCATAAACATGGGGACCTGTTCCTGTGTTGTAAATTCTATGAAGCTGTGATAGCGAGGACTTCAGGAGGCCAATCTGGATCATCTACTTGGCTGAAGATGGTTGTAAACACTTCAGCCTTGTCTTCTGCACTTAAGCGCGAAATATCTTTCATGACCTCAGTGCTGGATATGCTATATATCCAATGCTTAGAGTGTATCAAGTAACACATACGTGCTAAAAGTATGAATGCTTTATGATATCTTATTTACTGTGTGGATGAAATATTATTATATCCAATGATCTCTAATGAGTTTCTGTTCATAACATTGATTAAAAAAAAATAAACTAATAAAAAATTATCATTGGAAAAATGTTCATGAAAAATGAGTTAAAAAGTGAGTGGGTTAGATGTACTATCATATAAGGTGAAGAAACACATCATAAAATCATCAGAAACACTGGAGCCAGTTTTCATTATTGACAGAAGTTGGACAGGTGCTGCACTTCCTGCCTGATGTCTTTGGGAGGGGCTCCAATCATTTTAATGGTCGGGTCTCATTTGCGTCTGATTGGTGAGCTGTGAGTGCTAACCCAGAACACACAGGCAGCTGGCCAATTACAGGGGGTGCTGTGAATTTTGGCATTTACTTCATGGGTGCCAAACCAGAAATCAAGGCTGAATAGGGAGATGGTGGCAATCTGGGAGGGACATGAAAGGACTGATAACAGGATGGAAAATTTTTGTGGGGGCAGGAAGTGCACTCACCCGCCTCTTAACCCCACAAAGGCAATTTTCAAAACTGTGCTGTTTCTGGTGCAGTCTGCAGTGGTGTCTTTAACTGTCACTGTTTGGATTGCTCTTCACCAGTTTCAATGTGAAGAGCATATGCCATGCACACTTTGTCCATCAGTACCTGAAAGCTTCATTGGGATCCTATATATATCATAGAATCCCAATGTACATGCCTTATATGTAAACTTGGTGAAATTGGTTTTGGGCAGTAACACAATACAAATGATTGCAAACTGGCAGCCCATCTTACACCCAAACCGATTTTCTCCCAAAGACTAATTGACGACCAATCTCACCTCTGAAGTCTTTGCAAAACACCAGGGGAGAAAGTCATCAGTTCTGAGACTTGTCATTGTTGTAAGTTTAGTTGTTCGATAGAATAGTGTGCAAAGTCCTACAGTTCTAGTTTAAGCTGAACTATTGACACGTTCACGTGCATATAATGGACCTTATGCAATTCTGCACTACCAGTAATTTTCTAGCTTAGGTCTTTTGTTCTTTGCTAGCAGCAAGTTGATAGGAAGTTTGTTGTCCAGGACTTGCTTCTCTATAATGTGTGGATTAAGGGAACACAGTTGTTAGAGCTTAAACAATCAGTATGTTATTTTAGGCTCCCATATGAGAGAAAATGGTCCTGTAAAACTGTATTCCCAGCCCAACAAACAATGGGAAACTTATTTGCTCCAGTGTGCTGTGCAGTTTTATTGAGTTGAACTACAGCAGGGTCCCAGTACATAAACCTGCACCTAAGTCTTTGGATTTAGAGAGTTGGACAAATGGAAACTCTGTAGATGGCTGTAGACATTTCAAAACTTAAGCAACAACAACAACTTGCATTTATATAGCACCTTCAATATAATAAAATGTTCCAGTGTGGTGCATAGAAGTGTTATCAAACAAAATTTGACACTCAGCCATATAAAGATTTATGAGTGACCAAAAGCTTGGTCAAAGAGGCAGGTTTTATGTAGCACCTGAAAAGAAGAGAAAAAGGTAGAGATGCAGAGTGGTTTAGAGAGGGAATTCGGGAGTTTAGGGCCTAGACAGCTGAAGGCACTTCATCAATAGTAATGCAGAGAAAATCAGTGAGAGGCCAGAATTGGAGGAAAGCAGGGATCTCAGTGGGTTGTTAGGTAGGAGGAGGTTACAGAAATAAGGAGGGATGAGGCCATGAAGGGATTTGAAAGCAAGGATGAGAATTTTAAAATTGATGTATAGTTGGACCGGAGCAAGCATAAGTTAGCAAGCACAGGACTGATAGATGAACAGGACTTGCAGTGAGTTTAGCATATAGGCAGCAGAGTTTGGACTGACTCAAGTTAATGGAGGGTGCAAGGTGCGAAGGCAGCCAGGAGATCAGTGGAATAGATGAGTCTTGATGTAACAAAGGTATGGATGAGGGTTTCAGCAGTAGATGAGCTGAGGACGGGTGCAAATAGCAGAGAAAAATATTGGGTGCAGTTTCAATGTAGCCTTTGTATGCAAAATAAGAGGTGAGTGGCAGTAACTTAAGATGTTTTTGTTCAATCAAGCAATTCTGATAATTTTGTAAACTACAAGATGAAAGCTGAAGCAGTTCATCTTCAAGCTTATTTGTTCAATACTGCAATGGCTTTGCTCCAAGGTCAGAGATAGGGCTATAACAGTGTAGGGCCAATTCTGCAAGCTGTGTTTCCATCGAGTGAGGCTCCATAGCAAGAGTGGAGCTTCACAAAATTACCCTCATAAGATTGATTCAGGAGCCACTGGGACCACTGCATGAGGCAAAGTAATGAGCTGGTTTTGCCGAATGCAGCAAAGCCATCTTGTGAATCTCATTTAGATACAGTTCATGCACAGCTTGAGCCTTATGCAAGGAACACATTCAAAAGGGCCTTGTGGAATATCAGGAGCATGCAGCTTTTAACAGGCTGCTGTTTATAATTAAAAGGATTAAAGGCTCAAAAAGGATTGCAAACATTTCAAGTCTTTGGAAAAGCTGTATGGCTGGGAAGAAAAGTGATAGACAAGACTGAAAGTCATGGACATGTGTGAGTTTGTGAGAATATGGCAGACCAGCAGCATCTTGGCCAACTGCTTGATAGCAGATGATTGTGGACATACTGCCGCATGGGGAACTTCCCAGAATATAGCAATGTGCCAAGACTGACAGGAGGGTTTTATTCCCAAAAATATACTTTATTCATAAAAATCTGTGAAAAAAAAATTACAAAACAGTTCCAAGTTGGCATTCCAGAAAAAGTGCAAAAGAAATCAGTTTTCTTCAATACAGAACGTGAGTTGCCTCACAACCCTTTCATTCCATTTTACATGCAATGTACATTTGTATTACACAGCAAAACCATAGTTTGGTGCATACAGCCCGAGGGGTTTTACACAGGTTCCAGCCCCTCGGTTCACTATGGTGGCAGGACCTTACACAGTGGCTTTTCCACATTAAACCTTTGTGGCAGCTGCCCCAAGCTTTAGTATGTCCCTCAGCATGTAATCCTGGACCTTGAAATGTGCCAGTCTGCAACAATCATTCATGGACAACTCTTTGCACTGGAAGACCAGCAAGTTTCAGGCAGACCAAAGAGCGCCTTTCACCGAGTTGCTGGTCCTCCAGCAGCAGTTGATGTTTGTCTCGGTGTACATCCCTGGGAACAGCCTGTAGAGCACAGACTCCTGTGTTACAGAGCTGCTCAGGATGAACCTCGACAAAAACCACTGCATCTCTTTCCACACCTGCATTGCAAAGCACATTCCAGAAGGAGGTGGGCAACAGTCTCTTCCCTACCACAGCCACCTCGAGGGCAGCACGCGGACGTGATGAGATTCTGGGCGTGCAGGAAGGATCTGATGGGGAGAGCCCTTCTCACCACCAGCCAAGCTACGTCTTGCTGCTTGTTTGAATGTTCTGATGATGAGGCATTCTGCCAAATTACTTTGGCAGTCTGCTCGGGGAACCATCCGACAGGATCCGCCATCTCCTTTTCCCGTAGGGCCTTGAGGACATTCCTTGCAGACCACTGCCTGATGTATTGGTGGTCAAAGGCGTTTTTCTGCACAAACTTTTCCACGAAGGATAGGTGGCATGGCACGGTCCAACTGGATGTAGCATTCCGCGGCAATGTGGCCAGACCCATCCTTCGCATCACTGGGGACAGATAGAACCTCAGCATGTAGTGACACTTGGTGTTTGCGTACTGGGGTTCTACACACAGCTTGATGCAGCCACACACAAAGGTGGCCATCAGGATGAGGACGACATTGGGTACGTTTTTTGCCCCTTTATCCAGAGGTTTGCCTGCTGGACAAGGTCCATTTTGGATCTCCAGATAAAGCGGAACATGGTTCGCGTGACCGCCACGGCGCAGGAGCCGGGGGAGGAGCCTGACCTGCGCCATGTACAGCAACAACGTGAGCGCCTCACACCTGATAACCAGGTTCTTACCTGCAATGGAGAGAGAACACTGCACCCACATGCTCAGTTTATGGTGTACCATGGCTATTAGTATTTCAAAGTTAATTTTTTTTCTCTATTCTTTCATGGGATGTGGGCGTCGCTAGCAAGTCCAGCATTTATTGCCCATCCCAAATTGCCCTTGACAACTGAGTGGCTTGCTAAGCCATTTCAGAGGGCATTTAAGAGTCTAAGAGCAATTATGAGGGCATGAAAGTAGAGCTAGCTAAAGTGAACTGGTGAAGTAGGTTAAAGGATAGGTCAATAGAGATGCAATGGCAGACATTTAAGGGGATATTTCAGAATACACAACATTGATACATTTCAACAAGAAAGAAAAATTCTAGGGGTGGGACTGCCAACCATGGTTAACTAAAACAGTTAAAGATAGTATCAAACTTAAAAGAAAAAGCACATAATTGCGCAAAGATGTGAGGCAGGACTGAATATAAAAACAGCAAAGAATGACTAAAAGATTGATAAGGAAGGCAAAGTTAGAGTACGAGAGAAAGCTAGCTAGAAATATAAAGACAGACAGTCAGAGTTTCTATAGAAATTTATAAAAGAAAAGAGTTAACAAAGTGAGCATTGGTCCTATAGAAAGTGAGTCTGGGGAATTAATAATGGATAATAAGGAGATGGCAGATGAATTGAAGAGGTATTTTGCATCGGTCTTCACTATTGAGGATACAAGTAACATCCCAGTATTAGCTATAAGTCAGAAAATGGAAGGGAGGGAGGAACTCAAGATAATTACAATCACCAGGGAAGTGGGACTGAACAAATTGTTGGAGCTGCGGGCTGACAAGTCCCCGGATCCTGATGGACTTCATCCTAGGGTGTTAAAAGAAGTGACTAGTGAGATATTTGATGCATTAGTTTTAATTTTCCAAAATTCCCTAGATGCGGGGAAGGTTCCGTTATATTGGAAAATAGCAAATGTAACTCCTTTATTCAAAAAGGGAGAGAGACAGAAAGCAGGAAACCACAGGCCAGTTAGCTTAATATCTGTCATAGGGAAAATGTTAGAAGCTATTATTAAAGACGTTATAGCAGGATGTTCAGAAAAATTGAAGGTAATCAGGCAGAGTCAACATGGCGTTGTGAAAGGAAAATCATGTTTAACCAATCTATTGGAGTTCTTTGAGGGAGTTACATGTGCTGTGGATAAAGGGGAACCGGTGGATGTATTGCACTTAGATTTCCTGAAGGCATTTGATAAGGTGCCGCATCAAAGGTTATTGCAGAAGATAAAAGCTCATGGTGTAGGGGGTAACATATTGACATGGATAGAAGATTGGCTAGTTAACAGGAAACAGAGAGCAGGCATAAATGGGTCATTGTCTGGTTGGCAAGATGTAACGAGTGGTGTGCCACAGGGATCTGTGCTGGGGCCTCAACGTTTTACAATTTATATAAATGACTTAGATGAAGGGACCAAAGGTATGACTGCTAAATTTGCTGATGACACAAAGGTAGGAAAGTAACTTGTGAAAAGGACATAAGGGGGATACAAAGGGATATAGATAGGTTAAGTGAGTAGGCAAAGACCTGGCAAATGGAGTACAATGTGGGAAAGTGGGAAATTGTCCACTTTGGCAGGAAGAATACAAAAGAAGCATATTATCTAAATGGTGAGAGATTGCAGAGCTCTCAGATGCCGAGGGATCTGAGTGTCCTAGTGCATGAATCGCAAAAGGTTAGAATGCAGGTAGAGCACGTAATTAGGAAAGCTAATAGAATGTTATCATTTATCACGAGGGGAATTGAATACAAAAGTAGGGAGGTTATGCTTCAGCTATACAACGCATTGGTGAGACCACATCTGGAGTGCTGTGTACAGTACTGGTCTCTTTATTTAAGGAAAGATGTAAATGCATTGGGGGCAGTACAGAGAAGGTTTACTAATAACTGGAATTGGCGGGCTGTCTTACGAGGAAAGATTGGACAGGCTAGGCTTGTATCTGCTGGAATTTAAAAGAGTAAGAGGTGACCTGATTGAAACATATAAGATCCTGAGGGGTCTTGACAGGGTGAATATGGAAAGGATGTTTCCTCTTGTGGGAGAATCTAGAACTAGGGGTCACTGTTTAAAAATAAGGGTTCACCTATTTAAGACAGAGATGAGGAGAAATTGTTTCTCTTAGAGGGTCGTGAGTCTTTGGAATTCTCTTCCTCAAAAAGCAGTGGAAACAGAGTCTTTGAATATTTTTAAGGCAGAGGGAGACAGATTCTTGATAAGCAAAGGGGTGGAAGGTTATCAGGGGTAGGTGGAAATGTGGAGTATTCAGTTCAGCCATGAACTTATTGAATGGCGGAGCAGGCCCGAGGGGCCGAGTGGCCTACTCCTGCTCCTAATTCGTATGTTCGTAGTCGCTCCTTCCAGGTTTTGGCACATGCCCCGGACCCTCCGAACCATATCCCTAGCACCTTCAGGTCATCTGACCTGACGGTGAAGGGGATAAAGGATCAGTCAGCCCAGTTCCCAACGAACATAGCCTCGCCCTTGCCGCAATTTACTTTGGCTCCCGAAGCCAGTTCAAACTGGTCGCAGATGCTCATCAGCCTGTGAACGCACGGCAGATCCTAGCAGAAGATGGCAACATCGTCCATGTACAGGGAGGCTTTGACCTGAGTGCCTCCGCTACCTGAGATTGTCACCCCTCTTATGCCTGCATCCTTCCTAATGGACTCAGCAAAAGGTTCGATACAGCAAACAAACAAGACACGGGAGGGCGGACAGCCTGTCTGACTCCAGATTTGATCAGAAAGCTTTCTGAATCTCACCCATTGATTGAGACTGCGCTATTGATGTTTGTGTAGAGCAGTTGGATCCAATTGCGGATTTCCTCCCCAAACCCCATTTTGAAGAGCACGTCCATCATGTAGGTGTGCGATATCCTGTCAAAAGCCTTCTCCTGGTCCAAGCTGATGAGCCAGGTGTCCACCTCCCTGTCCCATACATAGGCGATCGTATCCCTGAGTAGCGCGAGGCTATCAGAGATCTTCCTGCCAGGTACAGTACAGGTCTGATCAGGGTGAAACACCAACTCCAGTCTTGACCCAACTGCTGATGACTTTGGACAGAATCTTGTAGTCTACATTAGGCAGTGAGATGGGCCGCCAATTTCTGATTTCCGCTCTCTCCCCCTTCTGCTTGTACATGAGGGTGCTGATGCCTTTTCTCATGGATTCTGACATGCTGCCGGCCAGAAGTATACTCTCATACACTTCCAGAAGGTCTGTGCCATTTCAGTCCCACAGAGTCGAATACAACTCAACACGTAAGCCATCGCTTCCGGGAGTTTTACTTGTCTTGAATGACCTGACGGCCTTTGTTAGCTCGTCCAGAGTTAGGGGTTTGTCTTGACTCTCCCGCATGCTGTCATCTAAGACCTCCATGATAGATGACAGGGATGAATGGGAGGCCATGCTGTCCATGGACTTCACATCGTACAGCCCAGCATAAAAGGATTTGCTAATCTTTAGTATGTCAGACTGCGAAGACGTTACCAAGCCATCCTCTTCCTTCAGGCTGCTGATCACAGAGTGCTCTCTGTACCTTTTGGAAGAAAAATCGCGAGCACATCTCATCCTGCTGAACGGAGCAGACTTTGGACTGGAAGATGATCTTGGAGGCCTCCATGGCAAAGAGAGAGGCCTGCTGGCTCTTCACCTCCTGGAGATCCCCCCTGACCTCGACCCCCATCGACTGCAGTCGGAGCAGATTTTGCATTCTTTTCTGGAGTTGTGACATTTCCCTCTGTCTCTCTCTCGCCCTCTGAACACCTTTGAAGATAAAGAACCTCTTGATGTTCGCCTTGATCACTTCCCACCAGTGCACCAGAGACTCAACGAGGGGTTTCACGGTTCTCCAACCTTTGCAATCCCTTTTGAGTTCCTCAATGTTCTCTGGGGCTAGCAGTGTAACACTTAGCTTCCATGTGCCCCTGCCAACTCACTGGTCATCCTGTAAGTGACAGTCGGCCAGTAAGAGGCAGTGGCCAGAGAAAAACACTGGCTTGATGTTGGTGGATCTGACCGTGAAGGGACGGGACACAAACAAGAAGTCAATCCTGGAACCCGCAGACCCATCCGGTCTTGACCAGGGGTATCTATTCTGCGCTCTGTCTGCAGGTTTGCTGAAGATGTCGTGCAGCTTGTCATATTTTACTGTTTCCATTAGAAATCTGGACGTAACGTCCAGTTTACTGTCATCACTGCCGGATCGTCCAGCTGCATCGATGATGCAGTTGAAGTCACTGTCTAGAATGACTGGCCTGGATGTCGCCAGCAGAGTGGGAGCTGCTGGAAGACGGTTAGCCGCTCGCTGCATTGAACCGAAGGGTACACGTTGATTAACTGGAGCGCAGCATTGTTGTACATTACATCGGTTAAGAGGACGCGACCGCCCACCACCACCCTAACTTCAGAGATGGTGAAGTTACCTCCCCGCAGCAGAATACCCAGGCCGGAGGAACGGGAATCATTCTCCCCTGACCAGATTGGTGGGCTGTGGGACCACCATCGCGACTGTTGTTTGTAAGTGCTGAGGTGCGGAATTCCACACTCCTGCAGAAACAGCAGGTCGGCTTTGATCTTAGCAAGGTAGTTCAAGGTCAAAATACATTGCATAGTGGATGTAATGCTACGCACATTAATCAAAGCCATCTTTATACCCATTTTAAAGTTGGGTGTTACTTACCACACCAGGTGTCCTTGCTAGTCCCAGTCCTTTGGTATGTTCCTGCATACCCATAGTGTACACAAGCTGTTGCACATGCGTTGGGCTCAGAAACCCCTCCTAGTTATTCATGGAGGGTTTGTTCTGCTGGGGTGACATCGGGTGGGTCTTGTAGGCAGCAAAGCTTGGGCTGTCCTCCACTGGTGGTGTCTTTCCCCTCTGTCCCTCCTCGAAGACATCACTGCTCCCAGCTTCCCAGAGCTGGAGTACGCCAGACACTTCACTGCTTTCAGTCTCCATATGGCCGCCATATGTCCAGATTTGCCACAGGTACGACAAACTCTGGGCTGCCCCGCATTGACCAAGAAGCCTCGACTTCCCCTGATAGCAAAGCTGCATTTCCGAATGATGGCTCCGTAGGCATCGACCTTCAAGGTCACCTTGACCTGCCGTTTGCTGGACCAAATCCCAAACGGGTCCTTGACATCAGTACTGCTGCCGGCCCCCTCGATGTACCTGGCGAGGAAGGTGAGTACATCCACGACAGGAAAATGGGCGTTGTAGAGGTGGATTGTTACCACCAGGTTGCGTTGCGATGGCAGCGTGAAGAGTGGCTCCACTGTGAGGATCGACAGTGGCTTCTGGTTTCCCTTCTCCTTGCACACCTTCAAGAACCTAATGCAACCAGTCACGTTCTTGAATGTCACATCAAAATATCCACTGCTGGGGAAGTCCTGCAGGCAGAAGATGTCTGCAGCTTGGAATCCACAGCAATTAATAAGGATTTTCTTAATGAAGAATGTACGGTCAACAGGTGCACCTCCTTCATTATCCTTCACCACCACCCAAATGGTGTTACGCACTCCCTGGCCTGAAGCTCTAGAATTTGTTACAGCCATTTTACTCAAGAGCTTACCTGGAACAGGATCAAAGGCCACTGATCATGGCCTTTCCTCTACCAGGGAGCAGGGAAGTGGCAGCCAGACTCACCACTATGCATAGTACCTGTAGGCCTTGGAATCAGATGCAGGAGAAGATGGTTTACTTAAGGCACTTGGCAAGGTCAGTGTAACCAGCAGTACCATACTCCTGGCCCAAGATTTCACGCTCCAAAATGTTTCTGATTGGCTTGTTCCACTTTTATCCTGCTTGCCATTTGAATCTTTGCATAACCTTACAGCTCATTCCTTGTATCTCATTCATACCCAAGATGCAGTAAGGCCCACAGTCAATATTCAGCATACAATTAAAAGCCCTGTCACACTCACATTTTTTCAAGGCCTTCACTTATCAAGCGATTGTAACACAAACACTGTAGGGGTGAAATTGGTCTTCACCAGTAGCACAAAATGAGCTCCTGTTGAACCAGCAACCCGTTTTACACCATGTCAGATTTTCTTTATCAATGGTATATAGACAAGAATGCTCACACTCACCCACAAGACTGAGGGAAGAGGGGAGACGGCCTCTCATTCAGCAGGCCCAGTCTTCAGCACACTCATAGACTTGCTTCTATGGTTAGATCAAAGAACAGGCAAATTTTTCCACCAAAAAGCAGATAACAGGCATTATATTCCCTTCTGCTCTAGACCTGAAATAGGTCCATCCAATTGCTAGACAGGGATCAGTAAATTCCTCCCCCATTCTATACCAATGGAACAATTCCACGTCCCTGAGATGTGGGAATGGTTGTGCCCAGTAGCTTTATTTTAGCTGGGGTTAGTACGAATGACACCAGCTTATGCCAAATACCACCAAAATCTCTTCAAGTACCACTAATAATATGCCATTCCATTCATTTAAATTCTCACTTTATATCAGCATCTTCCAAACCCATGACCTGCACCACGTAGAAGGGCAAGGGTAGCAGGTACAGGGGAACACCGCCACCTGCAAGTTCCCCTCCAAGCCACACACAATCCTGAGTTGGAACTATATCGCTTTTCCTTCACTGTCGCTGGGTCAAAATCCTGGACCTCACTTCCTAATAGCACTGTGGGTGTACCTACACCCCAAGGACTGCAGCGGTTCAAGAAGGCAACTCACCACCCCCATCTCAAGGCCATTTAGGGATGGGCAATAAATTCTGGCCTAGTCAGCGAAGCCCATATCCCATGAATGGATAATAAAAAAAAATAGGTAGGGTCAATACTAGCTAGTAAACTAACAATCGGCAAAAAGTATTTAATTTTCATCACATTTACCTGAAGGAATATTAAAAGATTTACCTTCTCCCAAAAATAGTTCCCAAAAAATAAATAATTTAATCGTTCAGAAATATACAGAAAATGTCTAAACAAAAGGAAAAAGGAATATAAGAGTGTTTACACCTGTGAGTTTACCTTGCTCCCATTTCAAATAGGCATGCAAGAAAGAGAAAAGCTGGGGCAAATAGTGCTAAATATTCACTTATTTTTGGAACAAATCTGGGCCTTAATGAGGCTGTCTCACACACAGCCACAAACATCACTAAATGTGGTACAAAAGAATGCTAAATTGAAGCCTAAAAAGAGATGCAAGGCATAATCTTCCAACATGGCATACTTGCTATCCAGGACTGGTGAATCATCTTTCATCTGTTTTGTTGCATACATTTGCTCATTAAGGAAAGAAATACGACTGGTGGGGAGTCGAATCCATCTATTTTGGCACCCACTGCCAGCACTGAGCATTAATAGGTCGGGTCTATCACAATCTGTTGTAAAGTTCCACCTATTGTGCTCTAACATTGAGGGAATATTTCCTCTATGTTAGGCGAAGAGACATCATAAACCTGCTCTTCATTTCATCCATTAGCAAGCCTTATGTCTTCTTTTCTAATTTAAAACAATCAGCCATTGAACAGTACTCTGCGTGAACTCATGCCTATTTCCCATTGATTTGGGAATATCCTGTCCTATTTAACATAGTGGCATTACAGTCAGCAGAGGGGGAAAATGTCACCCAGCCCGTACAAAACCCTGCTTCTAGAGGTGAAAAGACTATATATAACACATTGATCAAACACAATATAAACACCCTTGGCAGATGGGAACCATCCACCGACTGAAAAGTCATGACGAACCCACCTCCGCCTGGTCTGGGGATCCGGACTGCATTTTACAGTCCCCAGGCCTTTAATTGGTCTGAGACAGGACTTACACCTCATTGAGGCAGGAGGTCCCGCCTAAAGGGGCTGCCAGCCAATCAGCGGGCCGGCAGCTCTCTGTCTCAGCAGCGCTACTGGGAGCGGTGGCCACTGCTGGGATTGCAAACCAGCCATCAGAAGGAAGATGAAGGATGGCCCAGGAATGAGAGTAAGTCTTTGAGGCCTCGATGGGGGTGATTGATCAGGCCCCAGCGAGTTAAGGGTGGTCGATTGGTGGTCAAGGGGGCATGTTGGGTGTTGGGGATGGTTGGGGCATCGGGGGTGGCCCTCCGCCGGGCACAGGGTGCCTGATCATGAGGGCCTACCCCACCCCCAGACCATCAGAAAGACACCTGTTTCTGTCAGGTGGCTTTTCTCGGGCCTGGGCCGCCCGACCGGCCAAGGGTAAAATCCCTATGGCAGCAAGCGGAGGCAATTAAGTGGCCACTTGAGGGCCATGATTGAACTGGGGCGGGCGGGCCATTTTTCATCGCCGCCACCCTGCGTAAAGTGGCAGCGGAAGCGGGAGCGGGTCAGGAAGAGCCCCGCAAGCGTCCCGCTCCATTTTATGCCCCCCCCCGCCAGCTTCCCGCTCTTTGGAGGGACATAAAATTCAGCCCCAAGATTGAGTTACAGCTTTAAACTGAATCCAAAGGTTTTTTTTTATTATGTGTTGTTGGTTTTAACATTTTTTTGCAGACTGCATATAGTGTGCTAAGTGTGTTTGCATGACAGAGGCAGTGTGACATCAGTGAAATGGTACTAAGGTTGATAATAGCACAAGACATGTAAATATGCAACATCAGGGGACAACTGATATAGTGTTAGAGGCTTCTGTTTGACAGCAGATTAGCAGTAAACAAATTATTCAGTGAACACTGTCAACAAATAAATGCAGTTATTAATACTTATGATGAGCCTGTCCATCAGGATTCACATTATTGGAATTCAATCATAATGTCAGAAACCTAATGTGATACTTGAAAATATTAATATTCTGATATTTTGTGGTTTGCTGATGTTAGCCATCTATCAAAGTCATAGTTCTTGTGGGTTTTTCTTGCTTTACTGATAGCTGCAAACCACAAAAGGGGACGGTGGCGTAGTGGTAATGTTACTGGGCTAGTAATCTAAATGCCCAACTAATGATTTAGTGACATGTTCAAATCCCACCATAGCAGTGGGTGGAATTTAAATTCAATTAATCAATACATCTGGAATTAAATGGTAGCCTCAGTAATAGTGGCCATGAATTTACCAGATTGTTGTAAAAACCCATCTGTTTCATTAATGCCCTTTAGGAAGGAAATCTGCTGCCCTTATCTGGTCTGGCCTACATGTGACTCCAGTCCCACAACAATGTAGTTGACTTTTAACTGCCCTCTGAAATGGCCAAGCAAGCCACTCAGTAGTGCCAAGCTGCTCCAGAAAAGTCAAATAAGAATAAAACTGGATGGACCACCAGGCATCGACCTAGGCACTGGAAATGACAACAGCACATCCTGCCCTGTTGACCTTGCAAAGATTTCCTCACTCACATCTCGGGACTGGTGCCAAAATTAGGAAAGCTGTCACACAGACTAGTTGAACAACATTCTGACATAGTCATACTCACTGAATCATAGCTTACAGCCAATGTCCCAAACACCTCCATCACCATCCCTGGGTATGTCCTGTCCCACCAGCAGGACAGAGCCACCTGAGGCAGCAGCAGAGTGGTATATAGGCAGGAGGGAGTTCCCCTGGGAGACCTCAACATTGAAGTTTCATGCATCAGGTCAAACATGGGCAAGGAAACCTTCTGCTGATTATCACCTACTGCCCTGCTTCAGCTGATAAATCAGTACTCCTCCATGTTGAACAGCACTTGGAAGAAGTACTGAGGCTAGCAAGGGCACAGAATCTATTCTGGGTGGGGGACTTCAATGCCTATCACCAAGAGTGGTTGAGTAGCACCAATACTGACCGAGCTGGCTTAGTCCTGAAGGATGTAGCTGCCAGATTGGACCTGCGGCAGGTGGTGAGGGAACCAACAAGAGGTTAAAAACCTGCTTGACCTCGCCCTCACCAATCTACCTATCACAGATGCATCTGTCCATGACAGTATTGGTTGGAGTGACTACCATACAGTCTTTGTGAAGGCAAAGACTCGAATTCACACTGAGGATACCGTCCATTGTGCCATGTGGCACTACCACCATGCAAAATGGAATAGATTCAGAACAGATCTAGCAGCTCAAAACTGGGAATTCAGGAGGCCCTGTTGACCATCAGCAGCGGTTCTGTATTCAGCCACAATCTGTAACCTCATGGCCAGGGAATCAACACTGGTTCAATGAAGAGTGCAGGAGAACATACCAGGAGCAGCACCAGGCATACCTAAAAATCAGGTGCCAACCTGGTGAAGTTACAAAACAGGACTACATAAATGCTAAACACCGGAAGCAGCATGTGATGGATAGAGCTAAGCGAACCCACATCCAACAAATCAGATCAAAGCTCTGCAGTCCTGTCACATCCAGTTGTGAATAGCCCTGGACAATTAACTAGAGGAGGAGGCTCCACAAATATCCCCATCCTCAATGATGGGGGAGCCCAGTACATCAGTGCAAAAAACAAGGCTGAAGCATTTGCAACTATCTTCAGCCAGAAGTGCCAAGTGGATGATCCAGCTCAGACTCCTCCTGAGGTCCCCAGCATCACAAATGCCAGTCTTCAGCCAATTCAATTCACTCCACGTGATATCAAGAAACGGCTGGAAGCACTGGATACAGCAAAGACTATGGGCCTTGACAATATTCCAGCAATAGGACTGAAGACTTGTGCTCCAGAATTAGTCACATCCCTGGCCAAGCTGTTCTAGTACAGCTACAACACTGGCATCTACTGACAATGTGGAAAATTGCCCAGGTATGTCCTGTCCACAACAAGCAGGACAATACAATTCGGCCAATTGTTGCCCCATCAGTGTACTCTCAATCATCAGCAAAGTGATGGAAGGTGTCGTTGACAGTGCTATCAAGTGGCACTTACACAGCAATAAACTGCTCACCAATGCTCAGTTTGGGTTTCGTCAGGGCCACTCAATTCCAGACCTCATCACAGCCTTGGTCCAAACATGGACTGAAGAGCTGAATTCAAGAGGTGAGGTGAGAGTGACTGCCCTTGACATCAAGCATTTGACTGAATATGGCATCAAGGAGCCCTGGCAAAATTGAAGTCAATGAGAATCAGGTGAAAAACTCTCCACTGGTTGGAGTCATACCTAATACAAAGGAAGATGGTTGTGGTTGTTGGAGGCCAAACATATAAGCCCCAGGACATCACTGCAGGAGTTCCTCAGGGTAGTGCCCTAGGCCCAACCATCTTCAGCTGCTTCATCAATGACCTTCCCTCCATTATAAGATCAGACGTGGGGATGTTCGCTGATGATTGGACAATGTTCAGTACCATTTGCAACTCTTCAGATACTGAAGCAGTCCGTGTCCACATGCAGCAAGACATGGACAACATACAGGCTTGGGCTGATTAGTGACAAGTAATATTCATGCCACACAAGTGTAAGGCAATGACCATCTCCAACAGAAGAGAATCTAACCATCTCCCCTAGCTCAAAGGGCTGAATGGCCTACTCCTGCTCCTATTTTCTATGTTTCTATTCAATGGCATTACCATCGCTGAATCCCCCACCACCAACATATTGGGGGTTACCATTGACCAGAAACTTAACTGGACTAGCCATATAAATACTGTGGCTACAAGAGCAGGTCAGAGGCTGGGAATTCTGCTGCAGGTAACTCATCTCCTGATTCCCCAAAGTCTGTCTACATCTACAAGGCACATTAGGAGTGTGATGGAATACTCTTCACTTGCCTGGATGAATGTGGCTCCAACAACACTCAAGAAGCTTGACACCATCCAGGGCAAAGCACCCCACACACCACGTTAAATATTCATTCTGTCCACCACTGGCGCACATTGGCAGCAGTGTGTACCATATACAAGATGTAATGCAGAAACTCACCAAGCCTCCTTCGAAAGCACTTCCTAAACCCTCTCTATCACCTAGAAGGACAAGGGCAGCAGATGCCTGGGAACATCACCACCTGTAAGTTCCACTCCAAGTCACACATCATCCTGACTTGGAACTATATCGCCGTTCCTTCACTGTCGCCGGGTCAAAATCCTAGAACTCCCTCCCTAACAGCATTGTGTATGTACCTACACCAGATGGAGTGCAACGGTTCAAGAAGGCGGCTCATTAACACCTTCTCAAGGGCGATTAGGGATGAGCAACAAATGCTGGCCTAGCCAGCAACACCCACATCCAATAAAAGAATTTTAAAAAACTACGAATGGTGTGAAGTCTGCTATGAGGTTGACAAGAGAATTTGCAGGACCTTTGATGAGAAATCATGTCACATACTAATGCCATAGCTGGGTGATTTATGTGGAACAGGTAATAGCTAAACATCATGCAAGGTACTTGGCAAAAAGTGAAAGTACTAAAAATGGGCTTGTTGCCAATGCTATCACAAACAACACAGAAATAGTTAGCTCTTGATTGCTTTTCACACAAGGGCTGTTTAATTTTCCCCACTGCCAGTAATAATCATGAATAAATATTACTTCTCAAAGATAAGCAGGACTATTGAAGACTCTTAGCTTATGGTTTGCTATATTAACTCTCTGGATGCAGTCTCTTTAGTTATTATAAAAAAATATGATTTAATGTACGCCTCCTGTTTCAATAATTATCTGTTTTTGGCTTTAATTCCACTGACATTAGATATCTTGATCACTTCAGTCAGTTTCAGATTTCCAGTAGTAGAAGTAAAAGATATACTCTGGAGAATAATAAAGTAATAAGGTTAATCAGGAAAGCCTGATAACTCATAATTCATGCTACTGTCCTATCTCCATTTTCCCTTTCTTTCTCAAGTTCTAGAATACATCTTTGCCTTTCAATTATGCCCCTTTCTTGCTCACCAGTCCTTGTTTGAAACCCTCCAATCAGGCTTCTGCACTACCCAAAACACCAGGTCTGCGCTGATCAAAATAATCAATAAGATCCATTATGACTGCAGTCGCAGCTTGCTGCCCCTCTTCATTTTCTTTGACCTTTCTGCTGCATTTGACACTGTAAACAACTTCATCCTCCTTGAACATCTCTCCTCTAGAGTCTATCTCTGTAGCAGTGCTTTCCTCTGGTTCCACTTGTCCCTATCACAGTGTACAGTTATGATTTCTCCTGCCATTTCTGCATAACTGGTGTTACCAAGAGGTGCATCTTTGTCCCTTACAATTCACCACTTACTGCCAATCCACTGTGACATATTCTGGAAAGATGGGGCCGGATTTTCGGGGCCGCAGAGTCAGGACCTGGTGCGAGCGTGATTTCAAAATCACGGTCCTGGAGATCATCTCGGGATACTGACGCCTCTGGGACATTTTGTACGTTTCAAAGGGCTGGCGGAGGAGAGGGAACAGGAAACCTGCTCACTGCCGATTAACAGCCTTTTAAGCTCCCTTAAGGAGCTGCTAAAGGGGCAGTCTGGTGCAGGAGGGAATTTTTAAACTTTATTTCAGCAAACCCAAACAGTCTAGTGCACATTAGTGCACAGCTGTCAGGTTCACTGCAGGGCCAAATAAAGTTTATTTGTCTTTGTCTTACAATGGTTTTTTAATGTACTTTCTTGCGCGAGTGTTAGCGCCGAGCCTTCATTTCCTGCATGGCCCCTTTCATCCTCATCGATGCTGCTGGCCCTATAAGGAGCTTCCTTCTCTCTTTGGCAAGGCAGCAGCAGCCCCCAACATGGTTGCCACCTGCCTTTGCCATGGCACCAGGCAGACAGATCCCGCCTCCTTGTGATGCTTGCTGCCATTAAATGGGCGCCAAGTTCGCCTCCTGCCCAATGAAAGCATTTACATTTAAAAATAACGCAGCAGCTGAGGCGAGGGGGTCTGAACTTGGAACCGACCCCGATTTGAAAATCTGGCCCATGGCATCTGCATTCACATGACACACAACAGCACTCAGCTGTATCTGTCTGCATACGCCATTGACTCCAGAGCTGTTGTCAAACTCTCCAATTTCCTATCTGACATTATGACCAATGTGAGTCAAACATTTATCGAACAAAATGTCATCAGAACAAAATTCATCCTCTTTCACTCTTGCAAATTCTTATGCACTGCTGGACTTGATTCCTTCAACCACCCCATCTGATACCTTCGTCTAAGTCAAGGAGTGTCTTGTGTAACCCCAGTTTATATGCCTCCGATGCACCCAATTCATCAAGAAGATAACTTTCTTTCACCTCTGAAACATTGCCTGCTGCTACCTCAACCTTTTTCCCTCTGCAACCAAAGCCCTAATCCACAATTTTACCACCTCAAAGTTGAATTTCTTCAATATTTTCTTTGCCATCCACAAATTTCACATCCCCAAGATATTTCAAATTATTTCATAGCCAATGAGGTCTCTGTGTAGGGCAGCTCCTGTGCTAACTTAAGCAAACGTGGCAGGCACTTTGTGCACAACAAGGTCTCACAAACAACAGTGAAATGAATGACCAGGTAAATTGTTTTGGAGTTGTTGGTTGAGGGCTAAATGTTGGCCATGAATAGAGCCATAACATATCCAAGTGGGAAGACAAGGGGCTGAATTTTATGGGGCCTGCAGGAGCGGGATAGGAGGTGGGGGAGGGGCAGGGGGTGAGAAATTGGGAGGGACCGTGGGAGGGGTGCATGGTGTGCCCATAGCCTTCCTGCTGCCATGGCATTTTGCCAGTGACAGGGAAGGTGGAGGACGGTCCTTCCACCTGGGTGTCCAATTAAAGACCTCTTCCCACCACTGCTGGCATTTTAGAGTCATAGAGTCATACAGCACAGAAACAGGCCCTTCGGCCCATCGTGTCTGTGCTGGCCATCAAGCACCTACCTATTCTAATCCCATTTTCCAGCACTTAGCCCATAGCCTTGTATGTTATAGCGTTTCAAGTGCTCATCTAAATACTTCTCAAATGTTATGATGGATCCTGCCTCTACCACCTCTTCAGGCAGTGCACTCCAGACTCCAACCAGCCTCTGGGTGAAAAGTTTTTTCCTCAAATCCCCTCTAAACCTCCTGCCCCTTACCTTAAATCTATGCCCAAGTGGTAGGTGGGCACTCCACCCTGTGGAGATACTGCTTGATGAACCCTGAGAGCCCCTCTACAGGCTTGGGGGGCCCCTTTTAATCAGGCACCCTGTGGCCCACAGAGGTGCAACACCAATACCCAAACCCTGCCAGGGCCTGCCTGACTAGCCCCAGTGACTCCCAACCCCACTTACCTTGCTGCAAGTCTGGCATCCATCACTGTGTCTCTCAGCTAGATGCAGTCCCAGCAGTGGCCACTGCTCTCACTAGTGCTGCTAGGACTGAAGAGCTGCAGGTCCTCCATTTGGCTGGGAGCTCTTGGAGGCGGGGTCTCATTCCTTAAAGGGATGGGAAGCCTGGCAGCAGCACATATGCTGCTAGATTGGCATAGAATCCTGCCCCCAAGGCGGGGCTGCTCCAGCTTTCCAACCCATCATTGGCTGCTGTTCGAACAAAGTCCTGCCCAAGTTCTCTGTTTATTATCTCATCTGAAAGATGGAACCTGTGACATGCAGCATTCCCTCAGTGCTTCACATTAATATCAATCAGGTCTCTGGCATGAGGTTTGAACTCAAAACCTTCAAACTAAGAAGCCAGCGTTCTACTACTGAGCCAACCTGACAGTTGGAACACATCAGCCCACATTTGCACACTTGTCAAGACCCGTATCATCATTACCAGGAAGGCACTCAGCCTATTCCTTGCCACTGGCCGCTCCTTCTATAATTTTCTGCTGGAAGTGACATGAGACATTCAATACTCCCACACAATTTGAAGGACATATTATAATGATACTCACTTGATGGGAATAACTCATATTTCCCATTGTCCACACCATAGAAAGCTAGATGGTAGAGGCACTGTGCATTCTTCTCCAGAGGATGATTTAAATTTAAAAAATCTGTGTGAGGGTTCATTTAAATGTTAATATTTCATGTGAGTGGGGAGTTGAACTGAATGTATGACTCAACTCAACTCCCCAGTCCTGAATCCCAACTCTTTGTTTAGAAGCAGCTCGCTCTATTTGGTTGTGACAAACATCTGAGGCCAATCACAGTGATTCTCTAATTCCCTGAAGCGGGTACTCCTACACAGGGTGAAATCCTACTGGGAGCCCAGAGAAATTATTTTAATTTGTCTGATTCAGTGAAACTGGCTGGGAGCACAGACAGGAGATCCATTGAGATTGTAGCATCATCCGATCATGGAGGAAAATCATTTTCCTTCTCTTTAACATAGTAAATATCCTAAAGTGTCTCACAAGAAGAAATGAACACCAAGCAGTGACAGTAGAGTTAGGGGAGGTAAGCAGAAACATGATAGAAAAGATAGATATTGAGGAGGCTTTTAAAAGAGCACAGTAGCAAGATGGGGGGAGGGGGTGGGGGTCTAAGGAGAGTTCTAGAGACTAGAGCTGAGACAGTTGAACACCCTGATACCAATAATGGGATAGAAGGGAAAAGATGCCCAGGATGAAGCTCGAGAATGAAAGATCATAGCCCTAGAGTAGGTTGCAAAGATAATGTGGGGCAAAAAAAAGAAATCTGTAAATAGTGTGTTATGACCAGGTGAGAAAGAGGTCTAGGGTTCCCTTTCAGCCTTCACCTGGTCTTACTGTAACAGGGTTTAATTTTTAAACACAAAGTGCTTTCAGCTCCCCCTTGGTGAATCCTTTTACACCGCTTTCCAATTATAAGGCAAAGAAACCAGTATAACAGGTTTTCTCAGGTTCAAAGAAAAAAAGTTAAATTTTATTAAACTTAAACTCTGATTCAGTTAATGCCTACAGAAATACAATACACCCAAGCAAGCATGCATACGTAACACACACATGCAGATAGAGACAGAAAAGAGAAGAAAAATAAAGTGGAAAAGTTTGAGGCAATATCTCGAGAGTTGTTGTTATGGTTCTTCAAGCTCACTGTAGAATCCTTGATTGTAGGTAGATCTTGCTTTTCACTGGGGCCCAGTATTCTTCTTAAACCTTGTTCACTGTAGGAGACTTTTCTCTCTTGGGGTTCACGTGTCTTCAATGGATTTTTTGGAGTTCCGTGAGAAAGAGATGGCAGCAGACAGGAGAGGCTGTGGCGAGCCAGCCAGGAGAGGTCTTTTCAATCCAGGAGCAAACAGCTTTCTGCAGGCTATCAGTTCAAAACTGTACAATTCAGAAAACCCCAGGTTGCTAAGCAGGTTAGTCATGTGACTAACTGGTCTGTCCATATCTTGGCTCTGCGTATTGTGTGTGTCAGGAAACGGTCCTTTGTCTACAAACACTGTCTGTTAATATGCAAAAATGTCTTTCCAGCCAGCACCTGGCAACTCCTTCGAACAGGCCTTCTCTTCTTCCCAGCAACAATTAGAAATTTGATGTCCATGTGGTGAAATTAATATGCCTCATTCTTGGCAGGTTGGCGGCCTGCATGACAAGTGCATCAAGGAAGATACAGGCAGTAGCCAAACGAGACTTAGGGTTGAATTTTCACCACGGAGGCAGGAAACAGAGAGCTGGGTCTGTTTTTGGGTCAGAAACCTGCCCACGATGGGAAACTAATTAAAGTTCAGATTTTCACAGGGTGAGCCCTTAATTGATATGGAGATGGGTTCCCTGTCCATTTAGAGCCAATGGGGGTGGGAACAGATTTGAGTCAGATGAAGTGTGGGACTCATTTAGACACCCCACGGTAGCCATCACTGAGGCTATTGGTTGTCCTGAGGGAGAGATCTGCAGTTTGTACCAAAGATTTCTACTGCACCAGAGGGAAGCGAGATGGCATAGGGAAGCCAGAGGCCTGGTGCTTGGGGCAGGGCAGGCCCTCGCTTCATTGATGCTGACCTGAATCTAATGCTGCATGTTGTGAGGGAGAGGAGGCAGGTCCTTTTCCCGGATGGTGGGAGGACAAGACCACCTCATCATGCTGCAGAGGCACCTCTCAACACGGCGTTATCTCCCTCTGCCTCCAATACCTCCATCTCTCTGTCCTGCCCTCCTCTGATGAGCTGTCCTTCTAGAGCCTCACTGTCCTCAAGGAAGGGCAGGTTATGGAGAGCACAGCAGATCACCACAATCACCAAGACTCCTGCAGGAGGATATTGGAGGGCACCACCCGATTGGTTCAGGCACCAGAATCGCATCTTCAGAAGTCTGATGGCCTGCTCAATTATTGTCCTGCTGAGCAGGTGGCATTGCTTGTTTCGCCACTGTGCCTCTGTCTAGGGCACCTGTAGAGGGGTCAGTAGTCATCTCTTCAAGGGATTTTCCTTGTCCCCTAGGATCCATCCACACACTTTGGGGGTTGGAAAGAAGATCTGAGGCAGCCTAGACTGGCGGAGGATGAAGGAGTCATGGTAGCTGCGAGGAATATGAGCACAGACATGGAGGAAGCTATTATTGTGGTCGCAGACCAGTTGGACTTTGAGGGAGTGGTAACCCTTCCTGTTGATGGATTTCATTGGCTGGCCACTGAGTACCTTGATGGTCACATGGATGCAATTGATGATGCCCTGAACCTGGGGGAAATCCAGTGATGAAAGTGAAACCCAACACCCACTGTTCCTACAAGGCCATGTCTGTCATTATATGAATGTTGTTACGATCAGGTGAGGAGGGTCGAATGGTTCCCCTCTTTTCCCTCGCCTTGTTTGACTGTGGTCAAACACACAGCAGGTTTACTGCTTTTTTGAAAAGGATATACTTGCCAATTCAGTGAGTGTTTAATTGTTTACACATTGTGATCATAAAAAGAACCAAATCGGACATGTTTTCTTGAGTTTAACAAAGAGAGAGGCTAGCTTTATTGTACTAAACTTATCTAAGTAAAATAATAAACTACCCTCCAACTCTCTCACACACACACACACACAAATAGGTTACAGAGTGGGGAAGGGTAGATTGGTCAAATTAGAGTCCACAGAAATAAAAAACGGTATACAGTCTGTGGAGGTTGGTGACTCAGCTGACTTCAGGCTGAATTCAGTGGTCATGCGACTTTCCTTTGGTGGTCCTGAGGCTTCTGATTTGAAGATGCGAATGGCTGATTTGGCTATTCCCCTGGAGACAGCAGTGCGGGGTTGATTTCCTTCAAGAAGTCTCTGCAGCAGGGACATCCCTGGGTGGTAATGGTCAGTAAACAGGGTTCGAAGCTTACAAGGTGGGTTGTAGAAAGAGAAAGGAGGGACTCCACTTGGGTCTTCACTCATCAGGGTTTAGCTGCTTGCCCCCTTACGGCACAGAAAACAAAAGTTTAAGCTCACAAAGTGTGGTTCTGTCACATGACTGTTACTCAGTGATTCAAGCATGTTTGTTACTCATATTCCCTCTTGCAACTTAATTAGTCCACGTCTAGGAATCCCCTTCTCACAACTCGGGTCCCATTGTTCAAGTGATTAGAATAAAAGCAAAATACTATGAATGCTGGAAATCTGAAATAAAAACAGAAAGTGCAGGAAATACTCAGCAGGTCTGGCAGCATCTGTTGACGTTTCAGGTCTGTGACCTTTCATCAGAACTCCAGTGTTTCATGGCGTGAGGTCTTCAGCAACAAGGGGACAGATGTCAGTGACCATCTGCTTGGAGAGTCACAGTCTCCTGCAGCAATGTTTCTCGGCCATCTCCAGATAGCTCCATCTTTGGTGGTTGATCCTATGTTGAGTGTTTGGCCTCCGTTGCCTTCCTGCCCTCCTTTCCGCACCTGTGCTCGCCTGATGCTTGAGGTTCTGCCTTTCCTGTGGAGGGTATTGCCCCTCATTGTCACTGAGCCCGAAATGTGACAGTTGTGCACCCATTGCCAGCTGGAGCCTTTCTTCTGGGTAGGTGGCCATCCAATTGTCCTTGTCAGCCTTACCCCCGCTCTTTTGCCCCTGTGATGCCAGAGGGCTGCTGACATCATTCAAAGCCCGGGCGCTGAAAGCTCACTCTCCCTGCCACCTGCACAGCATCACAGGCAGCCTGTTACCAACTGCCCAGTCCCCCTTTGTCCCACTGACCCTCTTATGGAGCTAGGGTGGTGCCCCGGGGCAGCCATGACTGGTTCCCCACTCTGTACCCACCTGCCTACAGCTGAACAGCTTCCAAAGGCATGTGTAATATGTCTGGCCCTTTAAAAATTAGAACTTCAGCCCATGACAAGTTCTAAACAAGTTTTTAAATAAATTCACTTGGACTCAATTGAGAGGAGAGTGGGATTCCTGTATCACCTTCCCCCTTCCCTGATGAGTATCCCCTTGAAATTGACACGCTGCCCAGCACTTGTATTTTCAGAATCCTCACCTCCGCCAGCCCCAGCCCCCACCCCCACCCTGCCTGCCTTCATTCCTGACTTCGGGGGGCCCCCAAAAATTCAGCCCTTAGTGTGAGATAGGATTTGAGTGGCAAAGCTTTGGAACAATTGAAGTTTGTGTACACTGGAGCTCAGGAAGCTGGAAAGGAAGGCATTGGAGAAGTTTGTTCTAGAAATAACAAAAAATAATAACAATATCAAATTAAGACAGGACCACAAACTGCATTTGGCAATTCCTCAACAGAATGGAAATAATTTTCCAGGTACCAACTGGTAGTGCAGAACCTCAGGCAAGCAGCACATATTGAAAAATCACTGTTACTGTCCTTGATTTTCTAATATGCATTGCTAGTAGGCAAGGCATCCTGGCACCTGCAAGTACTCACTAAGTTACCCAATTCAATAGAAATCTTACCTTGGTGCTAATCACATTTCAGCAATACCAGATTTCCACATGTTCCCAACAACTAAATGTAGCAGCAAATTTCTTAATCATATTCACGAATTTTCTAGCTTGACCATGGAATATATATCATCTTTAATCAGGTTCATTGCCTACTGCAAGCCCTCCAGCAGTACTTGCCTGAATTACTTAATGACTCTGAACTTCTTGTGGATAGATATTGCCACCCCCATTTTCAATAATGGGACATGGGCTTTCTTTATTTGGTGTGTCTTTGTGGAACTCCTGTGTTTAGGATCCTGGATAGAGGGCATTAGCATTGTTGGCATTGTCATCTCTGGTTCCATTCTTGACTTGTAGGTATGCTATGTAGACATGTTGGGAGTGGTAAAGCCAAGAAGTCATTACTAATGTCAAGGTCAGTCATGCCATTCTAAGAAACTTATATGTACCAAATATTTGCCTTAAATCACAAATCTCTGAGGGTTTGAATAAGGTAGCATGTTTCTGGTGAATTAACTGTTTGGTTGTTTGTGTAGACTCTCAAATTCCAAAATAGATTTTATAATTACCTTTGAACCAATCACCAAAAGCAAAATGGGAATTAATTTGTAAGTATTGATTTTGGACTGATTGTAACTTGGATTGAAAAACAACCTTTACCTATCTGCATGAATAATGCCTTAGACACTTTGAACCAATGGTCAGCTGTAGCAGTGACCCATGCTCTCATATAAAAATAACCAAAGTTCAAAAATATATTTTAAGGATGCATTTTTGAGTAAAGTGATTCAACTCCAATGTCATCCTGACTTTGCAACCTTTTTGATTTTAGTGCTAGGTGTTACAATCATTGTACAGCGATCTGTGAAATTGCTGAGTTAACATAGATATGTGTATCCAAGTACAAATATAGCATCTATTTCATGTTTTTTTTAAAGTATTGAGCAGTTTAATGATTTTAATTGGACTGTGATAAAAGCTCCAAAGCAGCAAGGCTCATATTTTTAGCAAATAAAAATTCTAAATTTAAAGGTCAAATACTGCAAACATGAACATTCAGTATTTGGGATAGAAATTCTACTTGGCTTGAGCAAAATCAACTCAGTAATACCATAATAGAATCTGTTAATAAGGTTGCTATAGAATTCTTAAATGAAATCTCCCAGTAAGGAGCTGTACATCAAAAGGTCAGCATTTACCTTAGGTAACACATCAAACAATATGCTAAGTTAAATGAGGAGCCAACGTTTAATACAATTTCATATAATTTCAATCAAATAAAAATTGAGAATAATATCATAACAGGCATGACTTTGCATTCTAATCTTTCAGTAAAGCATGAAGAAAATCTGTTTTTGGATTACAGCCCAGCAGAAGGAAAATAGCTTCTCAAAATGTTGGATTGTATCCAGAATGATATGCTTTGCCTTGTTTCATTTTATGCAACTTCATTTTATTGTAACCCTTGATCGTCCACTCGCCCTCCTCTCAGTTCCTTTTGAGACAGCATGCAGGGCAGTGGTCTGCTCCCAGATTTTCACCATTATTGCCCTGTAATCGGGCATGAAGAGATGTCTGAGAGTGGCATGGAGTGACTCATCCATCCATCTATCCGCCACATGAGGAATTGCTCAGCTTCAGCTTGGAGCCACCTGACAATAGCATGGCCAAGTTCAAGAAATCATACTGGGCCAAATTTTGCTGTAGAAATAATGGTGAGGCTATCAGAGCATTGAGACTCAGCCCAAAAATAAGCCCAGATGATTTTCTACCCCATTAACTATTTCAGCCTTTTAAACAGATAAGGAGTGAACAGCCTTGGCCATGTCAGGCTGCCTTTTGTAGCTAGCACCCATTGCCATGGGCATTAAATCCAGTGGGGAATAGAAAAACTGTGTAAACAGTAGCAAATGGCACAGCCAACAAGATTGCAGACCTATGGTAGCTCTAGATTGGAACTAAAGGGGAAGATTTTCTTCTGGATTTATGCTAGCTTTCCCACATAACTTCAATGGGTAAGGACAGAAAATCCGGTGAAGATCCACTCTGCCAACTCTATCACTTACCGCTATATCCAAGATTTCCTTCAGAAATAGCATCAGATATGCATTATGTCTGTTCAACTACAGACAAATGAATTGTAGCTCAGACCAAGTGACTGGAATACATTATACAATATAATTCTTGTCAGTTTTGCCCTAGTAAAGCTGGATGGGTAGGAGGGTTGTGCCCCAGAGGCAGTTATGTTATAGAAGAGACCCAAGGCTTAGTGTAGCAATTTTGTTTCTTTTCCCAAGATGGGTACTCTGAAACAAGCAGGAATCCTGGCTGGAGTACACCAAAATCATTTAATCAGTCTGACCCTGGGAAATCATTTAAGGTGAGGATCCTGCCATTTGAAGTTTTGCTGCCAGTCTTGTCTGGGAAGAAATTTGCCCCAAAACCTTAATGGCAAATTTTACTTCTTTGGGGCTAATAAATTTACCAATGTTAATTCAGGCCCATATGCTGTAGCAATCGCTCCACTCATGGAGCCTTCTGCTAACTTTTACTCAAATATACCACTCATTGTTTTCTCTGATTATGAACAGGAGGTAAAATAGCAGGGGTGTGGCAAATATTGGGTAGTTTTCACTCTGAGCAACATTACTACTTTTTTTCAGATGTCAAAGGCAGAAGGGTGAAAAGCAAGTGCAGATTGCATCGAACTCTCACAGTCTCTAGCATCAGACTCCGATGGAAATATGTTTACCTGAAGACTATAGGGCCCAGAATTAACCAGGAAGTGATCGCTCAGTAGTGTCATTTCTTGAGACCCAATCTGCTGAGATAATCCAGACTAAGCACAGCTCTGCCTTTGGCTTTTGAAGTGCCAAAAAGCTATTTCTTTTGATACCTTCCAGTTTCTTACAAGTATCATTGGAAATGTGGCAGGAGATAGCTGGGCCTCAGAGAAGCCATATATTTGCAGTGTCAATGAACCTCTGCTGAAGTGCCCACCCAGTCATGTCCAACATGCTTCCCATTTGATGCAACAAAGATTGCAAGCAGGCTTCATCTGGCCCAGCAGTGCTGTACAAAAATAGAGAGGGATGCTACTTAGGTCAATATGCAGATTATGAACATACGTACGAATTAGAAACAGGAGTAGGCCACTCGGCCCTTCGAGCCTGCTCCGCCATTCAATAAGCTCATGGCTGAACTGATTACTCCACATTTCCACCTACCCCCAATAACCTTCCACCCCCTTGCTTATCAAGAATCTATTTACCTCTGCCTTAAAAATATTCAAAGATTCTGCTTCCACTGCCTTTTGAGGAAGAGAATTCCAAAGACTCACAATCCTCTGAGAGAAAAAAATTCTCCTCATCTCTGTCTTAAATGGGCGACTCCTTATTTTTAAACAGTGGCCCCTAGTTCGAGATTCTCCCACAAGGGGAAACATCCTTTCCACATCCACCCTGTCAAGACCCCTCAGGATCCTATATGTTTCAATCAAGTTGCCTCTTACTCTTCTAAATTCCGGCGGATACAAGCCTAGCCTGTCCAATCTTTCCTCGTAAGACAGCCCGCCCATTCAAAGTATTAGTCGAGTAAACATTCTCTGTACTGCCTCCAACGCATTTATATCCTTCCTTAAATAAAGAGACCAGTACTGTACACAGTACTCCAGATGTAGTCTCACGACAGAGTGCCCCAGCAGCAATGGCCACCCTTGCGGCAAAGCGCCTCCGGTACTCCACGACACCCGCCTCACCCCTCCCTCCCCCGATTTCTGGAGCCTGGTTCCCAGGCCCTGACTTCCCGCAACACAACTTACCTGTCTCCCAGTGTGCCCTGCCATTGAGGCGCCCTCTACCTGGAGCTGCAGCCTCAGCAATGGCCACCACTAATGGCAGTGCAGATGAGGATGCTGAGCTGCCAGCACTCTGATTGGGCAGGCAGCTGTTAGTGGACATCCCCTTAATTGGATGTCGCCGGCAATATGCCACCCCAGGTCACCTTCCTCTTTCAGCCCTAGCGGATGGGGTATCCAGCTGAGCAGCAAAATTCAGCCCATCTTTTCAGACTGAAGCCATGAAAATAGTATTAGAGCTACAGCCAGGATTTTTAAAAATTCTTTCATGGAATGAGAGCATCGCTGGCTAGGCCAGCATTTGTTGCTCATCCCTAATTGCCTTTGAGAAGGTGGTGGTGAGACACCTTTTTGAACCACTGCACTCCATCTTGGTACACCCACAGTGCTGTTAGAAAGGATGTTCCAGGTTTTTGACCCAACAACAGTGAAGGATCGTCGATATAGGTCCAAGTCAGTATGCTGTGTGACTTGGAGGGGAACTTGCGGGTGGTGGTGTTCCCATGCGTTTGCTGCCCTCGTGCTTCTAGGTGGTAGATGTCACGGGTTTGGAAGGTGCTGTCGAAGGAAGCTTGGGAGGTTGCTGCAGTGCATCTTGCATAAGTTGCATGGTGGGGTGTGGTGGGAGCACGATGAGCGGCAGTGGCCCAGTTTACTTTTGTGGGTCATGAGGTGCATTCCTGCTGCTCTGGGGCTCACAAAAATAATGCAAGACTTACCTTTGCTAGGCCTCTTTGTTTCCATTGTCTCTGGAACTTGTTGGAGTCTGCACATCATGGATGAAAATTCTGCTTGATCGTAAGTGCCAGCAAAGGAATGCAATTGGATCAGAGAGAATGAGTCAAAATAAGTAAGAATTTGTTTCTAGTTAGAATACATTCTGTCAATGCAATTTACAGAAAAAGCAATTAAATCACTGAAGTATGAAAACTTATCTACATTCAATTGAAATGAAATTCTTAATTATCAAATCAAAAATTGACATTCTTCACACATGCTTTTTTAAAACATCTTCTTCTGATTTTTGGATCATCACATCATTGAAAATTCTTCAGTTAGAACTTATGTTTTCCCAGTAACTGCTCAATATAATCTCTTTTACAGGGAAATGCATGATATTTCTTACATGAATAAGCAACATCCAAATTCAACTCTGCCCAAACTATGCGAAAATCCTGGAGAGTTATTTATAAGAAACATATTGAGATGATTTGTATACCTACCACCAGGTAATGATGAATTCAAACCCGCACTCATAAACATCACACATCGATTTTTGTGACAACAAAATTAGTAGGTATTTGCAAGGCGATGTCTCATAGGAATTGTATTTCTGGATCTAAGGAGGCCTTTGACACCATTAATCTTCTCAATAAGTTAGCCAATTTGAATTTTAAGAGTCTTAACACTTCAGTGAGGTTTAGGTCTTATTTAATGAACTAATCTCAATTAGTAACCATATCTCAGACAATGTCAAATTCAATGCTTTTGGGCATCCCCATAGCTCAGTACTGGAACCTTTACTTTTTCTTATCTATATTAATGATTTACCTTCTGAGTGAGGCCAGGAATCTGTCTTTTGATGCAGCGCTCGATACATGCATTGGGGAAGCAGCTATCACCTTTGGCTGACTTGTGAAATGCGCATGGGATAACACCAAGCTGACCCTTAGGACCAAGCTGATGGTTTATAAGGCCTGTGTTCTCAGCACCTTGCTATATGGCTGTAAAATATGGATGACTTACAGCTACCAGGAAAAGAAGATCAATAATTTCCATCTTTGCTGTCTGCAGTGTATTATGGCTATATCCTGGCAGGCCAAAATTATAAATGTGGCAGTCCTCTCAAAGGCAGAGCTCCCAAGTGTGTTGGCACTAATCAAACAGAGGCAGCTTTGGTGGATCGGAGATGTCTGCAGGATGGAATATGGTTGCGTACCCAAGGACCTTCTGTATGGTGAGGTAGCCGGGGCTAGACAACCAGTGGAGCTCCCAAAGCTCTGCTTCAAGGATGCTTGCAAGCATGACATGAAGGCCATAAATGTCAACTATCGCACTTGGGAATCACTAGCTGGCGAAACAGGAAAATGGTGACACATCCTGTGGACTGGTGTGTACTACCACAATGATCAGTTGCTACGGCAGCTTGGCAACAGATGCCAACATCAAAAACATCAACTCACAGTGTCACTTGGCAGCTTCACGTGTGGCACTTGTGACAGAAAGTGCCTCTCAAGGATTGGCCTTCACAGGCATCAACAAAGCTGCATCAATAAAAGACACCCCACCTAAATGGATTGTTTGCTGCATGTCCATCATCTTTCCTAGATGGAAGGATGCCAACCAACAACAGACAGGAAAGAAGAAGCTAATGTCACGATATGTATATTGTTGCATCTTGATGGAGCAGACGTATTGGGCTTGATTTTCAAACCAGGGTCAGGAACCCAGCTAATTTCCAGCCCACTGTGCATCCTCATCACTGATGCGACATGATTTTGAAATGGAAAGCCATTAATTGGGCCGAAGGTGAGCTCAGCATCCAATTAGTGGTGGCAGGCACTACATGGAATGCACAAAGGTAGATGCCATGACAGGACTTGCCGTTTCCTTACAGAATGGAGAAGGCAGGTGATCAGAGTGCCAGCAGTGTCACAGTACCTACAAGTGGCCGAACAGAAGGTACTTGACTTTTTTTTTCACTCACTTTTGCTCATCAGCAACAGCACTTTATGACTCCCCGCGGTGCTCCCAAAAGGTAAGCACTGACATGCCCCATACACTGTGTTCTCCCTGTTCCTGGCAATTGAAAATATCAAATTGTTCCTTGGAAGCCTTTTAATGAGTTCAGCAACTAACTCAACTACCACTTAAGTGGAGGCGTGCAGGTTTCTGGTAACTCCCCCCACCCCCAACACCCCACCACAGCCCCCACCTTCCCTTTGAAAATCCCTTGGCATCACTTGATCCCGACGCCTTCAGGGAATCTGATTTCCGATGCATACCTGCACCCATGCTCGCCACCAAGGCCAATTGAAAATCTAGCCTGTTGTCTTTAGAATTTAAGAACAAAAGAAGAACAAAGAAAATTACAGCACAGGAACAGGCCCTTCTGCCCTCCAAGCCTGCGCCGATCCAGATCC
The DNA here is from genome assembly GCF_036365525.1 of Heterodontus francisci. Classification (NCBI taxonomy): domain Eukaryota; kingdom Metazoa; phylum Chordata; class Chondrichthyes; order Heterodontiformes; family Heterodontidae; genus Heterodontus; species Heterodontus francisci. Next base: position 260,451,418 of record NC_090371.1, read on the forward strand.
TCTATCTAAACCTGTCGCCTATTTTCTAAGGGTCTGTATCTCTTTGCTTCCTGCCCATTCATGTATCTGTCTAGATACATCTTAAAAGACGCTATCGTGCCCGCGTCTACCACCTCCGCTGGCAACGCGTTCCAGGCACCCACCACCCTCTGCGTAAAGAACTTTCCACGCATATCCCCCCTAAACTTTTCCCCTCTCACTTTGAACTCGTGACCCCTAGTAATTGAATCCCCCACTCTGGGAAAAAGCTTCTTGCTATCCACCCTGTCTATACCTCTCATGATTTTGTACACCTCAATCAGGTCCCCCCTCAACCTCCGTCTTTCTAATGAAAATAATCCTAATCTACTCAACCTCTCTTCATAGCTAGCGCCCTCCATACCAGGCAACATCCTGGTGAACCTCCTCTGCACCCTCTCCAAAGCATCTACATGACTCTTATATGTGACTTTTCAGGCCAGAGGTGTACAATGCAGGCCTTGGACCTTTGAAACATGCTTATGAAGGGGTCGGCAAAGGTGGTGGCTTGAAATCTCCACCCTGTTCATCTGTTGATTGGAAATGTGCATTGGGGATCAAATACCATTCTGGCAAAAGGCCAGGCATGTGTTTGCAAATCGCAGGATAAAACATGCAGCTTTGTTAGCTTTGTTTTCAGTAGGATAGGACATATTGCATCACTCGTGGATCATAACGAAACATTTTCCTTGCTTTCTCAGACACATTGCTATCAGCCATGAAGAATGCAGTTCCCATCCAACTTGCCCCTCAGTCTGCCCAGCTTCAGCAATCGTCTACTTCTCCCCTCCCCCAACACCTCCATCACCAACAACAAAGAGTTCCATTTTACCATGAAGTATATTTACATTTCTAGTAAGCATTTCTCGAAATATATATGGCAAAAGGTCATAATTATAGGATGGACATAGCAGATTAGAATAGTATATAAAATCTCAAGTCGTGGTTCACATCCTCATCCAGAGTGCCCTTATGTTATCACATAGGTGGGAGAAAGTTCAGGGACCACTTCACATAGGTGGAACGAAACTGTAGGACAGTCACCTTCGCCTTCCTCCGGGTGGTTGGTTAACATGGACCTGGGAATAAGCCACCTACTTGTCCTCTGAGTGAGGAACGGGAAAAGCAATTGAAAGGAAGAAAATGATAATTGCCTTTAAGAAATAGATTAACAAGATTGTGGAATTAGGGTTTTAACGGCTGCCATGTAAGTTCATTTTTCAGCTCTGTACTCGGCATCTCAGTGGAAGTGGGATTGCATATAATGAAAACAGAAGCGCTAAATAAACTGTGAAGCACGAAGCAGGAACAGCAAATAGTATTGGCAGAATAAACTAGCTTGGTGACAGCCAGACCAGTTACCATTACTGAGTGACAGCTGTGCTCCTAGTAAGATTGGAATGACATCATCATTATTTCTTGACATATTAACATGAAATCTAAAGGACAATGAGTTGAGAAGCTAAATATTTAAAGTATCTCTGTCACAAATAACTAATAAATTGTGTTTTGGGGAGTTGGATTTGATCCTTAATTTTGAACTTAATTCTGCATTGCAGGGATTGTCAAACTAAAGAACAAGAGAATTAACTCACATGATGGACTGGATTTTAAGAGCCCACCTTCGATCTCAGTGGTGAGCTCAGAAAATGGCGGCCCACTCGCGCGGGCCACATGCCAAAGAGCCGTCGCGATCTTAAGCGTGGCGGTTCATTTAAACAGCCGGGGCGGACCCCCCCCCCCCCCACCCCAATCACGTGGAGGTGGCGGGGTGTCCTGTGTGCAGGCGCTGGCGCCATTTTTAAAGTGCAACCAGCCCTGCCGGCATATTTAATTATTTAAAGAAAGATCTCCCAAAATTAAATAAATGCATTTCTTATGCCCCTTTCCCACCCCCCAAAAACAATTACAATATCTATTTGTCCTTCCTCCCCACAAAACACTTACCTTTTACATCTGACCTTCCCCCCACAAACTGCACAAAGTTTATGATTCAACCCTTCCCACCATCCCCTAAACCCATTACGTATATTTGACCCCATCCCCTGCCCCCACACTGACAAATGCACCTCCTCCCTCCCACAAGTGTGGCACAGCATTTCCCTGGACAGGGATCTGAAGGCATGGGAATGCCAGCTGCCACACCGAATATCGTGGCGGGCCCTGAAGTTTGGAGGTAAGTGTATTTAAATTTATTAATTTTATTGATTTGCATATCTAAATTGTGGCCCCATCACCCAGTGGCAGGGGGACTGCCACAGAGCCTCACCACCGCCGGGAGGTTCAGGCTGGGTCCTGCCAGTGGCGAAGTCCGAGGCGGGCCTCATCTGGAGCCATCTTCAGGGACCCCCCCACCACCACGGATCAAGACGTCGAGAGCTTGTTAAAATCCAGCCCAGTATGTTCGGGTGTATTAAATGACCCAAGATTTTTCTCATTTTAATTAGCAATTCAAAACAAAAGAAAGAGGCAACATAAATACAAATAATGTTTAAGATAATATATAATGTAAAAATATAATCACAATGGAATAGAGTGGTACAATGAAACAACAATATGCCTGTGGAGCAGAGAGCTGTGGATACAAATGGTGCAGCTTGCTCTTTCCACATTTTTAGTCACCTTGCTGTGGTCAGATGCTGAACGTGCAGGGATAGGTGGAAGGAAAGCTTGTGGGGGAGTTATTAATGGCCATCACCTCGCTGAGAAATGATGCTGTTAAAGATCTGATGAAAATCAACCATCTCCTTTCTTTGCTATAGGAATGTATGAGCTGGCGGGACCCACATGGAGACAAAAGTGAAGAAGTATATTTAGGGATTTCACATCCTCATAATGGAATCCCTTAATATTTTCCTTCCATTTCATTTTCTTAGAAATATTGGTGTACATTTGATGAATTTGATGTTGTTTGAAAATGCAGGATCTGCAGGAGACTACAGTGCAGGAAAATAAATCTAATCAGTTAGTGTTGTGGAATGAGTTATAAAAAAAAAAGTATATGATATATAAAGGTTCTTTTTAGTATTTCTCAATAAATCACCAGCTCTTATGTCAATGGAAAATGAGTCATCTTTTGGATCTAAGTCTTCCTATTTACAGCTAATTAGTAAGAAATTTTCATTTCAATTCTGTGCATAATATTATCAACCTTAAGAGTACTTTAAAAGTAATGGCAGAATTTTTTATCTATCCATTTGCATCATGTCACCATTAGTAAAAATCTTTTTTTCAGAATACTGGACCATTTTATCAAATTATAAATCTTTCAGTCAGAATTGGCTCCCTCCTCACTGTTTTTCAATTATGAACAGTAACCTATTTGAATATATTTTTAATATTTAAATTTTGATTTTCATTTAATTATTTGTGCGATTATCTTTCAATTTAATTTGTAAAGTGATTGGCTTAAATATTCTACTCCTGCCTTTAACTTCCAATACATGGTTACCCTAATAAGGGAGTGTGGTGCTGTCTGGTCTTTGAGGAAGTTGTTAGATCTTCTTGGACACTATCAGGATTTGCTTCAAATTTACTACATATCAAATTGTTTCTTATTTAGCTGAGGGAAAATTAAGTCATGCTGCTCCTGCACACCTCCTAGTGGGCGAGGTAAATGTTGCATTATTAGAGGCTTTGGAACAGGTTGCTTGTTTCACCCACTTGGTCACCAATGCTGTGGGGTGTCATGTGACCCAATGAGGTGGAAGGAAATAACCTAATAGAGGGGAAAACCAAGCATCATACTAGTCGGTATATAAATGCCTCTAGTTAGTTCTGTAAATCTGGAAATTACTCTGTGCAGTACTAATGTAAGATACGTAACAAGTTTGGATGGCATTTCCTTACCTGCTATTTTAGCAGAGGCATCAGCCTGAACAAAGAACAGTACAGCACAGGAACAAGCCATTCGGCCCTCCAAGTCTGCACCGATCTTGATGCCTGTCTAAACTAAAACCTTCTGCACTTCCGGAGTCCGTATCCCTCTATTCCCATCCTATTCATGTATTTATCAATATGCCTCTTAAACGTCACCATCATACCTCATTCCACCACCTCCCCTGGCAGCAAGTTCCAGGCATTCACTGCCTGCTTGAAGTACTTGACATACTGCTAGTGTCTCCATCAAAATGGAAAACAAAGGACAGTCATACAATTGGATAAGGTGTTCATTTCATAAATATAAATACCTAAAATATTATTCTTGAAGAAACATTTGATCTATTACAGTTTGAAAGCTGGCATCAATTTGTTTGTGTATTAGACTCAACAAGAAAAGCTAGTCCTGGCTTCACAATATTGATCAATGTTATATGGTATCAGCTATTCTAATCCAGAAAGCTAGGTGGTAAAAGATTGAACTGGAACCAATCTTTACATTTATTTTCAAAACTACACATCACAAACATCCACCCCCTAACCCAACAACCACAGTTTCAATCTTTCCCTATTTATAGGAGCCCATGTGAATCCCCAGTTAATGCCCACCACCTGCATACAATTAGATACAATTAACATACAATTAACATCAGCAACCAATAGCCCCTGTTCCTGAATAGGAAAGGCCTGAGGGACCAGCTGCTGCTTTTATGTCCTTCATTTTGGTATGTTTGTTCATTTGTATATTTTTTAAAAATCTTGCAGAGCTCTTCCAAAAGCTGTGGGATAAAAAGTGTGACTGAATCATGCAAGTCATTCCCTACTCTGACCAGTCAGCTAATCTTGTCATGAAGGATGTAAAAGTGCTTGCCACATTTATTGGCTGGTGGTGAGAAGGGCCCTCCCCGTCAGATCCTTCATGCACACCCAAAGTCTCGCCCCCTCCGCACAGTGCCCCCGCGTTGGCTGTGGTGGGGAAGAGACGGTCGCCCACCTCCTCCTGGAATGTGCCTTTGCAAAGCAGGTGTGGAAAGAGATGCAGTGGTTTTTGTCAAGGTTCATCCCAAGCAGCTCTGTAACACAGGAGTCTGTGCTCTACGGGCTGTTCCCAGGGATGCACACCGAGACAAACATCAACTGCTGCTGGAGGACTATCAATTCGGTGAAAGACGCCCTTTGGTCTGCCCAAAACTTGCTGGTCTTCCAGCGCAAAGAGTTGTCCACCACCGAATGTTGCAGACTGGCACATTCCAAGGTCCAGGACTACGTGCTGAGGGACGCACTAAAGCTTGGGGCAGCCGCAGCAAAGGCTCAATGGGGAAAGAGCACAGTGTAAGGTTCCCCCACCAAGCTGGACTGAGGGGCTGGATCCATGGGAAACCCCTCGAACTGTATCGTTAATATTCTGAATTGCTGTAAATGTAAAACTAATTGACATGACAATTGTGAAACGGAAGGGTTGGGAAGAAACTCATGAGAGTATTGAAGGAAACTGATATCCCTTGCAATGTTTGTATTTTTTGGTGCTGTTTGGAAACTGTTTGGCAATGTAATTTTTACAGATGTTTATGAATAAAGTATATTTTGGAAAAAAAAATTTATTCCCTATTACTAGCTGCCCTGAGAAAGTAATGGTGGGACTTATCCTTCGACTGCTGCAGTCTTTGATGTAGTGGTGTTTGCATAATGGTGTTAGATCGGGAATTGCAGCATATTGACCCAGCGACAATGAAGGAACTGCAATAAACAGGCAGGGGAGTGGGACTAGCTGAGTTGCTCTCATAGAGAGCTGGCACAGACACAATGGGCTGAATGGCCTCCTTCTGTGCTGTAACCATTCTATGATTCCAAATGTCCAAGTCAGGATGGTGTGTATCTGTTTCTGTCATTCACTGTGATAGAGATAGTAGGGAAGGAAAGCACTGTTGAAGTAAGCTTGGTGAGTTGTTTCAGTTTCAGTGCATCCTGTAGAACATACATACTGCAACCACATTGTGCCGGTAATAAATCGATGAATATTGAATCCAATGACAAGAGTGCTTATCAAGTAGCCTTCTCTGCCTTGAATGGCACCGAGCTTTTTGAATGTTATTGCCAATGTACCCATCCAGGTGAGTGGTGAATATCCCATCACATTCCTGAATTTCAGCTACATATCATTCCTCTAAATGGCATGCTCCAAATTAGAAAATATATATGAAGAGTATAATACAATAAAACTGTTTCTAAGTTTATCACCTGTCCAGTGCAGCAAATCTTTTAAGAACGAAGCCAAATTGCTTGATGATACAAAAGCTCAGTCTTACACTTCATAAAAAGGTTATTAGATGCTTTTATATTATGGTAGTGTCATTAATTCCCAACATGGGGGTCTGTGTAGCCAATGGCAATATGGAAAGTCTTAAATGGCCCCTGAGAAATCATCGCTATTCTCTGCAGTTATGGCTAATGATACCTGCGTGTCCTACCATTGGCACCCCCTCATCACCGACACACTGGCTGTAGTGTGTATGATCTACAGGCACACCACACTGCAGTCATGTACTCAGGTTACTTCAAAAGCACTTCCCTCCTCTGTGACCTCTACCACTGCAAAGGACAGGAGCAGCAATGTCTTGGCAAAACCATCACCTCCAAGGTCCCCTCCAAGTTACACGCCATCCTGACTTCAGGTGCTTAGAGTGGTACTGGGGTCTTTTATAACTTGATGAAACTACAGAATCTAGAATCATAGTTGTGCGTTATTTGCACAACATTGCATCACAGAGAAGCCTTATCATGGAAACCCTGGAAGAGGAGAAAAGGATCTAAGTACCCTTCTAGGGTTCATTACATTAGATTACATTAGAGATACAGCACTGAAACAGGCCCTTCGGCCCACCAAGTCTGTGCCGACCATCAACCACCCATTTATACTAATCCTACACTTATTCCTACCACATCCCCACCTGTCTATATTTCCCTACCACCTACCTATACTAGGGGCAATTGCTAATGGCCAATTTACCTATCAACCTGCAAGTCTTTGGTATCCTTGCCTAACAAAAATCTCTCTCAGTTTTGAAATTGTCAATTGACCTAGCTCAACAGATTTTTTGGGGGGAAGAGAGTATTAATAAATATTAACAAGGTCTTATTTGCTTATTTATTTGTTTATATGTGTTCTTACATTCTTTGTCCCTTAATGAGCTGTGAACCAGTGAATAAGCACAGCTCTTCATGCTCAAAATAAACAGAGCACTTAATTTACAGTGCTGTAACTGGCAACTTTGAAATTGATGTCAATGCAAATGAATAATGGTTGTTGTTTTCTGGCCGATATAAGCAACTGCTCATTTTAAACGTGGATATTTTAAGTGTTGGGGACTGTAGTCAAAATGTCACAGCAAGTTTCTGCATCTAGAACCAGCCTACAAGGAGGTCATTTATTATTCATCTATGAGTCATTAATGGATAAGCAGTGAAGGAGGATGTTTTACCAAAGAATCACAGAAAATGCAATCACAGTGCTAAACAACTAGTTTACAAACTAAACAATTTACATATTAACATTAATTTTGAAGCACTGAAACTAATGGGAGCCACTGTGAACTTAATGTTCAGGTCATTGATGTGATAGATCCCAGGTTTGATGCATGATCTGACAGTGTTAGATCCTAAACCATGTTCTGTGAGATATTTATCTGCTGATGTTCCTCACCCCTAAGGTAACAGCCCTCCTCTTCTCATTTGCTGTCATCACCCCTCTCTCAAAAAACTCATCCTTACCCCTCTGTCCTTGCAAACCACCAACCCCATCGCCAACCTCCCTTTCCTCTCCAAAGTGCCTGAACCTAATGCCATCTCCCAAATCCATGCCCATCTTTCCCAGAGCTCCATTTTTTGAATCTCTCCAATCAGATTTCCATCCCTGCCACAATACTGAAATGGCTCTATCAAAGTGACAAATTGTATCCTTTATGACTGTGATCCTGATAAACTATCTTTCTTCATCCTTCTCAACCTGTCTGTCGCCTTTGATACAGTTGACTACACACCTTACCTACATCATCCAGCTGGGTGGGACCTGGTTCCTATCTTAACTAGCCAATCATAGCCAGAGAATCACCTGCAATAGTCTCTCTCTGCACCCCTACACCAATGGCTCTGGTGTCCCCCATAGCCCCCTCCTATCTTTCATTTACATGCTGCCCTTTGGCAACATCATAATTTCAGGTTCCACAGGTACCCTGGCACTCACTATCTCACTATCACCTCTCTCAACCTCTCCACTGTCTCTAAATTGTTAGATGGTTTGTCCAACATTCAGTACTGGATGAGAAGAAATTTTCTCTACCTAAATATCAGAAAGACCAAACGCATTGTCTTCCATTCTATCCACAGACTATGTTTTCTAGTTAGGGATGACCCCATCCCTCTCCCTGGTAATTGTCTAAGGCTGAACCAAGCAATTTGCAATCTTGGTGTTGCATTTGACCTCATGATGAGCTTCCAACCACATATCTGCGGCATCACCAGGATCGGCTACGTCCACCTCTGTAACATTGCCTGACTCCACCCCTCCCTCAGCTTCACTGCTACTGAAACCCTCATCCGTGCCTTTGTTACCTCAAGACTTGACTCTTCCAATGCTCTCCTAGTCAGCTTCCCATCTTCCATCCTCTGTAAACTTGAGCTCAGCTAAAACTCTGCTGCCTGCATCCTAACTCACACTAAGTCCCATTCACCCATTACCCCTTCAGTTGCTGACTCACATTGGCTCCTGGTTTCACAACATTTCTATCTTAAAATTCTCATTCTTATTTTCTAATCCCTCCATGGCCTCACCGCGCCGCCCCCGCCCAACCACCTCCCCACCTACCACGCCCCCCCCCCCTCCCCCCACAATTTTTGTAACCTTCTCCAGTTCTGCAACTCTCCATGGTACGTGTTCTTCCAATTCTGGCCTCTTGCACATCTCCTATTTTAATTGCTCCACCATTGATGGCCATGCTTTCAGCTGCCTAGCCTTGAAACTCTGGAATTCCCTCTCTAAACCTCTCTGCCTTTCTCTCCTCCTTTTAGATGCCCCTTAAAACCTCTTTGAGAAAGCTTTTGGTCATCTGTCCTAATCTCTTATGTGGCTTGGTGTCAAATTTTGTTTGATAGTACATCTGTGAAACCCCTTGGCATGTTTTATTACATTAAAGGCACTATATAAATGTTCATTATTGTTGTTGTTGAACCTCAAACTTGTGTTTAAAAGCAGGTTTTCCCCTCGTGGTCTATGAGTTCACAGTCCCTTCAGATCAACGGTAATACTATTTTGCATAATATTCTTCCACATGTCTATGAAAAGTGTCTGCCATGGTTTGCAATCCATTTGAGTGATTTTATTAACCACTCTGAAAACTATCTAAATAAAATGCCTTAGGTTTGGTGTCAGTGTAAACTTGATATTTTCTTCTAAAATGGTGATCTCAGGGTCATCAAATATATAAACCTTTTTGGATACTTCAGGCAGTTTTTATCATTTCTATTTACACAGTTGGCCTTCAGATAGTTTCCTTAGTATGAAATGAATGCCTACAAATTCCTCTTTATGCCTCCTGGGTTTGCATGATATAAATTCAATGACTGATGTTCCTGACATTCTATAGACAACCAAATATACACGTTTAGCCTTTAACCAGGTTCAAGCACAAATTACAGTCACTAGCTTTTACAAATACTAGAACTCAACCTCACACATATTTTCTTTGCAATTTCTGTCTCACTGTCCTTGTGCAGCCACCTTTGAGAACATTGAATTGACATTTGTGATTATCTCAAACAAAAGCATAGCCTTGGAGAATAGTCACGCTCGTTGATTATGGGTGCTGGTACTTTCATACTTGTTGCAATCAAGCCAGGGAGATGAAGATTAAATTTATATTTTGGTTTGTGAGTAGGCCAAGAAATTGGAGTACCTTATCTTGCACATAAACGCTGGCTGGGGAAAGAACTTCCTTTTATTTTTTTTCCACAATCTGTCCCATTCATTAACCTTACTAGTTCCGATGTTAAGGGTATTCCAAGTTTGGGTGTTCCATAAATCTTCCTGTGACTGTCCATTAATCTGATTATAGATCAAGAAAATTGGCAATTAGTCCAGAAAAAGGGAAGGTTTGCTTACTCTTCTCCACAGCTCCAGAGAGATTTCCATGACAATTTCAGGTGGCTATCATTTGTATATTCACTATGCATAAATTGGCTTATCCTAATCGAATTTTGCAAATGCTGTTCCCTCTCTCCCTAACATTTCTCTTTAAACCATTGAAATTTTACGAATTTGAGTCCATAAACTAGGGTGACACTTTAGTACAGTACTGCACTATTAGAGCATCATCTTTCAGATGAGGTATTAAACTACCCTCTTGTAGTCGTAAAAGATCTCATGGAAGTTTTTGATGAAGAACAGAGGAGTTCTCTACCTGTGACCAACCAATATCACTAAAATAATTTATTTGGTAATTTATCTCATTGCTGTTTTTGTGCGCTGCTCCATTGCCCCACATGAAAGAAGTAACTACAAGTCAAAAGCACTATGTTGGACTGTGAAGTTGGTATGGGATATCCTGAGGTCATGGAAGGCATCATATAAATGCAAATTCTTTCTTTAATATAACTTTGGAATGCTTTTCAATTCCAAATGTTAGCGTTCCTTTCATTCTTTGTATTTGTCATGCCATTACTAGGCATTTGGACACTTCTATCACTTTTTCATTCAAGTGTCAGCATCAAATGCTCCCAATTTAGCTATAACATGGACTCGATAGTCTAAAATTCCCCTTAGTCTGTGCCAAAATACAATTTTTCATTTCTCATTTCAAGTATCCTGAGGGCTTATCTGTGAGATTATCAATTTAATGCCAATTAGTGTTGAGTTATCAGCAGTTTTGCACTGTGGCCCCTTGCCCACAAAGAACTGAGTTGAGACTCCCCAAACTCATTTCACATAGGATCCTTAGAACTGGCAGTGAGAGAAGATTATAATTGCATTGGTAGGGGCTGGATATGAGCCCAGGTGCCTCAGTTTTAAAAACCCTGTTCTGATTCATTGTGTAGCTCCCTGTCCTTCCAAATGATTTCCTTTAATTTAGTTAAAGCTTTAAGAACAACTAATGAGACATTATACATTTTTGACTATCTTAGCTCTCCATCGGAGGGAAAGTGGCAGGAAATGCATACCAATCGTAGCAGTAGGATATTCTCAAGCATGACATATAATAGTACTTGCACTTACATAATGCCATATCTTGTCAAAATGTCTCAAAGTGCATAACACAATGAATTACTTTGAAGTGCAGTGATTGTTGTTGTGTAGGCAAATGTGACAGCCATTTGGCACTCAGCAATATAGCATTAAGAGTCATAAGATAAATGTCAGTTGATATATTTTGGTTATGCTGGTTGAGAGAAGGCTGTTGACTGGGACCCCAGGAGAATTGCCTGCTTATCTTTTAACAATGCGTGGGATAGTTAATGTCAACGATATGAACAATGAGGCAGGGCCCTGGCTTAACATCTCATCTGAGAGGATGGCAGCACAAACATAGAATCATTGAAAGTTTAAGGTATAGAAAGAGGCCACTTGGCCCATCGTGTCTGTGCCGACAATGCCATACTTCTATGAAGTGGCAACTTCAATTATAGGTAGAATTTTCTACTTTGATTTTGAACTTGGCACCTGGTGATATCAACGAGTTTTCTGGGTTAGTCTCATTTAAATAATTTTTGGGGACTATTGGGCAGCTTCCCACTGCAGGGGAGGAAAATAGCTACTGCAGATCGCAACCACCTGAAACACTGCAGTGGGGCCGTCAAGACTCCAACTTTATCTTAACTTTTTAAATTTCACAGAGTCCTACGAAGAATGTTTTAGAATTTAAATGGCTTCCCATCATCTATACTAACACTAGATGTCAGCCATGGTTCAGTGGTAGCATTCTTGCCTTTGAGTCAGATGGCTGTCAGTTCAAACGCCATTCCAAAAACTTGACCCTGTAATCCAGGCTGACACTCCAGTGCAGTAGGGAGAGCATGCTGCACTGCTGGAGGTACTGTCTTTTATATGAGACATTAAACTGAGGACTTGTCTGCCCTCTCCGGTGGATATAAAAGATTCCAGTTTGAAGAAGAGCAGAGTAGATCCCTCCCCCACCCTGCCCCCAACCCATGTCTTGGCCAATATTTATCCATCAACCAATATCACTAAAACAGACAATCTGATCATTATCACATTGCTGTTTGTGGGACCTTCCTGTACGAAAATTGGCTTCCATCTTTCCTACATTACAACGGTGACTACACTTCAAAAGCACTTAATTGTAAAGCACTTTAGGATATCTTGAAATTGTGAAAGGCGCTATGGAAATGAAGCTCACTCTTTATTCTTTTGAGATGCCAGTTAACTGCTGGTATCCCTTGTATCTAAAGTTGCTATAGCAATAATGATGAATATGTGACAGTTGATGTTACTTTGTCATTACTACCCACTTTGAATATATCTGCCCATATTTGACTGTATCTTTTCATATACGATTCTGTCTCCTCTGGTGGGAAAATCAGAGAGCAGTGGCCAGCAGAATGGTTCCCCAGCTCATTTCCCAACACCGTCCATCCCAAATCCACTCAAAAATAGGCGGAGAACCGATTGAAAGTCAGGGCTTATATACTGGAGTCCTGTGTGGGGGAACTCGAGCTTATCTTCTTATTAAAAGGCAAGCCTGATATTAACTGAGTCACATTGACCCACAAGCCGGCAAATGATTTAAAGACACTATAATTTACTCACAAGAAGAGGTACTACAATATGAAAGGGTAAAGGTTCAGATAATGCACACTTAGTGATGCCCGGTCCTTCGCAGTAGTTCAAAGGAAGGTAAAAATGTTCAATTTCCAGATCAGTACTAAGGCAGTAGTCCCGAATGAAGTAAACAATTGCACCCAGCACTAGTATTTGATTATAGTTTTGTTTCCAATCTAAATTACTAACACCATACTCTGCCATTTCCAACTAGTAATGAAATCATTATTAAAATTATAGCAAATAAATCAATTAAAAAATGTAGGCTGCTTTAATTTTGTGGTGCTTTAGTTCTAATTCTTCAGTATATTGACACAAGTGTTAGTTAATTTAACTGCCAATTTAATTTTCATTGATCATTAAACCTGCATTAATAATGTTCTGAATTTATTCATATGGATTAAAAATAATAATTACATTTCCCTCCTCATCCGGTCCTTAATTTTTATCCCCTTAATTTAGTTCTGCTCCCTAATGTCACAACCTATTCCCCAGCTGAGATCCTGCCTCTATTCTTGTCATTCTGTAATTGCCCACTAGGTGATGTCCCAACAATGCCCAGTTTGACTGGCTTTGCCTTTGATTTTTCCATCTTTCATGCAGAGAAAGGACCTCTTCCGAACAGTCCAGCTAATACCAGTAACTCTACATAAAGCAAAGCTTGGCTTGAACCCACATCCCATCACTTGATTATACTGAGCACAGTACACCAACACACTGTGCCACTAGATTATTTTTCAATTGGTTAAATTTAATCTGCTAGGAATATAATGACTCCATGCTCAATTTTGTTGTCAAATTTATGTTGCTTGTTCTGCTCTCTATGGGCTATTGCACTGATGATGTCCTTAAGTTGAAATTAAGCCAGAGTCTTTGCTTTATCTGTTGATTGGCACCATTTACACTGAAAGAATGAAGCACCATATAAAAATAAGGTGCAGATTTAGGACTTTGAACTTTTGAACGCTGTATTTTAATAATAGACACAATAGTTGTCTGAATTTGAAAAGGACATGCAAGATTTATTTTAATGTTTTTACAGATCAATATACAGAGATCAAGAGTTGTGATATTTAAGAACTGCAGGAGAACTAGAAGGTAGGCAGACAATTACAATATACACCACTTAGTCTTGTCATTAATTTCAAGGGAGAAGAGATGGGTATCTGAGAGAAGTTTCTTTGAGAAATGCAAAGAATGTAGGAAATATAATGTGAATCTTTCTACATTTTACATACTATTTTCTTAGAAAGTCTTAGAATTCTTCCTTCAGTTTTTTTCCCCCTCTCTCCCTGAAGGCATTGATGCACAATGGGATCCATTGCTACCTCACCTGAGGGGTGATTATTTCTATATATGACACATGACAGAGATTACCAGCATGCCATTCTGTTCAAATTTTCCAAACAGTCAAACACACAGGCAATGACTTTGACTTTTGGATGATCTGCTGGCAAAGTGCACTGATTGGTTGCTTGTTCCGAAGGCAAGGAGACCTCTATCATTTTGAGGCCCCAGCCTCACTTAAATTTGGCAGATAAGCAGAAATGTACCAAACAGTCGTCCCAATGCAGTTTGCCTCAAGATTCAGCCAGCAAGGTAGGTTATTGGGGGGGAAAGGTGGGTGGGGTGCTGTTGGGGGAAGGTGAAGGAGGGTCATGATCAGAGAGGGCTGGGGTCCCTGGGTGGCAGTAGCACAGATTATTTTTGTGGGCCCCATTGGCACTCCCACTATTCCAGAGCTGAGAAAAGTAATTTGAGACTTACCTTTGGTGGGCCTTTTCGATTTCATTTCTCATGATGCACACTCCAACCAGTTCCAACCAAACATGGCATTAGGGGTTCCATTTACTTTATAGTACTGCAATTTCCATATTGAAATGAGCTTATTGTCTGAAACAGGGAGGCACTTTGGGTACCCACTGATAAACCCTTTTCAAAATGCAGCTAGCTGCATTGCCAATGTTAACGAGGCGGTAAAGCTACCAGATCGATTTTGAGCCATTATCACCTTGCTTATGCAAGGTGAAGACTGTGAAAATTGACTTCACACACTTTCCAGCAAGAATAAAGAGTAGGAACGCTGGCTGATTTTTATTTCTGCCTGAACCAAGGGGCATTTTGGCCTTGCTGTCACCATTTCCTCACTGAGACCAATTAGCTCGGCACAGACCAGAGATCTAATCTGAGACCCTCTTGATTTGTATGGCTCATTACCACACTGGCTTATTCGCTAGCTATATAAATTTTATGTACTGGTTATACTACATGTTTGATTTTGGTATAGCCCCAACATTGCAGCCATTATTTTCTGTTGTAGCCACCATAAACTTAACTCCTCTTGATTGATCTTACTGGTCACTGGTCCAAAACAAACATGCAGTGGAACACTGATTACACTGAAAGCAATTTGTTTAATCATAAGCAAAAGTTAACTACCATGTCAATGATTTGCTCTTGATGGAGACTCCCATCTGCTGTTTAATCAGCATGTAAAACACTTATTACTCCATCAAAACATAGTTTAAAAAATCATTTGTGGGGGGAGGGGGGCACATGGTTGTATTAATACTGCCTCTTCCTTCCTTAGTATATATATGCAACATTATATCAACTGTTGGAAATTAAAATAGATATGGGCTTGGAGACCTACAATGTCTACTGAGGTGTATAGCACACTAGAATGTGTCCAGTTAGTGCATAAGGAACTGGAAGCCTCTGCCTCCAAAATTATGTTAATTAGGGGACTACCCTAGAACGTGACTGGAATGGCAGAGCAGTGCATCAATTATTGAGAATACACATTGATTTCAAAGACTGTCTTTTAGATTAGGGCCACCCTTAATTATTTGACCATTTTCATTCAGCCTTTGATAAGTTCAATCCATCAAAGGAAGTTATGTTCTTGGTGACTGCAACAAAAAGTAAATGGCTGCAATGTTCAGCCAGTCAGTAGCCCTTTACTGATTGGTGGCAACTAACATTCTGGCTCCCACCACTCACGGTGCTTCTAGTATCAGAGACAGGTGTACCATAGAAAATGAACTGAACTTATATTATGGTGAGATCAACTTACTTTAGTACACGTTCAAGGAGCAGCAAGGAAGCAGAAATTCCGGAAACTATGTTGGGACCACATCATTAGGCTCACTGTTGCTGCACAATTTAATCAGTTAATCTTGGAACGAATTGAATGGTTATTGGAATAATGAGCACTACTTTAACCTGATAAAAGCTTTTTCAAGATCCAGGAAGGGGACGGCCGAGAGAAGTGGTCCGCCATTATGTTTCTTATACCAATCAAGAGAATGTCAATTAGGGAAGAAAGTGCTGACTGGGTTTTGTCACTTGGCTTAGCTTTACCTGAGCTCACCCATGAACTTGCACCAAACCAAAGCTGATAAGGATGCTGTTCATTTCTACATATCAACAATAATAGAAAACTTGGCTGTGAACCAATTTAGGTTAGTTTCCAGATTGATACTTAGGCCAACTAATCATGTAATAAACTTGGCAGTGAGTGTTGACAGACTATTCAATTTTGGATAGCATCACAGATAATCCTGATCCTCTCCTTATCAGTTTAAGCATGCCTTCTACCAAAGATCACTTGATAGTGACCAGAAGCAGTAACTATGGCCTTAATTTTATGGTGGCCAAATGGGAGCTGTCCACCAACTGAAATGTCAGTGGCGATCCTGCCTCCGCCACACCTTGGGATCCAGACCGGATTTTACGGTCCCCAGGCCCTTAATTGGTCTTAGGCAGGACTTCTACCTCATTGAGGCAGGAAGTCCCGCCTACTGGAGCTGTTGGCCAATCAGTGGGCCGGCAGCTCATAGTCCCAGCAGCGCCACCAGGACCAGTGGCCACTGCTGGGACTGCAACCCAACTAACGGCTGAAGATGTCGTGGAGCCCTGGTGAACGGGTAAGTTTTTGAGACCTTGCCGGGGCAATTGGTCAGGCCCTGGTGAGGCAAGGGGGGTTGATTGTGGGGGGGGGGGGGTGTTAGGCATTAGGGGTGGTTGGGGCTTCGGGGGCAGCCCTCCGTCGGGCACAGAGTGCCCGTCAGAAGGCCGCCTACTTTTATCAGGGAGCTTTTCTGAGGCCTCGGCCACTTGTGTGCCAACCATAAAATCCCTGTGGTGGTGGGCAGAGGATCTTAAGTGGCCGTTATTTGGCCACAAGGGCCTTGATTGACCTGGAGCGGGCTGTTTCTCCCTGCCGC
Source organism: Heterodontus francisci (assembly GCF_036365525.1). NCBI lineage: Eukaryota > Metazoa > Chordata > Chondrichthyes > Heterodontiformes > Heterodontidae > Heterodontus > Heterodontus francisci. The sequence continues at coordinate 260,468,371 of NC_090371.1, forward strand.
TGCCCCACATAAAATGGCGGCGGAAGCGGGAACGGGTCTGGAAGGGCTCCCCTGAGTCTCTCACTCCATTTTACACCCCCACACAACTGCTGCCACCCCACCACCAGCCCGCTCTTTGGGGGTGGGGGGGGTGGGTGTAGAATTCTGGCCTCTGTCTTATTTTTCTCTCACTAGCCCAGGATTACTGGCTCCGACTGTAGCAACCCTACTGTTAACTGAATGATGATCAGCTAATATCCTGGCTATTAATTTCTGATCTGGACATTTAAATAAATTTAAGTTCAAAGAAAAGTGAAAACAGTGGAAGGATTTTTTTGAGTTTTACACCTATAATTTCTGAGGAAGCTGTTTATTCCTTTTCCAAATATTTATCTTTAACTCATGCATTATTAAGGGTCAGTCATTTAATTCTGGTTGAATCTGAATCATTGGGCAGGGTTTTGTTCCCAAGTCCGGATCCCACCATTGGGATGAAATGCAGGTTTGGAACCCACAAATGCTGGCAGTGGGGCAATGAGGGCGATTTTGGAGGAAGCAGGAAATTAAGTAGCCGCCTCCAGGAGCCCCATTCAATTAAGGATGGTGGGGTGGGTTCCCAAGTCTGGAGGGCCAATAGGAAACCATCCAGCGCTGAAAGATCAGCAGCTCTACTGTCAGAGATGGGTGCTGCCGAAATATGTAGTGAGGTGCAAAGATGCCTCCATTCTTGGTCACCGGCCATAAATGGGGGATATATGAAGGGCCAAAAGGGTTTGGACCATCAGACAAGAGGGGGAAAGCTCCCCACAATAACCGGCATAGCTGCAGTTGTAGCCAAATTTTGGAGCGGTGCCTTCCACATAGAATGGAGCCTCTGGTTCCAATGTCCACCTGGCCTGCTGCTGGGAGATGATCACCATTTCACAGATGGCCTCCTGATGCAGCGGGGGGCGGGGGGGGGGCTCCCCGTGCTCCAGTCACCATCGGAGTGTGCCCTTAATTAATAAGAACATAGGTGCAGGAGTAGGCCATTCAGCCCATCGAGCATGCCCTGCCATTCAATACAATCATGGCTGATCTTCCACTTCAGTGCCTTTTTCCCACATTATCCTCATATTCCCTTATGTCATTTGTATTTAGAAATGTGTCAATCTCTGCTTTAAACATACTCAATAACTGAGCTTCCACAGCCCTCTGCAGTAGAGAATTCCAAAGATTCACAACCCTCTGAGTAAAGAAATTTCTCCTCATCCCTGTCCTAAGTGGCATCCCCCTTATTTTGAAATTGTGTCCCCTGGTTCTAGATTCCCCAACCAGGGGAAACATCTTAGTTGCATCTACTCTGTCTATCCCTTTAAGTATTTTGTAGGTTTCAATGTGATCACCTCTCATTCTTCGAAACCCTAGAGAATACAGGACCAATTTCCCCAATTTTTCTTCATAGGACAGTCCCGCCACCCTAGGAACAAGTCTGGTGAACCTTCCTTGCACTCCCTCTATGGCAATAATATCCTTCCTAAGGTAAGGGGATCAAAACTGCACACAGTACTTCCGGTGCAGTCTAACCAAGGTGCTATACAATTGAAGCAAGACTTTACTACTCCTGTACTCAAATTCTCTTGCAATAAGGGCTAACATACCATTAGCCTTCTTAATTGCATGCTGCATCTGCACATTAGCTTTCAGTGACTTATTGACAAGGACACCCAGGTCCCTTTGTACATCTACACTTTCTAATCTCTTACCATTTAAGAAATACTCTGCACATCTGTTCCTCTACCAAAGTGGATAACCTCACATTTTTCCACATTATATTCCATCTACCATGTTCTTGCCCACCCACTAAGTCTGTCCAAATCCCTTTGAAGCTGCTTTGCATCTTCCTCACAACACACATTCCCACCTAGTTTTGTGTCATCCTTGAATTTGGAAATACTACATTTGGTCTGCACATCCAAATCATTGATATGTATTGTGAACAGCTGGGGCCCAAGCATTAATCCTTACGGTACCCCACTAGTCACAGCCTGCCAACACAAGAATGACCCATTTATTCATACTCTCTGCTTTCTGCCTGTTAACCAATCCTTAATCCATGCTAGTATATTACCTCTTATCCCATGTGCTTTAATTTTGCTAACCAATCTCCTGTGGGGGACTTTATCAAAAGCCTTCTGAAAATCCAAGTATACCACATCCACTGACTCCCCTTCATCAATTCTGTTAGTAACATCCTCAAAAAACTCCAAAGGGTTCGTCAAACATGATTTCTCATTCATGTTGACTATGCCCATGTTGACTATGCCCAACCAGATCATTATTATCCAAGTGTCCGTTTAGCACATCCTTTAGAATAGATTCTAGCATTATCCCAATGACTGATGTAAGGTCTGTAATTCCCTGTTTTCTCTCTCCCTCCCTTCTTAAACAGTGGGGTGACATTTGCGATCTTCCCTCATTCCCGCCATCACCTTGACTCTGCATAATCATCCATGGAGGCGGGAAGGTGTCATGGAGCCGGCCTGATGGGATTTCCCTCCCATTTTCAGAAATGCCTCCATGGTTCAATAAAAATTGAGCCTGTTAATTCACTATTCAGTCTGGCATTAATCGGACAATGCAGCCATGTGATCTACTCCACCAAAGAGGTCTCATTATATAATGTTTTATTTCTCACTCTGAGTGAGCAAGTTGCCCAATATTTTAAAGATATTTTAGTTTTTTTTAACTAAAAATATAAGCCGATATTTACTAGAGAAACATAAAACTACTTCATTCCATTCAGTTCAAAATCTTTGGTTGTCGGGAGCTTGCTCACTTTGATGGTATGATTGAGGACTTCCAACAGAAATGAGCCTATCTGTGTCAGCACAGATACAAAAATCTCAGCATTTAGCCAGCTAAATAAGAGGATTTATTGCTGGCCTTCAATGGGATTGCATTTTTCATTTCCTGTAAGTTAAAATGCTTTTATATTTTTCTGTTCCTGAATGAAGAAGAGGAAGTTTTTTTTAAGTTTTCCACATCTATTTCTTTGGGAAGTGTTTACATAAGTGCAGTAACATAGGAAATGTCTTTAAAGTGTTGTTGCTATCAGAGTTTAACATGGTAGTGCAATAAGGATCTTCAGTAGTTTGGCTCTGGATTGTTCAATCTATCTCCATATGGACAAGGTCTAAACCAACATTTGGTCTTGGGCAATATTACAAAATGGACAGTAAATTGACACTCCATTTTACACCTGCCCAATTTTCTTTTCCAGTAAGAAAATTAGGCAAGGTGTAAAATGGACAGATGATTTACTATTGCTTGTTTTGGGCGACCACCCAAGAACAATCTGTCCCCCATGGAATTCAAGATTTTTTTTCCCTGCCCTTTGGCATATGGATGCTGAAGTGACTCCGACCAGTGTGGAAGTCACTGTGATCCGTACTTCTAATAGGTAGAAATCCATATAATGCTCATGGACATTTAACCTAAATTTCTGATATGCATGCCTATCACAAGAAACTATCCACTGGGGACACCACATAATATATTTTTATAAAGTGTGACATATAAATTTGCATTTGGGTATGACATCTGATGTGTGATGGACAGGAAATAAGTGCCTTGTAAACTTTTCAATAGATAGAATGGCAGACGGACGGAGAAACAGACATACAGACAGTTAGACAGACAGACAGACAGGCAGACCGATAGACTGACAACAACTTTGGATTTTTCAAGCTGAACCAATTGTTAAAAAAATGAAAATTCAAATACAGTCTTTTAATTAGTGCCAAGTGTTATGTGCTTTTTACTTGATATTTTAAAAGTTTCCAAAGAATAGTTCTGTAGGAGTTTTAAAAACTATTCCAGAAATTGCATTTCTCCCAATTCCACCAAAGAATTTCCAATTATAGTATTACTGAGCAGCTAGAGATTTTCCCCCAGTGCCTCTGGGAAGTCATTTTCATGTGTCCTCCAGATTACTTATATGTCTTTGAACCTATAAACAATAGAAAATTTGTGCCCTCGGCAATAGCTTTCACATTCTTCTAATATCATTGCTTTACAGCACAGAAAAATTGGACGGCAAGTTCTCAGGCAGTTCTATATTGACTTATATTGATCCTGTATTGCAAGGTTATTGCTTGATCCTAAATAACCTGCTTCTCTGTTTTTTGTTTAGTTTTGCTTCTTTTTTTGGCAAACAATTTGCTTATCAAGGTGAGGAATATTAAAGTTAGGAAATTGAACAATTTATTTCGGGCACCCAGTGTCAGCATAAAATGTTTCCAGATCGACCATACCAAGGTTAGATACAAAGGGCAGAAGTTCTGGTCCTAGCACAGAGGTAAAGGGAGTAGCTCAAAGAAGGCATTAGGCTCACTGACCTTTACAATGGCTGACTTTCACTATTGTATTGTCTATATCCTAGATGTTGCCTGAAGGTTTGACTGGAGGAGATGGAATAACTCTGTTCTACCTCACTGGTGAAGTATATGTGTGAAGGCAGATCTCCTCCAACATATTCAAATAATTGTAGTTTGTCTAAAGCCACAATTGCTTGGGTCGGGGAGATTGTCGATGGAGTGGCAGAACAGACTGATCCATCACAACTCTGAGGGACACCAAGGGGAATTCCTATCTTCAGATTTCTGATTGCTCCAACCAAAACTGCTACTTCCAGAAATAATGGGCACGATTTTACTGGTCCCCAGATGGCAGGCTGGGACAGCTCCCCAACGCAGTCCCACCATTGTTCCAGTGGCAGGCTGCAATGTGGATCGACTGTCTGCTCCCAGGAGGAGGGCAGCTAATTTACATACTTCAAGGCCCAATTAAGGGCCATTTTAATGAGCCGATGGCATTTTGCCAACGGCGGAGCGGCCACCCACCTTGTGGGGAGGCTACCAGCTTAATGGAGGCAGCCGCCCTGCAGCAGCCTGGGGGGAGCCATCAGAACTGGAGGTTCCAAGATACAAAGAGGGGGGAGCAGGCAGCGGGCAGGGAAGGTAGCCCCCGCAGCCACAGTGATCGCTCTGGACGGGTTTCCTCTCCAACCCTTGGCCCTGTGAGTTTTTTTTATATTTTTAAACTTACCTGCTGGAGGCTTGAGGTCTCCTGCCTGCCTCAGCGGCGACCACCTCTCCCTGGCTGGCAGCATCAGGAGCCTGCCCACGATCCTTAATTGGCGGCCAATTAGGAGACCATCTGTGGTAAAATTACCAAGCTGGTCCCACCGCCAGTAAGTGTGGTCTTGGGCTCCACTTTACGGTCTGATGTTGGAGTCCCGAAGACCATGGTAAAATTCAGGCTGATGAGCTGATGAAAGCAGGTAGAATAAAATACAAAACGCAAAAAAAAGGGCAAAATCAAAAACAGGAGCATTGAAAGTAATCAAGAAGCCTGCAGCAGGATTTTAGATAATGGGCTCTGAAATGTCAGTATTTGTTGTTCCAGTTTCAATCATTTTATTTGGGGCTGACAAAATAGGTAGGACATTCATGTCAGGCAAGCTTAGAATTTGCACCTTCCAGGTATTTAAATTCATTTGCATAACTGTTATCCTTTAAAGAGGTTTTTGCACATATTGTGAGAACGCATTCTTAAAACTCAAATCCTGCCAAGCAGAAAATTGTGCTGTGTTAAAATTAGGCCGAAGGCCTGTTTGCCTTATTTCCTGAGTTTTGCTTGCTTGATCCGATGCTGACACAACAGGCAAAGCTGATTGGAAAATTGTCCCCTAAATCTTTAATCTGATCTGTTCAAGGATTTTATGCCTTGAAATTCTTCTATTAAACAAAGGTGGCATTTTTCCATTTTCCACATCAGCCAATCTGTGGTTCTTCTGAATGAAATTGCCATCACTGGAGTGGCAAGTTCGGGGGCAATTTTATGATAATGGGCCTAAGCTAAAGATCACAAAATACCCTTATAACCAACAGACATAGGGGGCCTTCATCCTGCAAGTCTGATTTAAAATCCATGCTCCAATCGCGATGGATCAAGGTCCACCCCATGAGACATGTTTTTGCACAAAAGAGGCAAAAAATACTAAATAGTATATGTCAGGTGTTGATTTGTAGTATTAATTTATTAGCAAATTAACACAAATGTCAGATAATTATGGAAGATAAATTTTAGTAGATGACTATCAGCTACTATAGCCTTTGATAACATTCCTGTAACTATTTAATGTATTAATGCAGCCACTTTTTTGTAACGTTAATCATCTTTTTTTTAACCAACAAACTACAGTAATGATGCAAAGGTACATTTTATTTCTGGGAAAGTTTTAAGCTTTAGAAACATAGAGCTGGATTTTACCAAGCCCACGACGTCAGGCTCCGTGGCAGGAGGGGCTGGAAGATGTTTGCGGGCCACCATTTTTTGAGCTCAATCCAGCCCATAGAAACATAGAAAGATTTACAGCACAGAAGGAGGCCATTCAGCCCATTGTGTCTGTGCTGGCTGAAAAAGTGTTATCCAGTCTAATCCCATCATCCAGCTCTTGGTCCTTTCTGGCTCTACCATCCTTGCAGGCAGTGAGTTCCAAACCTCCACCACCCTCTCGGTGAAAAAATATCTCCTCTCATTTAATCCTGCCAACAATTACTTTAAATCTATGCCCCTTGGTTATTGACCTCTCTGCCAGTGGAAATAGGTCCTTCCTATCCACTCTATCTAGGCCCTTCATAATTTTATACACCTCAATAAAATTTCCCCTCAGCCTCTTATGTTCCAAAGAAAACAAACCCAGACAATCCAATCTTTCCTCATAGCTAGAATTCTCCATTCCTGGCAACATTCTCATAAATCTCTTCCGTAGCCTCTCTCACATAATCACATCCTTCCTGTAATGCAGTGACTAGAACTACACACAGTAATCTAGCTACAGTCTAACCAGTGTTTTGTACAGTTCTGGCATAACCTACCTGTTCTTATACTCTAATATAGGCCAATAAAGGAAAGTATCCTGTATGTCTTCTTGACCATCTTGTCAACCTGCCCTACTACCTTCAGGGATCTGTAGACATATACTCCTTGGTCCCTCTGTGCCTCCATACCTTTAAAAATCCTACTATTAGATTAGATTAGAGATACAGCACTGAAACAGGCCCTTCGGCCCACCGAGTCTGTGCCGAACATCAACCACCCATTTATACTAATCCTACACTAATCCCATATTCCTACCAAACATCCCCACCTGTCCCTATATTTCCCTACCACCTACCTATACTAGTGACAATTTATAATGGCCAATTTACCTATCAACCTGCAAGTCTTTTGGCTTGTGGGAGGAAACCAGAGCACCCGGAGAAAACCCACGCAGACACAGGGAGAACTTGCAAACTCCACACAGGCAGTACCCGGAATCGAACCCGGGTCCCTGGAGCTGTGAGGCTGCGGTGCTAACCACTGCGCCACTGTACTATCTATAGTTATTCCCTTACCTTCTTTGTCCTTCCCAAATGCATTACCTCACACTTCTCTGGATTGAAATCCATTTGCCACTTTTCTGCCCACCTGACCAGTCTATTGATATCTTCCTGCATCTACAACTTTCTTCCTCACTATCAACCACACGGCCAATTTTCATCATTGATATACACTATGAACAGCAAGGGATCCAGTACTGAGCCCTGCAAAACCCCACTGGAAACAGCCTTCCATTCATGAAAACACCCACCTACCATAAACCTTTGTTTGCTAATTTTGGATCCAACTTGCCACTTTCCCTTGGGGCCCACGAGCTTTTAATTTTATGATCAATCTGCCATGTGGAATCTTATCAAAAACCTTACTGAAATTCATACAGACTACATCAAACACACTATCCTCATCAACCCACCTTGTTACTACCTCCAAAAATTCAATCAAGTTCGTCAGATAAAATCTTCCCTTAACAAATTCATGCTGATCCATTCTTCCCAATTGCATAGAGTTACAACAACAACTTGCATTTATATAGCACCTTTAACGTAGTGAAATGTCTCAAGGCACTTCCCAAGAGCATTATCAAACAAAATTTGACACAGAGCCACATAAAGAGATATTAGGACAGATGACCAAAAGCTGATTAAAGAGATACGTCTCAAGGAGCATCTTAAAAGAGTAGAGAGATACAGAGTTGGAGAGATTTTGGAAGAGAGCTCGGAGTCTAGGCAGCTGAAGGCATGGCTGCCAATGGTGAAATGATTTAAATCGGGGATGCGCGAGAGGTCAGAACTGGAGGAGTGCAGAGATCTCAGGGGTTGTCGGGTTGGATGAGGTTACAGAGATAGGGAGAGGTGATGCCATGGAGGGGTTTAAAAATAAGGATAAGGATTTTAAAATCGAGGTTGTGCAGGACCAGGAGCCAATGTAGGTTAGAAAGCATGGGGATAATGGGTGAATGGGACTTGGTACGAGTTAGTACATAGGCAGCAGAGTATGAAGATGGGAGGCCAGCCAAGATAACATTGGTATAGTCAAGTCTCGAGGAAACAAAAGCATGGTAGGCAGGTTTCAGGAGCAGATGAGATGAGGCAGGGGTGGAGACAAGTGATGTTATCGAGGTGGAAGTAAGCAATCTTTGTGATGGTGCGGTTATAAAATTACATCGAATTTTACAGTACAGCAACAGGCCATTCAGCATAAATGGTCAACGCTGGTATTTATGCTCGATGTGAGCCTCCTCCCTCCTTACTTTATCTTACCCTATCAATATGCTTTATTCCTTTCTCGATCATGTAATTAGCTAGCTCCCCCTTAAATACATATATGTCATTGAACGCAACCACTCCATGTGGTAGCAGGTTTCACGTTCTAACATTCTTCAATGTAAAGAAGTTTCTCCTAAATTACTTATTGGATTTATTAGTTACTATCATATATTTATGGCCTCTAGATTTGGGTTCCACTATAAGTAGGAACATCTTGGGGGAGGAATTCATTCGCAAGGTGGCGCGAAGCAGACTTATGTTGATTCCAAGGGGGCAGGCAGCGCTGTGGGCCCTAACTGCACAATGACATCAATTCTACTGGTGGGTGATTTGTCCAATGAGATGAGACATATGGGCTGAGCCCTCCTTACGAAGGAACCAAAGGGATATGGTTGGTGCCTGAAATGGTAGGCAAGGGTTGGTGGGGGCAGGGTGGGCGTTGGGCTGGAAAATTACCCCCATCATCCATGGATGATATGTGCTGGAAATTTTTTTTTTAAAGTCCAGTCACTGTTGTAAGGTCGGAAACACAGTAACCAATCTATGTACAACCAGGTCCAATATTAGGTTCCCTTCCCCTGATCCTGCAAATTCTGGCAGGTAAGCACTTGAGGGCATCAGTGGGTGAGAGACCAGTGTAACTGCTGGGATAGTAGTCCACAAATCTTTTGGGATTATATATTCCACTGCTTGGGTAGTTAACCGGCAAAGTGGATTACCTGTCCGTAATAGACCCTGCCCAATTTTCATTCAATTGAGTGTTTTATGGATGAGCAATCCACTCCTCCATGTTAACACCCAAATCGTGAAGGTGAAAATTATCCCAATGAATTGTGAAATTGTGCACTTTAGCACATAATGCTACTTAATGAAATCACTCATTACAGTCAAGCCTTCAATTTTACAACAATGATTAAAACTGTACAAAGCTGTTCAATCCGCCAACCAGCATTAACAGGCTTAATCAGTTACAGTCATTCCTGATGCTGTTCTCCACTGATCTCATTGCTACCATTAAGCTTGGCTATACTGTGCTGGTACATGGCAGAAATGGGCACGGATTGCTGCACCCTCTCTCAGACATCATTACATACATGTCCCATAGCTTGTACATGTAACAGAAAGGACACAGAGCCAGTCTGGCCATACAGAAGCATGAAAGTTACAAGGGTGGTGTAGTTGTTGTTTGGCAAACCGACATAGAACATAGAACATAGAACAGTACAGCACAGTACAGGCCCTTCGGTCCACGATGTTGTGCCGAACTTTTAACCTACTCGAGGATCAAACTACCTACATACCCTTCATACTACTATCATCCATGTACCTATCCAAGAGTCGCTTAAATGTCTCTAATGTATCTGCTTCTACTACCACCGCTGGCAGTGCATTCCACGCACCCACCACTCTCTGTGTAAAGAACCTACCTGTGACATCTCCCCGAAACCTTCCTCTAATCACCTTAAAATTATGCCCCCTGGTGATAGCCCTTTCCACCCTGGGAAAAAGACTCTGGCTATCCACTCTATCTATGCCTCTCATCATCTTGTATCCCTCTATCAAGTCACCTCTCATCCTTCTTCGCTCCAATGAGAAAAGCCCTAGCTCCCTCAACCTTTCTTCATAAGACATGCCCTCCAGTCCAGGCAGCATCCTGGTAAATCTCCTCTGCACCCTCTCTAAAGCTTCCACATCCTTCCTATAATGAGGCGAACTGAACTGAACACAATATTCCAGGTGTGGTCTAACCAGGGCTTTATAGAGCTGCAGCATAACCTCGCAGCTCTTAAACTCAATCCCCCTGTTAATGAAAGCCAACACACCATACGCTTTCTTAACAACCCTATCAACTTGGGTGGCAACTTTGAGCGATCTATGGACATGGACCCCAAGATCCCTCTGTTCCTCCACACTACCAAGAATCCTGTCTTTAAGCCTGTATTCTGCATTCAAATTCGACCTTCCAAAATGAATCACTTCACACTTTTCCAGGCTGAACTCCATCTGCCACTTCTCAGCCCAGCTCTGCATCCTGTCAATGTCCCGTTGCAACCTACAACAGCTTTCCATACTATCCACAACTCCAGCAACCTTCATGTCATCAGCAAACTTGCTAACCCAGCCTTTCACTTCCTCATCCAAGTCATTTATAAAAATCACAAAGAGCAGAGGTCCCAGAACAGATGCCTGCGGAACACCACTGGTCACCGAGCTCCAGGCTGAATACTTTCCATCTACTACCACCCTCTGTCTTCTATGGGCCAGCCAATTCTGTATCCAGACAGCCAACTTTCCCTGTATCCCATGCCTCCTTACTTTCTGAATGAGCCTACCATGGGGAACCTTATCAAACGCCTTGCTAAAATCCATATACACCACATTCACTGCTCTTCCTTCATCAACGTGTTTGTCACATCTTCAAAGAATTCAATAAGGCTTGTGAGGCATGACCTGCCCCTCACAAAGCCATGCTGACTGTCTCTAATCAAACTATGCTTTTCCAATTAATCATAAATTCTGTCTCTCGGAATCCTCTCCAATAATTTGCCCACTACCGGCGTAAGACTGACTGGTCTATAATCCCAGGGTTATCCCTATTCCCTTTCTTGAACAAGTGAATAACATTTTCCACCCTCCAATCATCTGGTACTACTCCAGTGGACAGTGAAGACGCAAAGATCATCGCCAAAGGCGCGGCAATCTCTTCCCTCGCTTCCCGTAATATTCTTGGGTATATCCCGTCTGGCCCCGGGAACTTATCTGTCCTCATGTCTTTCAAAATTTCCAGCACATCCTCCCTCTTAACATCAACCTGTTCGAGCATATCAGCCTGTTTCACGCTGTCCTCACAAACAACCAGGTCCCTCTCACTAGTGAATACTGAAGCAAAGAATTCATTAAGGACCTCCCCTACCTCCTCCGACTCTAGGCACAAGTTCCCTCCACTATCCCTGATCGGCCCTACCCTCACTCTGGCCATCCTCTTGTTCCTCACATAAGTGTAGAACGCCTTGGGATTTTCCTTAATCCTACCCGACCAGACTTTTTCATGTCCCCTTCTAGCTCTCCTAAGTCCATTCTTCAGTTCCTTCCTGGCTACCTTGTAACCCTCTAGAGCCTTGTCTGATCCATGCTTCCTCAACCTTAAGTAAGCTTCCTTCTTCCTCTTGACTAGCTGTTCCACATCTCTTGTCATCCAAGGTTCCTTCACCCTACCATCCCTTCCTTGCCTCATCAGGACAAACCTATCCAGCAGTCGCAGCAAGTGCTCCCTAAACAACCTCCACATTTCTGTCGTGCATTTCCCTGAGAACATCTGTTCCCAATTTATGCTCCCCAGTTCCTGCCTAATAGCATTGTAATTTCCCCTCCCCCAATTAAATATTTTCCCATCCCATCTGTTCCTGTCCCTCTCCATGACTATAGTAAAGGTCGGGGAGTTGTGATCACTATCACCGAAATGCTCTCCCACCGAGAGATCTGCCACCTGGCCTGGTTCGTTGCCAAGCACCAAATCCAACATAGCCTCCCCTCTAGTCGGCCTATCTACATATTGAGTCAGGAAACCTTCCTGGACACACCTGACAAAAACTGCTCCATCCAAATTATTTGCACTAAGGAGGTTCCAATCAATATTAGGGAAGTTGAAGTCACCCATGACAACAACCCTGTTACTTCTGCACCTTTCCAAAATCTGCCTCCCAATCTGTTCTTCCGTGTCTCTGTTGCTATTGGGGGATCTATAGAAAACTCCCAATAAAGTGACTGCTCCTTTCCTGTTTCTGACTTATACCCATAATGACTCAGTCGACAAACCCTCCTCGACGATCTCCCTTTCTGCAGCTGTGATACTATCCCTGATTAGCAATGCCACTCCCCCACCTCTTTTACCTCCCTCCCTATTCCTTTTGAAACATCTAAACCCCGGAACATCCAACATCCATTCCTGCCCCTGTGATATCCAAGTCTCCGTAATGGCCACAACATCGTAGCTCCAAGTACTGATCCATGCTCTAAGTTCATCACCCTTATTCCTGACACTTCTTGCATTAAAATAGACACACTTCAACCCATCATACTGGCTGCAACTTTGCCCTGTCAACCGTCTAACCTTCCTCACAGACTCTCTGCACTCTGTATCTGCCTGTTCAACAGCTACCCCATCCACTGATCCGTAGCTCCGGTTCCCATCCCCCTGCCAAACTAGTTTAAACCCTCCCGAAGAGCTCTAGCAAACCTCCCGTCCAGGATATTGGTGCCCCTCCAGTTCAGATGCAACCCGTCCTTCTTGTACAGGTCCCCAGAAGGTATCCCAATGATCCACATATCTGAAGCCCTCCCTCCTACACCAGCTCTGTAGCCACGTGTTCAGCTGCACTCGCTCTCTGTTTCTAGCCTCACTAGCACGTGGCACCGGGATCAATCCTGAGATTACTATCCTGCTCGTCCTGCCTTTTAGCTTCCAACCTAACTCCCTATATTCGCTTTTCAGGTCCTTATCCCTTTTCCTAGCTATGTCATCAGTACCAAGGTGTACCACGACGTCTGGCTGCTCTCCCTCCCCCTTAAGAATCCCGTAGATTCGATCCGAGACATCCCTGACCCTGGCACCCGGGAGGCAACATACCATCCGGGAGTCTCGTTCGCGACGACAGAATCTCCTGTCTGTTCCTCTAACCATTGAATCTCCTATCACTATCGCTCTCCTATTCTCCCGCCTTCCCTTCTGAGCCACAGAGCCAGGCTCAGTGCCAGAGACCTGGCCACTGTGGCTTTCCCCTGGTAGGTCATCCCCCCCAACCGTATCCAAAACGGTATACTTATTATTGAGGGGAACGGCCACAGGGGATCCCTGCACTGTGCGCCTATTCCCTTTCCCTCCCCTGACGGTCACCCAGCTACCTTTATCCTGTAACTTAGGTGTCACTACTTCCCTATAACTGCTCTCTATCACCCCCTCAGCCACCTGAATGATCCGAAGTTCATCCAGCTCCAGCTCCAGTTCCCTAACACGGTCTGTGAGGAGCTGGAGTTGGGTGCACTTCTCACAGGTGAAGTCAGCAGGGACACAAGTGGTGACCCTTACCTCCCACATCCTGCAAGAGGAGTATGCAACTGCCCTAGCTTCCATCCCCTCTGCTCTAAATTGACACAGAGATTAAGTAAAAATAAAGGAAAACCATACCTCACCAAACCCTCCACACAAGAGTCCTTTTTTTTTGGTTAGAGGAGGAGGAAGGGTGGGAGACACTACAGGTGTAGTGTTTCGGGTTTAGCCACTGCCCGAATATATAAGTTCACTTACCCAGCAGTCCCCGTCTCCATGTCCGCCGAATCACGAGGTAAGTACTTTCTAGTGAAACTTAACTTCCCAGCTGCCCCCTGGCTCGCACTCTCACTGCTACCGCTGTTCAAAAAGAAGCTGCCGAATCGCTAGGTAAGTACTTTATACTGAAACATCTGCCTTACTGAATAGCAACTCTCTGATGCATTTTCCTACCTCCCCTTGGACCATGACTGCACCACTGAACATGAAGCAATCATTTCCTAGACTATCACTGACCTCAACTCCTCTGATGATCTTTCCTCCACGAACTCCAATCTCACAGTTCTTTAATCACAGCCCACTTCTACCTCCTTCCCAAGATCCACAAACAGGACTGTCCTGGTAGACCCATATTTCAGCCTGGTGACTCTATTTTTTCTATCTTGTTCAATTTCTTCCCACCTACATCTCAACTCTTCTGACATGCGCCACCACTTTAGAAGTTTCCAGATTCCTGGCTATCTCCTCTTTGCCATAGATGTCCAATCAATGCTTACCTCCATCTCCCACCAGGACAGCCTGAGGGCTCTCTGCTTCTTCCTTGAACAGAGGCCCAATTAGTCAAAAACCACCCAACTAGTCCAAAACCACCTTCCTCTGCCTGGCTGAACTTATTCTTATGTTGGACAACTTTTACTTTGACTCCACCCACTTCTTCCAAATAAAATGTGTTGCTACGGGAACGCGTATAGATCCTAGCTAAGCCTGCCTTTTTGTTCATATGTGGAGCATTCTTTGTTTCAGTCCTACTCAGGCCCCCACCCTCACCTCTTTTTCTGGTACATTAATTACTGTGTTGGTGCTATCTTTTCCTCTCACCCGAACTGGAAAATGTCATCAATTTTGCTTCCAATTTCCACCCTTCCCTCGTCTTCATATGATCCATGTCAAACTATTCTCTTCCCTTCCTTGACTTCTCTGTTTCTATTTCTGGAGTTAGGCTATTGGCCAATATCCATTATAAGCCCACTGACTCCCACAGCTACCTTGACTACACTTCTGCATACCCCACTTCCCGTAAGGACTCCAACTTTTCTGCGTCCATCGCACCTGTTCTGATGATGCCATCTTCCAAACCAGTGCTTCCAATATTTCTTCCTTTTTCCTCAACTGAGGATTTCACTTCACAATGGTTGACAGGACCTTTGACCATGTTCGTACTATTTTCCACATTTCTGCTCTCATCCCTTCTCTTCCAGAACCATGATAGGGTTCCTCTTGTCCTCACCTTCTACCCCACCAGCCTCAAACACATTCAATGGATCATCCTCCCCTCCAACGTGATGCCATAGCCAAACACATTGTCCTTTCCCTCCCCTTTCAGCATTGCTCTTCCTTTCACAATACCTAGGTTCACTCCTCAATCATCTCCAATACCCCATCCCCACCCAAGTTACTTTTCCATGCACTTACCCATCATCCAAGGCCCCATATGCTCTTTACAAGTACAACAACAATTTACTTGTACTTCTTTCAATTCAGTACTCTGTATTCATTGTTCACGATGCAGTGTCCTCTACAGTGGGGAGACCAAATGCAGATTGGGTGACCGCTTTGTGGAACACCACTGTTCACTCCACAAGTGTGACCCCGAGCTTCTATTCACCTGTTATTTCAATGTTCTGCCCCACTCCCACTCTGACCTCTCTGTTCTCAGCCTCCTGCACTGTTCCAATGAAATTCAATGTAAGCTGGAGGAACAGCACTTCATCATTCAATTAGGCACTTCACAGCCTTTCAGACTCAACATTGAGTTCAACAATTCCAGATCATAACTACTGCCCCCATTTTTTCAGGCAGCAGGTGTTGTTAATGATTCTGCTATTCCCACTACACCTCCTCTGGACCCATCTTTTATGCCTTTAGTTGTCCCATTACCATCCCCTTTTGCCTTGCATCACCATCCCTTTTGTTATTTAATCTCTCCTGCCTTCCACCCTAATACAAATCTTTCCTTATGTTCTTGCCTCCCCTTTCCTTGCCTATGTACTTGCTTAAGACCTGTTACATCTCTAAGATTTGTCAGTCTGGTGAAAGGTCATCGACCTGAAACATTAACATTGTTAATCTCTCCACAGATGCTCTCTGACCTGCTGAGTATTTCCAGCATTCTCTGTTTTTATTTCAGATTTCTAGTAACTGCAGTATTTTGCTTTTGTAGCATGTAAGGCACAGTGGGCAGCAAGTCCATCGCAGGAGAAGAGGGTCACCTTCATCCTGGAGATTTTTATTGCAATGTAGAACTAATGCCACTGCGGCAGCACCTAGCAGAAGCACAATGTAAGGCTTAAAGGTGTAAGCATCACAAACAAGTAAGGCCTCTTAGTAAGACAGGATGCATTTAAATCGATCCAGGCATCTGAAATGCATCTTCAATATTCCAGTGGTGTGTTTAATTGTCACTCTGGTCCATGAGCGGTCCTCATTATATTGGTGCTCAGATCATTTCCTGGAAAACCACACAGTTGTCATGAGCCATGGTTGCAGAGAACAACCTAATGAGATAATTGAGTTTGTATGACAAATCTGACAGGAGGTACACCCGCCTGTCTGATTGACAGAAGCAGTAAATTCTAAAGATGAAAAATATTGGAATGGAAGAGTAGTAGTGGTAAATAATTCACTAATGTTTTGCTAAATTCCACCTATCCCTTCAACCCATCAATAAAAAAAGTTAGCTCAAGGTAGTTTTCATGGCATTGTCACTACTCTTGAAATTGCAGCCTTATAAAATCACACTAGATATTAATAATGAATGTGTTAATGCATTCATATAAAATGCCTTCAGCCACTACTTTAACATAGGTGTTAACATGCCTATTTGAAATAGATTAAAATCTTTATTAATATGGCTGACAGAGGATTTTCATAAGAGCAAGTTAACGCATTTATTCATAATATGATGCAGTACAATTTCATCTCATTAGTAACATGGGACCTACCATGTGAAATGAGGCCCATGATCTGTGTGTCTCGTGCTTTGCTTGCTGTAGTCAATGTTGTGGAGGCCAAACAGAATTTGCGTTCTGAACAAATGGACAGCAATGTTGGAGAGTAGGGTTCATCCGTGCAGGGACATCAATGAATGTGAACAGCTTATGGTGATACAAAACTGGTGATGGAACAAATAGAAGGGTGGATCATCTATAAGAGTCTCTTAGGGAAATGATAGAGGGAGAAGAGACAGGCAGTGGGGCAGTGGATGTGTAGCAGTAGGGTAAATGGTAGGGCTCATAAATATAAGATAATCACTAATAAATCCGCTAAGAAATTCAGGAGAAATTTCTTTACCCAGAGAATGGGTAAAATGTTGAACTTACAACCCATTGAAGTAGCTGAAGCGGATAGTATAGATTCATTTAAGGGGAAGCTAGATAAGTACATGAGGAAGAAAGGGATAGAAGATTACACTGGTTGTGTTCGGGTGGCAGGAGGCTCATGTGGAACATAGAAAGATACATAGACCAACTGGGCTGAATGGCCAGTTTTCATGCAGTAAATTCTATGTAATTTTATGTAAGGAATTTTGTAGTTAAGTAGGACCTGGAAGTGTCAAACAAAATTCAGGGGTTGAATAACACTGAATGCATTTGTGAGGAGAGACAGAGGATCATTAATGAAGAGACAGTGGAGCAAAGGGGAATAAGGAAAATAGCAATAATGTAATAAGGAGTCAAAAGTAGTAGGAGGTTGATTGGTGCAACACCTTTCCTCTTAAATATCTTCTTTCTGTCGTAAACATGACAATGATTTGTCAACCAAGCCAAAAGCTGAGAATATCAAGGAAAAGGTGTAGGAACTAAGGGGCTAACAACTGCTGTGTTTAATCTATGGTTGTTATACCACTCGTTTGAACCTGTGCCTGCTACAGTTTACATGAGGTGCTAGATTTTTAAAGTAGAAAAGTAGAATGTTCTGAAGAAACATTGTGGTTATGCTTGGGAATAATTATACTTTGTATGTGTATGAGTGCATTATATTAGCATTATATTTTCGTGTCTGGTATCATGTTGTTATGTGAAATGTATATTCGTATACATACAGGTAAAATGGTGAAAGACAGGGGCCGGGATTTTATGTGGCCCCCAGAGGCGGGGGGTGGGGGGGTGGGGGGGCCCTTCCCCAGCGGCAAGCGATCTTCCCGCCCAGAGGCCAATTGAGGCCTTCAAGTGGCCTATTAACGGCCAATTAAGGGCCTTTTCCTGCCGCTGCTGGGATCTTTTCAGTTGGTGCCTCTGCCACACAGAGAGTGCGCCTTGTAACATGAAGTGCACTCCCTGTGGGCTTGCACGTGGTCCCTCCTTCGTGGGCAATCTGTGGCCCACGGAGGAACCCTGCTGGGAACCACTTCACCCCCGGGAACCACCCTCCCAGATTGCACAACCACCCTCCACCCCACCATGCCGGGGCCTTCCGGACTGGCCCTGGCGACCTTGCCTCACTTACATGAGGTCTGGGGTTCAAGCGCTGGGCCTGGCTCCTGAAACTTAGGGCTAGATTTTGTGTTGGACACAAGGCCCCCGGCACTGGGCCAAAAAGTTGGGGGAAAGCGCGCCTCAGCCTTTTCGTGCTCCTCCCCCCACCCCGCGTCCCATCCCCAGAGCAATCCTCTGGTGTTTTTAAATCTAAGTTTCAGGAGCCAGGATTCCTGTCCCTTTAAAGATGAGGATCTCAGCTCCAAGAGCTGCTGGCCAATCGGAAGGTACTGCAGAGGCCTTGGACACAAGCCCAGCGCTGGAACCCCACACCTCAGGTAAGTGAGGCAGGGTCACAGGGCCAGTCTGGAAGGCTCCGGTGAGGCGGTTGGGTGGGGGGTGGGTTTGAAGTCCAGGAGGAGGGGTGACTTGGGGGGGGTAAAGTGGCTCCCAGTGGATTTCCTCCGTGGGCCACAGATTGCCCACAGATGAGGGAGCACTCCAGCTAAGGCTGCAGGAAGTGCACCTCGTGTTACGAGGCGCCCTCCCCGCATGGCAGAGGCACCCCATGCCACTGGCAAGATCCTAGCAGGAAGAGGCCCTTAATTAGCCATTAATAGGCCACTTAAGGGTTTCAATTGGCCTCTGAACAAGAAGGCCAGCGTCAGTCTATCCCACCATCGCTAAGATCATTTGGTGAAGGGGAGGCAACAGGCCCTGCGCCACACACCACCCGTCGTGATTTTCCTAATTGCCCTTGAATTGAGTGGCTTGCTAGGCTATTTCAGAGGGCATTTAAGAGTCACATGTAGGCCAGACAAGCTAAGGATGGCAGATTTCTTTCCCTAAAGGACCTAAGTAAACCAGATGGGTAACAGTCGACAATGGTTTCATGGTCACCACAGAATAGCTTTTTAATTCCAGATTTTTTTTTTATTAATTGAATTCAAATTTCACCATCTGGTATGGTGGGATTCGAACCCTCGCCCCCACAGCATTAGCCAGGGCCTCTGGATTACTAGTCCAATGACATTACCACTACACCACTGCGTCTCCCTAAGTCTTACAATTAAATTAAAGCAAACCCCAGATATTATAAATGTGGTCAAGTTAGCAGTGCTCAAAAGTAGGTTTAGCTGTTGGTGACACTGCAGGGATGATGAAAACTGGTCTGTTGAGTTATGGAGGCTAAATAATAAGAACATAAATAGAATGCAAAAAAAAAATGATGAGAAAGGCCACTCAATCCATCAAAGCTCATCCCTCAAGTATGTTAACTATCCTATCATCTCATTGCATTTTGAATAACTCCAGTATTTTTACTTCTATTCCCAGTATCTGTTGAAAATTGACTGCTCACCAATTTGTGTCTCTGGTGCTGGTTCTTGCCATAATTTGAAGTAATTTAGCTCTGACATGTAATATAATATAAATTATAGCTTTCCTCTTAAATAGCTTCTTTCTGGATTCTAAAGCTTATACTTTTTAAGTTTTTCCTCATAGCTCATTTTGAAGGATCTTCACCTGAAACATTAACCTGTCATTTCCCTTTTCAGGTGCTGACAGACCTGCAGGGTATTTCCAGCTTTTCCTTCTATTTTTATTTCAGATTTCCAGCATCTGTGATTTCTTTTTCTTTTTATCATCCTGTTGAAGTGTGGGATCAGTCTTTCTCTTTTTTACTGCATCCTTTTTAATGCATAATCTTTTTTCCTGTAGGATGACCAAAATTCAACACAATTTTGCAAGAGAGGCTCCAATCCTTGATCTTCAGCAGCGTGGATCAGAGAATCTGGGAACAGACAGCAGAGAATCTCATTCAAGACAGTTGGGAGCTAAATTGGACAGCCCCTGAAAACGTGCAGTGTAATTCAGGCAGCACGCCAACTTTGTGCTGTCTGCTCATTTCAATGATTGCTGCATCCAGCAACAGTGCTACATACATCAGCAGGGGGCCCAAAATCATAACTTCCTGGTACCTCTTAAAGGGGAGTAGCATTGTGGGTGGAGGAGGTGCTGGCAGTCATGAGGGAAGTGAATCTGACCTGGAAAACAGTGAAGAATGGGACAACATGGGAGAGAGCAGGCTCCAAGATTTGTGGACGCTCCACTAGAAGCCCTGGTGGAGGAGATGGAAAGAGTGAGAGATGTCTTGTATCTGCAGGGGGTCAAGAGGCCCTCCAGACACACCCTCAAAAGGCAATGGGAGCCGAATCAGGAATGAAGCCCTGAGAATCTGAATGCAGTGTCACAAGTGGTTCAATGACCTCACATGAGTGGTCAACATCATTGAATGCATTTTCAAATGCAATCTCCTACCAACTGCACCACTAGCATCAGATACTGCTCAATACACCATGGCCCCATCACTCACCTACCAACAATCCATCAATCAGACCTCATTCTTAACATTCATGTCTTTCACCTCACCCGCATACACTTAGCACTGCTGAAAGCCTCACACTCACATCTTGCATAAACTGCCAGCTATTCAACCATGATCAGCCAAAGAGACTGTATGATACTCACTGTCACACTTTCCTCTCTCTTGCAGGACAAGGTGGTAAATGACCAGAGGCAACAGGAGCTAACCGGAAGGACAGGCATGTGAACATGTCCTAACTTTTGTGGAGGAGACAGTGCTGGCCATTATTGGATGCCCATGTCTGAGGCCGTGGCCAGCAGTGAGGCAGAAACCATTCAAGATGGCGGTATCCTTAACCCTAATTCTCCTTCTCACATCTCACTTCCTCCTCATCCCACATTCTCTTCTGAGTTACAATGTTTAGATAGTCCACCTGTGCCCTTGCTGTGGCCTGTCAGCCATGGTGAGATGGTGCAGTCCGTAGCCAGGCTTTCTAGGCCCAGAGTTGCTTGATGTCTTCTTCCAAGTCCGTCTACAGTCTCTTCCACTGAAAGTCAGCAGCCTTCCACCAGCCATGCTGCAGCTACTGGGGTAGCACTATGTAAGAGCAGTAAGACAGGCAAAGACACACAGAAGACAGGCACTAAGAAAATGTACAAGGGTGATTATTGGACAATTTGTGGCATGATTTCATTTATAAATTTGGTTGGGATGTTTATTTTTTGGCAGCTTTTATTTTTGCATTGTGGCCAAGCAGACACTTTGATGGTCAATAACAGAGGGATGGTAAGTTGTGGGACTGTTGGTGAGTGGGGTATTGTGGTTGCAGTTGCTGGTATCGCACTCAGGTGAGTCCCATTTTAGTTCACTTATCTCTCCTTTAGAGAGAATGTTTATGTTAGCTACTGTCTGACTGAAATTTGAACACCTCAAGTACATTACCGCATAATAGCGCATGATGGGCTTCTGAAGGCATGCACATGAAGGAACTGTCAGGTGGATCACACAAGTGATCATTGAGTGTATCGGACAATAGTGAACTGGCAGTCCATTTTACACTGGGCCTGATTTTCCATAGAAAATTGAGCCAGGTGAAAAACAGGTTGCCAATTCGAGATCAATTTTTGCACTATGGCCCAAGACCAATTTTATTTATCTCATTGGTTCTGTTCCTTCCATAGACTGCCCATCTGTGCAATCATGCACTTTAGCTGATTTATTTAATTTCCTTAGGAGGCTGAACAGCCAGGTAATACTTTTCAAAATTAATCTCTGTGAAATTTCTCCTTAATCTCTTCAGGTCATTTGACAAAACTTGATGGTGCAAATCTAACATTATAAATATCCATTACTTGGCCGTTAAAGTGATCATGACTGATTTTTTTCCCCCATTCACAGTCCATTGAGGAAGAAATATTCACCCATTATCTCCCAGAAATGTAAGTAGGGTTTCAAAAATGGATATATTTAAAATACCAGCATGATCTATGTTCCTAGACTCTGAATTTGAGAATTAGCATGCTATTGAGTAAAAACTGTAATTCTTTCTGGAACAACTCAGCAGGATTTGTATATCGTATCCACAAGACCCTGATCCTCAAGTAGAGCCTTAGAGGCTCATAACTGAATGCCAGCTGAGTTATGAGTTCAGCCAATTTGTATCTGCAACTTCAAAATTTAACAAAGCCATCCAGGTTTTATGCATTACTGTGGAGTTGTACAGATTTAAACTCCCTCAGATAGAAAGGCTCAAAGGAAGCTAAAGTTTGTTGATGCTTCAAAATATATATAAAGAACTTACATTTATATAACACGTTTCACAACCTCAGGATGAACCAAAGTGCTTCACAGCAAATGAAGTACCCTTGAAGTGTCATCACTCTCATAATGTAGGCAAACGTGGCAGCCAATTTTCCTACAGCAATGTCCTAATGCCACGGATGAAATACTGGCTGGATAATCTGTTTTAGTGATGTTGGTTGAGGGATAAATTTTGGCCAAAACACCAGGAGAACTCCCCTGATCTTCTTCAAATAATGCCATGGCTTGTTTAAAAGGGCAGAGGAGGCCTCAATTTAACATTATATCAAAACAGCATCCTAAACAGTGTCGCATTCCCTCAATACTGTACTGAAGTGACCATCTGGAGTAAGGTTTGAGACAATAAAGTCTTGCATTTATTATTTGTTTTATCCAATTTCTTTGCTGTATCCCAATTCTGTGTCAAACTCAGGTGCATATTGTGTAACCAATGCAAATTCATCTGTCTTAATTGGTTGAAATTTTGTGCTTATAAAACAATGACAATCATAACTAAGCTAACACATGAAGTACCAATCAACATGCAGAATGCAGTGGTGAAAACAATCAATCAGAAATTTCAAAATACATTTGACCAAGAAAGAGAAATCAGCAAATAATTGTCGTTATCAAGGAGTGAAAGGGGAAATGAAAATGCTGCAAATTTGTTTTGAAAATCATTTTGGCCACCATCTTGTTTTCTCTACTGAGTTGAGATTTAACAAAGGTATTTTTAAAATTACAACATGTACAAGATACTAATTAAATTGACTTATACAACAGCATCTTCTGTGTTTGAACTGACTTTATCAACATTTTCTATTGGAGGCCTCATCTGTATCTTTCTGAGAAATCTGAGGCTTGAATTCATGAGAATGCCAGAGCCATTACAGCCAAATGAAGAAACGCAACAGAGTAACATTCTACAACTCCCGGTATACTATTAGGCCTATAACTTTCTGATTTCTCTTTCTAATTTACAGTAAAACTGACCATTCAAGGAGTATGCTAAGAGTTGTTGTTTGTAATCCTGGCCTATTCTTGCATCAATGCAGATTTGCTAAGGATTGGGGATGACTTTTTATGAGCAATTTTAGTAAACTTTATTTTGCATAAAACAGTAAATCAACTGTTGAAAAAAAAAACAATGGTCCAAAAATACCTGCAGTCAACGGACCGCACCTGCAGGTGTTTAGTTTTGCTTTTACCTGTTTTACCTCCATGATATTGTATGTGACAAGTTGCTGGAACTGTGAGGGGGAAATGGCACTATGGAGCATCTAGGATCTGAGTGAACAGGGTAAGCAACTGTAAATCTTCTTAACCAGTCAGATTGAAGGATTGTGAAATGACCAGCACAAGGGAGTATAAATTAGATTGGGTGCATTCAGTATCAAATCAAATACAGAAAGAGAAATAAAAAGAGAGAAAGACTGAATTAATAAGAGAGAGGAAAAAGAGACAGGAAGAAAATGTTAAAAAGATCATTTTAATTCTTTAAAAAAGTATCTCCAATAGAAATTAAACCTGAAGGAATGATATTGCACATTTGTAATAGTTAATTTTCAGTCCTAGAGAGGTTAACTGGCAGTAATTAACCTTTACTGCATTGTTAAAATTGTACTTATATTTGAAATGACTTGACTTAACTTTCTATGGTGAGTTTGCTTCTCTATAGTGCAAGTACAAGAACTGCTCAATGCATTTGAATGCGGAGCCAAACCGGTAGATGCCACCCACGCGAAGCAGAGTGGAAGAGTTCTAACAGCATTTTCTTATTTCCATATTTAATTGCACATCTATCCTTGCCGTTATTTTGACAGCAATTTTTGGGTCAATATAGGGATTCTTAATTTAGCAAATGAAGCAAGTTGTTTGTGTGACAAACAAAAATTTGCACTTTGAAATCCAGCCTTTGTTGAAGTTTTATTTATATTTTATGTTGCATTCTGAATGGTTATTGTTTCATTTGTGTGTGTTTAACATAAAGTAATAATGGAAAAAAAACTTTTAATATAGATAATAAATTCTGGGAAGACTACCATGATTCAAGTTTGCAGATAGGTTTAAGTGGTGCCTTTTATTAGTGCTAAGTACTGTTGTAGAGATATTTTCCCTCACTATAAAAAATTACAAAACAAATGGGGTAGACTGCCTATTTGATATACTCGATAAAGGACTGTTTCATCCCAAGAGGCATACAGGGATTTATTTATTTTGTATCTATGGCATATGAGCGAACATGCAAGGAAAAACAATGTTTTTTTTAAAACCCAACAATAGTTTTTTTTTACTTCATTGTCTCTAAGCAGAACTCATACAAATATTTTTCACAATTATTTTGGGAGAGGTCAGCACATCTGCCCCCACTATTTCCTCTTACAGCAGCATAGCCTCTAGTTCACCATGAGCAATGCCACAGGAGATCTTCCAAAATTTTCATAGGTCTCCTGTGTCATTGCTCATTGTAAGATGATTAGTGACAGCAGCATTATACTATGTAATCCACAGCGACCCAAAAATCTGGGGGCCTGTGATCCCAGCAAATCATGCCCACTAGGAGCTTCCACTACCAATACCCAGTAAACTTCCCAGGGCCAGGAGAGGTCCCCTAATTGGCATCCCAATTGTGTACATTTGCACCTCTATGGATGCATCTCAGGTGCTGACCTGCTCCCAGAGGCTGCAATGTGCAATGTTCTACGGCCTGTGTGGCTCTTCCAGAAAGAGGTAAATGTGCTCATGTATCCCCCATAGGGAATTTTTTCCTTTTTTTTAGAATTGGTCTTCTTCTTTGAGGGTCCAGACCATAATCCAAAACTGCCCTTTTAGTGGGTTGAAACAACTGGTCCCAGCAAATATGTTGCTGTTGCACTGTACTGGATTCCTCTGTTGGCTGGGGATCTGAATACTCCCAGAAATTTGGATTTCTTGCTCCCTTTCTGCAGCGAGATCCACTCCTTATGAGGCCACATGGAATCTACCACATAAATTTCCAGCCCTCCTGGCAGAGTTGTGGCAGGACTGAGCCACAAAGGCTGAGGATTTTCAGCTCAAATGTATTAACTGCTGAGATGCAGTGTTGAATTTGTGTTAAGAGCATGAAGTATAGTTGCTTTAAAGAAGCACAGCCTGAGATTAAACAGAGTTTAATTGCTGTGTGATGAGAGGCGTTTTCAGATTGGAAGGTATTTGCACGTATTTGGCTGCAACTCAAAAGAAAACAGCATGAAATTACAGCTTATCTTTTACTTTCTTTTATTCTGAAGGCATGTAGATTTTAGAAATTTGCACTGTCAAAGCAGAGCTTCATATACCAGAAGGACAAGGACAGCAGGCATATGGGAACAGCATCACCTCCAAGTTTCCCTCCAAGTCACACACCATCCTGACTTGGACATACATCACCATTCCTTCATAATGACTGGATCAAAATCCTGGACCTTCCTACCGAAGAGCACAGTGGGAGTACCTTTAACTCAAAGATTACAGTGGTTCAAGCATATAGCTCAACACCACCTTCTTAAGTTTAAATAGGGATGGGCAAGAAATGCTAGCCTTGCTAGTGCCATTTCCCAAGAATGAATTTTAAAAAGCACATATTGGGAATTTAGGTCTACAGGTCAATTGCCCTTAATTCATCCATTAATTAATAAAATCCACACTTTTGAAATGTTACAGATGCTCTGAGCTGTTTGTATATAATAAATTGAAATATATGAAAGACAATTATTTGATATATATTAGTTATTGAAGTTGCTGATTTCCTATATCATTGTTCATGGAACATCTACAGCTTATAAACAATGGCCAGATTTAACGCGGAGGTGGTGGCCCATCTATTGGCTGGAAAGTTGGGGGCAAGTCCACCTCTGCCGGCCCTGGAATCCACATCCGGATTTTACAGTCATCAGGCAATTAGTTGCCTGAGGTCGTGGCTTCCACCCACCCCTTTCCCACCCCAACAACCACCAGCCCCCCAACCAGGATGTCCTGCCTCCAAAAGCTGCTGGCCAATCAGAAGGCTGGCAGCTCTGCAGGCCTAGTTGCGCCATCAGGGAGCGGTGGCCACTGCTGGGACTGTAGTAGGCCTGGGACCAGGAGCAGCACTGAAAACCCATATTAAAGGTAAGTCGGGTGGGCTCGCCGGGGATAGTCAGACAGACCATGGCAATGGGTGAGTGGGAGTCAGGGCAATCGAGAGGCAGGAGGAGTTCTTCAAGCGGGGACAGCCCCTGCCACTGGGGGGGGCCCCCTCTGTCAGGCACAAGGTGCCCGAACAGAAGGGACCCCCCGAGCCTGCAGTCAGACCACCAGGGTATATTTGGCTGCCTCACCACATGGTGTGTACCCCCTGGCTGTTGGTAAAATACCAGCAATGGTGGGAAGAGGCCCTTAAGTGGCCATTAATTATCCAGTTAAGGGCCTCAACTAACCCAAGGGCAGGCGAGCTGCCTGCCACCTCCCCCGCCACTAAAATACCAGCAGAGGCCGGGAGGCAATGGGCATGGCAACCCCCACCATCCCTCTCGATTTTACACCCTCTCTCCCCTGCCTTTCAGCCCGCTCCCTGGGATGTCATAAGATTCTGGCCAATAATTGCTTATATGAATTCATCATTGCTTAACATCAGATTGAAATGTAGTTTATGTTCAAACTGTTATTCCACTGCATTTTTTTTGATTTTTAAAAAATTCATCTGTGCTCCTTCTTCAAACAACAACAACAAATTGAACATCTGCACAAGTGCTGCACAGAAGAATAATTAGGGGGAGAAAAGGTGATATTAGGAGAGGTCATCAAAAGCTTAGAAAGGTGAATTGGAAGGATGATTGTAAAGAAGAAGATGGAGGTGGAGAGCTTTAAGGAGGGAATTCCAGAGCACAGGACTTAGGTGCTAAAATCTTAGCCCCAGTGTTGGGCTGGTGTGAGAAGGGTATGCACAAGAGGCCAGAATTAGAGGAACAGAGGGACTGGTTTTAACTTCCAGTGCAGGGGGGAAATTAGCAGAGGCAGATCAGCCACTAATTAAATATAGTGACCAGTATTCCTTTGCATTGCAATCAATAGGAAGGAAAATTGGGCGGTATGTACAACAAGTGGCCTGTCCACTACTGCCAATTCTCCACCATTAACATACTGTACTCGAACAGATTGGCTGCCTGTTGTACAATCAACTCCTGCCAATTCTCTACTATTTACATATTAAACTAGGGTAGGGTGTAAACAGGTGGCCAATTCACTACCAGTTAAATATTGTACTTCTTCTGACTTTGAAAATAAATTTCAGCGCTCATTTTAGCTGATGAAGGAGGCGATTTTGATTTTAGAATATGCTGGCATCCCACCCATTCTGAGAGCGAAGAAGCCAGAACTATATTAAAGCCCGGACCTCATTTTAGTGGAACCGGAGAGACTCAGTTGCCAAACAGTCATCCTGTTGCGGCTTGCTGCATTCAGGCCGACGCAATACCAGGCAGCCGAGAGGCTGCCGGGTTGGCAACAAGATATGCCTTGTGGGGATGTGGGGGTGAACTGCGTTGCAATTAAAGATGGGAGGAGCAGGGCAGCAGCAGCCTCCTCCTCCTGGCCCTACATAAATCATTTAAAAATTACCTTCTCTTGGTCTCTTTGGTTGTGCAGCCAAGAAAACTGGTTGGAGAATGCATGGCGTGTGCTCTGACCACTTCTATTCTAAAATGGCAATCGTGGTTCTATGTATGTCATAGGATCTGGTTTTACATATTTAAAGGGGCCTGCTGCCCGAAGTAGGCTGGTGTATTAGCCATCCCCTACATTTTGGACTGTTGCCTCTCCATTATTGCCAATTTCAGTAAGTTCAAATGGATTCTTTAACGGTGCGATATTACCATCTGTTTAGAGTGGGAAAGTCTAACACAAGCTTATACTTAATCCAGTATTGCCTATTTAAATCTTGGTTAATTTCCTGCTCAACACAATTTACAGGGACGGAAAATGAAAGAAATTATATTTGTAATCAAAGGGAACATTGTCCACGTGTACACTATTACTAGGCCTTTGAATGGTGCAAAGAAACCCAAAGCCATAATAATGAGATGTTAAGAGGTTGAAAATAATTAAAACAAAGGCACAGGCTGGCTGATAATTTAACATATGTTTTAATATGCTGTTGCATTTAGTTTGTTTATATAAAAAGGCAAAAGAGCTAACATTAAATTCAAGGTGATTTAATTGCATCCACATAAATTGCAGCACCGACTGGAAAGTGTAAAAGAGCTTGTTTCTATTTTAGTTGTGAGATTAAGTATAAAATCACACTTTCACTAACAGTCCCAAGAACTCATATTGTATTAATACAGGGTCTTTTGAAAGTTGTAATTTTATGTATAATACAAAGTATATATTTTCTTTATCTGCAGTACTGAAAATAAGAGTGTACAATGAAAATCCACCTGTTTGTGTAAACACAGCCGCTGCATTTAGTGATCAGCAATACTAAACTGTCAGGCTTAATCATAAATTGCACAATTTATTTTGTAGCATGACTGGATATTGCTGAATCTTCATCATCATGCTTTAACATTGGAGCATCACCTGTCTTTGAATCTACCTCAGCACCACTGCTGCTAAAACCTTTATCCATGCTTTTGTCACCCATAGACTAGGCTTCTCCAATGCCCCTATTGTTGGTCTCTCATTCTCCATAAACTTCAATTTATATAAAAATCAGCTGCCCTTATCCTGTCCTGCATAATGTCCCACTTGCCCATTAATCTTGTCTCCAACAGATTTAATATAAAAATATCATCCCACTTTTCAACTCCCTCCACTGCCTCATCCCACTGTATGTTTGAAACCTACTCAAGTGCAGTATAAACCAGGAAATACTGGGGGCTTGTAAGAAAGGTATGGCAATAATCATGGGTGATTTTAATATGCATATAGACTGGATTAATCATATTGGCAAGGATAGTCTCAAGGGAGAGTTCATTGAATGTATTAGAGATTGTTTTTTGGAGCACTATGTTGTGGAACCAACCAGGGAGCAGGCTATTTTAGATTTGGTATTGTGTAATGAGGTGGGATTAATTAGTGATCTCATAGTTAGGGATCCTCGAGGGAAGAGTGATCGTAGCATGCTAGAATTTCAAATTCAGTTTCAGGGCGAGAAACTGGAGTCCCACACTAGCGTTCTGGAGTTAAACAAAGGTAATTACATAGGCATGAGGACAGATTTGGCCCTAGTGGACAGGGCAGGAAGACTAAAAGATAGGACAGTTGATGAGCAGTGGCAGATGTTTAAGGAGATATTCAATTCCTCCCAACTAAAATATATTCCAGAGAGGAAGAAAGATTGTAAGAGGGGGACAAAACATCCATGGCTAAGCAAGGAAGTTAAGGATAACACAAAGACAAAAACTAAGGCAAAGACCAGTGGCAGGCTGGAAGATTGGGAAACTTTTAAAGATCAACAAAGGGTTACCAAAAAAGTAATAAAAAGAGCAAAGGTAAATTATGAAAGAAAACTAGCGCAAACTATAAAAACGAATAGCAAAAGCTTCTATAAGTATATAAAAGGGAAGAGAGTAGCTAAAATGAATGTTGGTCCCATGGAGGATGAGACTGCAGAGTTAATTGTGGGGAACACAGAAATGGCGGAGACACTAAATCAGTATTTTGCCTCAGTTTTCACGGTGGAGGACACCAGTACCATCCCAATAGTATCAAGTAATGCAGAGGTTATAGAAAGGGAGGAACTTAGAACAATCATCATCACTAGGGAAAAAGTACTGAGCAGACTATTGGGATTGAAGTCAGACAAGCTCCCAGGGCCTGATGGCCTACATCCTAGGGTCTTAAAGGAAGTGGCAGCAGATCCATTGGTTATAATATTCCAAAATCCTCTGGATGCGGGAAAGGTTCCAGTGGATTGGAAAAATGCTAATATAATGCCCTTATTCAAAAAAGGAGGGAGGCAGAAAGTAGGAAACTATAGACCAGTTTGTTTAACATCCTTCATTGGGAAATTGTTAGAATCCATTATTAACGAAGTAATAACAGGACATTTAGAAAGTCAAAACGCAATCCATCAGAGTCAGCATGGTTTTATGAAGGGTAAATTGTGTTTGACTAATTTGCTAGAGTTCTTCGAAGATGTAACAAGTAAAGTGGATAATGGGGATTCTCTAGAAGCAGTATATCTGGACTTCCAGAAGGCATTTGATAAGGTGCCGCACAAAAGGCTAATACACAAGGTAAGATCACAAGGGGTTAAAGGCAATTTATTAGCTTGGATAGAGGATTGGCTAACGAACAGAAAACAGAGAGTCGGGACAAATGAGTCCTTTTCTGGTTGGCAAGATGTAACTAGTGGGGTGCCACAGAGTTCGGTCCTCGGGCCTCAACTATTTACAATCTATATTAATGACTTGGATGCAGGGATAGAAGGTACTATAGCCAAATTTGCAGATGACACTAAAATAGGTGGGATAGTAAGTTGCAATAAAGAAATAAGAAATTTAGAAATGGATATGGATAGGTTAGGTGAATGGGCCAAAATTTGGCAGATGGAGTTTAACATGGATAAGTGTGAGGTTATCCATTTTGGTCGGAAGAATAGAAAGGCAAATTATTATCTAAATGGGGAGAAACTTCAGACTGCTTCAGTGCAGAGGGATTTGGGTGTCCTCGTGCATGAATCACAGAAAACTAGTAAGCAGGTGCAGCAGGTAATAAGGAAGGCAAATGAAATTTTGGCATTTATTGCTAAAGGAATAGAGTATAAAAGTAGGGAAGTGTTGCTGCAACTGTGCAAGGCATTAGCGAGACCGCACCTGGAGTATTGCGTACAGTTTTGGTCCCCTTACTTGAGGAGGGATGTAGTTGCATTGGAGGCAGTTCAGAAGAGGTTCACTAGATTGATTCCAGAGAGGAGGGGTTTGTCTTATGAAGCGAGATTGAGCAGTTTAGGCCTTTACTCTCTAGAGTTTAGAAGAGAGGAGATCAAATTGAGGTATATAAGATGATTAAGGGGATTGACAAAGCAGATGTAGAGAAGATGTTTCCTCGGGTGGGGCAATCTAGAACAAGAGGTCACAGTTTAAGGATAAGGGGTAGCAGATTTAAAACAGAGATGAGGAGAAATTACTTCTATCAAAGGGTCGTGAGTCTGTGGAATTCACTACCCCAGAGTGCGGTGGATGCCGGGACATTGAGTAAATTTAAGGAGGAGATAGACAGATTTTTAATTAGTAATGGGTTGAAGGATTATGGAGAACAGGCAGGAAAGTGGAGTTGAGGCCAAGATGAGATCAGCCATGATCATATTGAATGGCGGAGCAGGCTTGAGGGGCTGAATTGCCTACTCCTGCTCCTAGTTCTTATGTTCTTATTATGTCCCCCTCACTCCCTTCAGTTAAAAAAATTCTGCCTTTTATGTAACCCTATTCACAAAGCCCTCCATTCACAAAGTCTTCAGCTGCCTCAGCCCTACCCTATGTAATTTATTGTTTAAAATCTTTTAATATTCTACTTCTCCCTCTACCAATAAAACCCTTTTCAAAATTATCTTTCTACCAAGCTTTTGGTCAACACTTCTAACTGGTCCACCATGGTTGAATGCCCCTTGCCTTATCCCTTTTATCCATTTATTTATTTACGTTCTGCCCTCCATAATCCTACAAAGAGCCTCGAAATAGTTTCTTTGTTAAAGGTGGTGCACAGATAGGTGCAAAAACTGTACAGTAGTCATAGGGGGGACTTTAATTATCCTAATATAGGTTGGGATAAGAATAGTGTAAAAGGCAAAGAGGGGAAGAGTTTTTAAAGTGTGTCCAGGGGAATTTTCTTGATCAGTATGTTTCTGGGCCCAAAGAGGAAGGAGGTATTGCTGGAGCTGGTTCTTGGGAATGAGGTGGATTAAGTGGATCAAGGGCCAATAGGGAACATAGAGAGAACAGTGATCATATTTTCATAAGGTTTAGAATAGCAATGGAAAAGGACAAGGAGCAATCTAGAGGAAAATACTGAATTGGAAGAGGGCCAATTTCAATGGGATGAGAATGGATCTGTCCCAGGTAAATTGGAATCAAAGATTGGCAGGCAAAACTGTAAAGGAACTATGGGCAACCTTTAAAGAGGAGAAGGTTTGTGTATAGTCATGGTGCGTTCCCGTGAGGAGGAAAGGTAGGGCAACCAAAGCCAGAGCTCCCTAGATGACGAAAGAGATAAAGAATTAGATGAAGCAGAAAAAAGATGCATATGACAGCTACCAGGTTGATAATACAAGTGAGAACCAGGCTGAATAAAGAGAGTTCAGAGGTGAAGTGAAAACGAAAATAAGAGAGGCAATGAGAGAGCATGAGAAGAGACTGGCAGCTAATATGAAAGCAAATACAAAATCTTCTGTAGGCATATAAACAATAAAAGAGTAGGAGGAGGGGTTGGCCCAATGGGGATCAATAAGGGGATCTATGCATGGGGGCAGAGGGCATGGTTAAGGTACTAAATAAGTACTTTGCATCTGTCTTTATCAAGGAGGAAAATTCTGCCAAAGTCATAGTGAAAGAGGAGGTAGTTGAAATATTGGATGGGTTAAACATTGATAAGAGTGGAAATTGCAGAGGCACTGGCCATAATCTTCCAATCGTCCTTAGATACAGGGATGGTGCCAGAGAACTAGAGAATTGCAAATGTTACACTTTTGTTCAAAAAAGGGTGTAAGGATAAACCCAGCAACTACAGGCCAGTCAGTTTAACCTTGGTAGTGGGAAAGCTTTTAGAAATGTTAATCTGGGGACAAGTGTCGATTAATTAAGGAAAGCCAGCATGGGTTTGTTAAAAAACAAATAGTGTTTAACTAACTTGATTGAGTTTTTTGACGAGGTGACAGAGAGAGTCCTGAGGGTAATACGGTTAATGTGGTGTACATGGACTTCCAAATGGCATTTGATAAAGTGCCACATATAGGCTTGCCAGCAAAGTTGAAGCCTAAGGAATTAAAGTGACAGTGGTAGCATAGATATGAAGTTGGCTGAGTGGCAGGAAACAGAAAGTAGAGGTGAACAGTTGTTTTTCAGACTGGAGGAAGGTATACGGTGGATTTACACAGGGATCGGCACTAGGACCATTGCTTTTCTTGATAGTTGTTAATGAACTAGACTTGGCTGTAGAGGACACAATTTCAAAATTTGCAGATGACACAAAACTTGGAAGTATTGTGAACTATGAAGAGGATAGTGATAGATTTCAAGAAGACATATACAGGCTGGTGGAATGGGCAGATATATGACAGATAAAATTTAATGCAGAGAAGTGGGAAGTGATACATTTTGGTAGGAAGAATGAGGACAAGCAATATAAAATAAAGGGTATAATTCTAAAGTGGGTGCAAGAGCAGAGGGACCTGGGTGTATTCGTGCACAAATTGCTGAAGGTGGAAGGCAGGTTGAGAAAGTGGTTTAAAAATCATACAAGATCTTGGACTTTATAAATAGAGGCATAGAGTACAAAAGCAAGGAAGCTATGATGAACCTTTATAAAACCACTGATTCAGCCTCAACTGGAGTATTGTGTCCAATACTGGGCACCACACTTTAGGAAGGATGTGGAGGCTTTAGAGAAGGTGCAGAAAAGATTTACAAAAATGATTCTAGGGATGAGGGACTTCAGTTACATGGATAGTTGAAGAAGTTGAGATTGTTCTTAGAGAAGGTTGAGAGATTTGACATAAGTTTTCAAAATCATGAGGGAACTAGACAAAGTAGATAGGGAGAAAGTGTTCCCATTGACGGAAGGGTCGGGAACCAGAGGACATCAATTTAAGGAGATTGGCAAAAGAAGCAATGGTGACATGAGGAGAACTTTTTTATGCAATGAGTGGTTAGGATCTGAAATGCACTGCCTGACAGTGTGGTGGAGGCAGATTCAATCGTAACTTTCACAAGGGAATTGGATAAACACCTGAAGTGAAAATTTTTGCAAGGCTAAGGAGAAAGGACAGGGGAGTGGGACTAGGAGAGTTGCTCTTGAAGAGAGCTGGCATGGACATGATGGGCCAAAAATCCTCCTTCTGTGCTGTAACCATTTGAGAATTCTATAACTGTAAGTTGTCATTGCAATTATGGAGAAGGTATGCAGTATAACTCAAAATTCTTATTCTTTATTAAAGGAAATTCTATATATGGGAATTAATTTTAACATCCCCGCAAAGACTGTTACTGGGAGAATGAAGTTAAGAGAAAAACCTTTAGAGCTTATGGTCCTCTGATGGCATAATGGTTAAATGCACCACGTGATGTGTTATGAAGCAATACAGAGTATTACTAAGCAAGAAAATCCCACATTCATTCCTGCTTTGTGCTGAATTAGCTGATCACAGTAAAGCGGCTACTGCAACTTTGACATCATTTTTCCTGTATTAAGGAGGAGAAAATTGACCAGGGATTCTACTTGTGATCACTATCCATTAAACTCAACTAGAAAGTATGCAAGTGTAAACTTTGAGTGAAGACAGGATCAGGCTCAGTTGTCAGGCCTCATTGTGGCTATTTAATGTTAGGCTGATAACTGAACGAAGAAGAAAGACTTGCATTTATATAGCTTCTTTCACAACGTAAAGCCATCCTGAAGCACTTTACAGTCAATGAAGTAGTCACTGTTATAATGTAGAAATTGTGACAGCCAATTTGCAGGTCCCACAATCAGCATTAAGATAATGACCAGATGATCTGTTTAAGTGATGTTGTGTGAGGGATAAATATTGGCCAGGCCACCAATGAACATCCCCCTGCTTTTCTGCAAAATAAAACCAAGGGATCATTTAGCCACCTGAGAGGGCAGACAGTACTACACCAGAATGTCAGCCTAGATTTGATGCTCAACTCTCTAGAGTGTGCCTTGAACCCACAACCTTCTTGAATCAGAGACAGGATTGCGACAACTAAGCCACAACGAGCATATGCAATAGGTTACTAGAGAATTTTATTTGCCTGTGGAATCATATGCTGGAACATGTCACCACCTTCAATAGAAGAAAGAGACTGTTTCTTTAAATAAGATGCATTAGCTGAGAAATTAACTGTAAATACTGCTTCTTCTGATAGGGGGCAACAGAACTAAGTGCATATGGTAAGCAAGGAACCTGCTGAGCTCTATTCGATGTTTCTGCCAGCTTTTCTATCAATCTCTTCAAAACCCAGAGGGAGGCACGAGCGTTTGTAAATATTAAAAGTTGTATTTCCCAATATATGTATAAAAATGCTATTTTTTGATAAACTTTTCCATCAGGGAACTTTGAAAGGCTTTGACAGTGCACTTGCATGTAAGGCATCATAAAAAAGGTATCTATATTTTTGAGCTCAGATGAGTTCAGATTGGCATGCAGACCTGGAAAAAACACTGACTAGTGTTATTCCCAAATTCTGACCTGGGTTTACCACGGCAGAAAATATTTTTTCTGATGAACTAAAAATATTATTGAGCCTGTGTGTGCATAGGGGAAGGGAGTAGCAACAATTAAATGAAATCTTGTTGCATATTTTTATAAGTTACATAACCTACTTCATCTGGTTCCATTTGGATCAGGCTTCACCAATAGCAGATGAGTAAATTCAATATAATTCAACCAGTCTAATTAATATCTGACAGAATTTACAGTAAACGATGTGTGTGTAGCATATTAATGGACACAGAGGTATCTTGTGTTAATACTGAAGAGAATTGCTGGTATTACTGTGTGGAGCAACAAACCTTCCTAGTATTGTATTACATTAACACATTATGACAAACGCACATATTTGAACTGGATGCATGTACAACATTTATATGGAGGAAATATCTTTTCTGTTATGACTGACACAGGGCAACGCAGCTTCAACATAAAAATATTAACAATGGAAAGTGTTGTGGGTTTAAAGAAATATGTGCACAGAAAACAGAAGCCAAGCTGAGTAAGGGAAGATTAAGAGTGGTGGGGGTTTGAGTACAGAAGAAACTGGATTTAGAGGAACAGGGCATCCAGGAGGGATAAAGGGCTGCAGGAGGTTTCAGAGTGGGATGAGGCCATACAGGGGTAAAAGATGAGGACAAGGAATTTCATTTAAAAGCATTGAGGAGTGGGGAACCAATATACAATGACAAGCACAAGGGTGATGGGCAAACAAAATTTACTGTAGGATTAAAAAGCATGTGCAGAGTTGCAATCATGTATAATAAATTAGCATGATCTGCATTTTGAACAAATGTGTCATCTGGTACTATTCACAGATTTACAAAGCATTGGCCACCAAGCCTTAGGTGCTGCAACAACAAGAATAGGCTCCACAGGATGGCTATTTGGAATATGTCAGCCATAAGAGAACTGGTTCCCAGCCCAAAATCCTGCAAAAGGTCTTTAGAGAAAAATGTTAAGAGGAAGATTTGCATTTATATAGCACCTTTCACAATCTCAGGATGTCCCGAAGTGTTTTACAGCCAACTAAGTACTTCTGTCAACATTGTAATATAGGCAACTAGGCAGCCAATTTACAGACAGCAAGGTCGCACAAACAGTAACATAATGCTAGCCAGATAATCTGTTTTTCAGTGATGTTGGTTGAGGGATAAATATTGATCCTGACACTGGGAGAATTCTCTTGCTTTTCCTCAAGATAGTATCATGGAATCTTTCACATCCACCCAAAAGTGGGCAGATATGGCCTCAGTTTGACATTACACCTAAAATGAAATACCTCTGCCTCACTCCCTCAGTCTAGATTTTATACTGAAGTAATCAGAGTGAGATATGAATCTATACCCTTCAGAGTCAGAGGCAACACTGCTACCAAGCAGCCACATCTGATATTCAAGAAGCTACAAGAGAATTCTCAATAGCAACAGCCAGAAGCAGTGTGTAGATTAGGGTTTTGTTTTGCACCAGTGTAGTGCCCATTCTGTGTTCACGGTGCTTTCACTCTTCAGCAATGTGTGAAGCTTACAGAATCAGGAAAGGGAGTCTCAGTGCACTTGGTGCTAAATGCCTGATTCTGTGAGAGAAAAAGTTTTTCCAAGATTTGAGGCAGACTTTTCTGCATTTGCTGGTGTCATTACAGAGTATAGGCCCTGAATTTCTATGGGGGTTGTTCTGATCTCTTACTATAACTTTGGCAGGAGATGGGTGGAGCAGCTGGAAAAACAGGCTGTTTTCAGCCATTTGTACCATTTCTGTGGAGATTCTAGCAACCTCTTGCCCAAGTTGTGTTGGGGATTAGGACAACTTCCATAGAAATTCAGAGCCAACAAATTTAAATTGGTCCCACGCCAGGTTGTCCATGTCTTTTTGCAATGCAGTTCTTGATTTGTTGGGTGCACATTTGAAACGGGAACTGGGAAGCCTTCAAACTCTCCATTGAAGAACTCCACCATTAAAATTAGGTTCTCATGCTATTGGCATTCACATTCTATCTGTAGCTTTAGACTTCATTAATTGAATTTTGTGTATTACTGTTTGTGATTTCTTTTATTCTGCTACCTTCTGCTGTTTTCCTTCGATCTAGCACTCCTTTGATGCCCACCTCCAGCAGTGTCATTCCTGCTGTCCTGAGTTTACCTCTTCAGCTGCAAGCAGTACTATTCATGGGTAAATCACTGGGCTCAGCCAGTGCCAATGTCAGGGTTGGAAGGGGAAGAACCAGTTGCACTAGCAAGGTCATCCACCTGCAGATGGCCCAGGAATTATGCATACAACCCAGACACAGCTTAATGGGTATGTTGGAAAAGATCTGACTCCACTGTGTAAATTTCAGCGCTCAGTTGTTGTCATATCCCGCTGCCTGGCCTGCAGGCAAAATTCAGCATCACAGCTGCCCTGTAACATTGAACTGCTCTTTGCTAGCGGATCTTTTCAAGCTACTGCTTGTGATATTTGTCGGATAAGTCAGTTGGCCTGACATTAATGAATCAAACAGGTCCCTGGAGCCTTGTTTGCCAGGGAATAATGTTTGTCACTTCCCAATGGAAATAAAGAAGCGATGGAGAGGGCCGAGTACTTCTACGCGGTGGCTCGGTTCCCAAGAGTGCAGGGCACCACTGCTGGCATCAGGCTACCAAATAACAATCCTGTAGCATGTGTGAATCGAAAGAGATGGCAGTCCATCAATGTCCTGGAGTCCTTAGACCACTGCAGCAGAATAATGCATATGACTGCACGATATCCTGGTAACAGCCACACAGCTTTTATCTTGTAACAGCCAACAGTGCAATCAATCTGAAGAATCAGAAACAAATGGACAGATGGCTGCTTGGAGACCAGAGATACTCTGGCTAATGACACCGTTCAGGACGCTTATTCCCCGCTCACTGAGGCTGCAAGTAGGCTTAGGTTTATAACCAAGTTCTCCTAGAACATGTAACCGGGGCCTTGAAGCCATATTTCGGATTCCTGAACAGACTTGGACAAGTGCTGCTCGACAGCACTGAGAATGTCTCAGATTACTTACATCCGCTGTGTTCTCCGCATCTTCGCTATTACAAGCTAGAAGGGTCGAGACTGCAGCCTTTGTCAGCTGAGGAGGAAGGAGAGGTGGGTTCGGCTGATGCCCGGCTAGGCAGACTGCTACAGCAGAAAGTGATTAACCAAGACCCTTGGTTACAATCGCAGAATTGGCCCTTAAGACGTACATTCATTGTGATATTCCCACTGGTTGTGGAATCGGGTACCACCGTGGACTGACCTATCCTTCAACTCTTCAATGGGATTGATCAGCAAATAGCTAGGACAGAAATACAATCAGATAGGTTCATCCTGTACATTGGGATGGTTTGCAATATTGAGAACCAGGATTGGTTTGCCAAAATCCTCCAAAGTAGAACCGTCTCAATTTACACGATATATGGTGTTAGTGGTTACGTGCAGTCAGGGGAGCGCAACCTGCCTGGATTTCATTTAAGATTATTTTAGCAGCAGTAGAAACCTCCCCCCCCCCCCCCCCACAATATAGTCACCCCCGTTAGTATTGTAAATGCTCTCCGTACCGTAAACACCAGTGTTTTCCCGCACCTTCTCCATGCATGACGGATGGCCTGCAGTTGGTTATACAGCCGGCTCAGTGCTCGACTGCAGTTCTAACTAAACAGAGTGCTTGCAAAATCTCTGGGTAAGGCAAGCATGGAGTTTCCCCGATCAGTGGATGTGCTTTCAATTAACTACACCGCAAAAAGGCAACTTGACCGTGAAGACAGGGGAGTCTGCTTCTCCACGGAGTTTGAGACCCGCCTGCCAGAGGGGACTGAGCACCTTGAAGTGGTACTGTGGGAGACTGTGCATTACTAAGACATGTACAGAGCTGAAATGTGATTTTGCTTTTTTTTAAAAAAAATAACCTTATAGAAGGGCTAGGGAATGGGGAAAACCATTGCTATATTCGATCTGAAAATATAATCGAGTTTGAACTAGGCTACAAACTACTAGTTCCTATTGGGAACGCTGGGTGGCGCTATTGATCCATTTCTGACGCATCCTGTCTGATTTTGCTTTGCGAAAACAGCCCATCAATCATGATTGGAAAGACTTGTGCATCCCCTCTGCGTGAAGGTTCTCGATGCCTATTCTAATCTCCATACGAGCCAGTTTTCCTTCGATTTACATTTTGCTGAACGGAGTCACTTTTGCGTGATAAGCAGCCTTTACTGCTCGTCACATAAACCTATATATATAGTTGATTTTCCAATCAGATGTACATCTTTTTAAGGTTTCAAGGCTGGAAAATCTACCTAAATTCTTGCAATGAGATTTTCAGGTCTGCTGCTTCTCATCAAATGGTTCGGGGCTTTGTCCCAGATACTTATCTTCAGGCTTCTCCCACGCACTATTCAGAGCTGGTACTCGGGTTCTCCAGTGAAATCACATTGCCGTGGGCATTGTCTATCCCACAGTTTAGAGCTGGCAGGATCAGAAGCACAGACAGAATCACACGTCGTTGGCAAGCATCTGTGGGAATACAGCAAATGCGAGAAACATACATTTTATTCCTAACTTTAAGACCGATTACCTTTCAGTGCTGTGAGTTGGCTTGCTCCTGGGGCGCAATGCTCCAAGCAATAAACAGTGCAGCATAAGTATGTATTATTTGTCTACAAGTATTTTCATCACTACCAGGCAGTCTCCCAACTGGGTCATCTTACTTTCTGACGGCTTCCTTTATGTCCATATGTAAGAAACTTGACGTTAGTAACTAGTGGAAGCGATAGATTGGATAGCTATGGCTGGAAGTGGTATGCATTTAATATTGTGTGCCTAAGATTATCTTAGGGTGCATTTAGGCTACACTGTGGCGTCCGTGCAAAGTGGCTTAGCTTTGCACCGATGTTGCAGTTCTTCATTGCAAATGCAGCCTGAATTCAGTCAGCTCTCGACCTGACACGGGAACGAGGAGAACTGAAGCTCCCTGCAGAAGGGATCCTCACTTTGCTTTGCTTCATTATCAATTTGGGTTTCAACATCCAATTTAACGCTGACATCTGTGGCAAGTCCAAACAATGCTCAATTTGTAGCTTAAATCACAGAATCACGGAACTGTTACAGCGCAGGAGGAGGCCATTCGGCCCATCATGTCCGCATCGGCTCTCTGAAAGAGCAACTCCCTCAGTTCCATTCCCCTGCCTGCTCCCCATAACCTTGCACATTCTTCCTTTTCCTGTAACTGTCTAATTCCCTCTTGAATGCTTCAATTGAACCTGCCTCCACCGCGTTCTCAAGCAGCGCATCCCAGACCGTAAGCACTCGCTGCGTGAAGAAAGATTTTTCTCATGTCATTGTTATTCTCTTAACTAATACTTCAAATCCAATGCCCCTTTAGAATCACACTCTGTGTCTACTGAAAATGGTAGAACACCTATCCATGTCTGGTGCACTAATTTCCAAAGAAATACTGTCCTTCCATGATTTGGATTCTGTCTTGATCAGGAATCCTATACAAGGCCAGTGACTGGAAATGGTACATTGGAATTATATGCTTAAACTGGGACTATGTCTGTATTGTGCTTTATCTCCTCATGTCCTACATCTGATGGTTCACCTCTGTCATTAACATTGTGCAAGAACAACAGGCATTTTTACTTCACAAATAGAAGTTACTGAATAAAAAAAAATTGAGACTACCTAATTAGATGATTATCTTGATTGGACTTTACAGATATAATCACAGGTTGCATTACACTCTTTATCTTACTTGTCATGTCACTAACCTGGATGATGAATAACGGTGAAACAAATATTGAGAAAGAATGCAAGAATTGTTTGCATTATATGGGAGAATTTTACAGGGGATAAAAGACTGTTATGATTTTATTTTAAAAAAGGACCTGTCTCCTCATCTAGCACAACTCTGGCTTGGGTTATATTGTGTTAATTCACAACAGACACTGGATGCAAAATATTTATGTTATTCATCATCCACAGTAACAAAGAAAATTAGAAATGTAACAGGTTTTAAGCAAGTGAAATGGGGAAGGTGGAAAAAAGAACAAAAGGTACAGTGGTGCAGTGGTTAGCACTGCAGCCTCACTGCTCCAGCGACCCGGGTTCAATTCTGGGTACTGCCTGCGTGGAGTTTGCAAGTTCTCCCTGTGTCTGCATGGGTTTCCTCCGGGTGCTCCGGTTTCCTCCCACATGCCAAAGACCTTGCAGGTTGATAGGTAAATTGGCCATTATAAATTGCCCCTAGTATAGGTAGGTGGTAGGGAAATATAGGGACAGGTGGGGATGTGGTAGGAATATGGAATTAGTGTAGGATTAGTATAAATGGGTGGTTAATGGTCGGCACAGACTCGGTGGGCCAAAGGGCCTGTTTCAGTGCTGTATCTCTAAATAAAAATTAAATTAAAAAAAGGTAAGGTCTGTGATAGGGTGGAAGACAGGAGAGATTACATGACAAAAGAGTTGATGGTGCAAGGCCAAGGGGAGTGGTAATGGGACAAGTGAAGAAACAAAAGATACGTCTCGAGGAGGTGTGAATGGCAGAATGATGAACAGCTGCTGCCCGAAAGCAAAAACAGGAGAAAAACGAGTTAAACCCAAAACCTGAAAGGAAAAAAAGGAATCAAAATGGAGCAGAGGTTACAGTCTGAAATTGTTGAGTCTGGAAGGCTGTAGCATCGAAAGATGAGGTTCTGTTCCTCAAGCTTACTTTGAGCTTCACTGGAACACTGCAGGAGGCTGAGGACAGAGAGGTCAGTGTGAGAGCAAGGTGGAGAATTAAAATGACAGGCAACCAGAAGCTCAGGGTCATGCTTGTGGACTAAGCAGAGGTGTTCTGCAAATTGATCACCCAATCTGCATTTGGTCTCCACAGTGTGGAGCAGACCACATAGTGAGCAGTGAATACAGTGTACTAAATTGAAAGAAGTACATGTAAATTGCTCTAACACTGGGAAGGAGTGCTTGGGGCCTTGAGGAGAAGGGAGGCAAAAGGGCAGGTGTTGCATCTCCTGCACTTGCATCGAAAGGTGTTGTGGGAAGGGGAGGGGGAGTTGGGGGTGATTGAGGGGTGGACGAGAGTGTTGTGAGGAATTGGTCCCTTTGGAATGCTGAAAGGGGAGGGGAAAATCTCTTTGGTGGTGATGTCACACTGGAGGTGGTGGAAATGGTGGAGGATGATCTGTCCAATATGCAGGCTGGAGGGGTGTAGGTGATGACAATGGGAACCCTATCATAGTTTTGGGAGGGAAGGGAAGGGGTGAGAGCAGAAATGCGGGCAATGGGACAGATTGGGTTGAGGGCCCTGTCAACCAGGGTGGAGGGAATCCTCGGCTGAGGGAAAAGGAAGCTATATCAGAAGTGATGGCAAGGAAGATTGCATCATCAGAACAGACGCGACAGAGATGGAGAAACTGGGAGAATGGAATGGGGTCCTTACAGGAAGCAGGGTGTGATTAAGGGTTGTCGAGGCAGCTGTATGAGTCAGTGGGCTTATAGTGAATGTTTGTTGATAGCCTGTCCCCAGAAATGGAGAAATCTAGGAAGGAAAGGGAAGAGTCGAGGATGGACCATGTGAAGGTGAGAGAAGGGTGGAAATTGGAAACAAAGCTAATGAAATTTTGATGAAAGTTGATGATATTTCTCACCTGGTTGATTCTATGTTCTAAAATTTCTTTTCATTGAGATTCTATGTTGCATTACAAAAAGAACTGAAGAGCTGCAAAGTTGAAAGAAGCTGGTTAGAGTCAAAAGAGAAAAAGAATTGTATTCCAAAAAATTCCCACATATAAAACTAGAAGTCATATCACCACACAGGCAGCAGTGAAATTAAGAGGATAATCCAACATCGATGCCCAAATGAACACAAACGTTGATTTTTTTTTTGGAATGGTACGTCACCTGTATGCTGAGACTGAATCACCATGTTGCGATTCATGAAGGGGTATCCAGTATTTTCCATGAATTGTAAAGGCTAATTTTACCCCGGGTTCCGCACTAACTTTCACATCCAGATCAATGGCCAGCACCCCACTCCAAGGATTTGATTCCGATTTCACCACGATTACTCTAAAATTACTTGTCTTTGTAATAAGTCATACGATCAAACGTCCGAGGTGTTTTAGAGGAGAGGCAGAGCACGTCCAGCAGGAAGTAGAAGAGAAATTTGGTGCGCCCTGCCGGATGCGCGGTTAAATGAATTGTATTGGGGATACATCTGAGGGTAGAGCGAGATAACAGAGAAGTTTGGGGGCGAGAATGTTAGAGTGCAAGGATCTGATAGTGGAAAGGCGGGGATATGGAACAGACCAGAGTGGGATGAATGAAGAGTTCACGCAGAACTATAAGGAAATTACATTACCAGAACATTCTATAGTTCCTTCCACCTTTTGCCGAATAATAATCTCGACAACACAAACTAAAAATATAAAATTAAAGCCCATGAATCATGGCATATCTGAAAGTACATTGGGGTCACCTATCCTCCAATGGTTGGTTGCACCGCACCTGCTTCCGGACAACGACAAACTGGTCGTCACTGCTCAAGTATTACAATGTTCAGTACTTCTTTTCAAGTTGACAAGTTAAAATTAAACCGAGGTGTGGTAAAACAGGATTCATAGGGGGTGAATTTCCACTGAGGTTTATCCGTTACAACGCCGAAACTTCGTC
Source organism: Heterodontus francisci (assembly GCF_036365525.1). Taxonomy (NCBI): domain Eukaryota; kingdom Metazoa; phylum Chordata; class Chondrichthyes; order Heterodontiformes; family Heterodontidae; genus Heterodontus; species Heterodontus francisci. Next base: position 260,513,054 of record NC_090371.1, read on the forward strand.
TGAAGCGCCACGGAAATTCCGATGGGAGGGGGAATAGCAGAAACAGTGTTTATACCATCCTCCAATCTTTCCGCGGCTCTTTCGCCGGAGTTACGGCGGACGAGTGGGGGAATCTCTACGGATATTCACCCCGTGATATTGAGCAGAGAGACCGTTTGTTTCTGTTGAAGGCCTAGGTCACAAAGCTTGGAAACTATCGGATTTTCTTGACTCGCTAATATATTTTCTAATTTAGGTGTTCCTATTTTGCAATAAAAACGTGAAAGACAAATGCATCTGGATGTAAATATACCCCCTTCTCCCCAAAATGCATCACAGGATATAAGCATCATACAATGTATAGCATTGACGTATACTTATCGTTCAATGTTTAAAATGCACGGCCCATCATTTTGTTTTGCGCCTTAGAAGCTGCAAACACACATCCTTTGGTCCGATTATTGTATTTCCAAAGCTGTGTATTTTCTGTTCTGCAAACAGCGAAACCTGCCCTTTCCTAAACACTGTGGGGTGTCTGATGTTACAGGGCGCTGTCGTGTACTGTCATTTTCATTTTGTCCCGAACAACATGACATTCCAAGAATTACAATATGTCACTTCCCGTGCAGTATTTCCAAAGCTGTCAAATTCAGCTGTGACAGGGCAACAGTGACCAGTACAGCATACTTGTCAGTGGACGTCTTACTGAAAAAAAATACTCCTTTGATTATTTGTTTCATAGTGGTGTTGTTTAGTTTGCAAAGTGGCTGTTTAATTTGAATATTTGTTAAGCGCCAGAACTTTACCCCCAGTAAACGCGCTGGTAACAGAAGATAAAGGGAACTAACAATAGGAGAAGAAATTTACCAGCATCAGATTAACCAGCGTCACCTGTATTTCCTCACTGAGCTCATTCCTGCTAGGTATTCCCTTTCGAACGGGTTATTTCCATCAGAAGCGTGTTTTCCATTGCTTAGAAGCAGTGTTGCATATTACAATCGTGAATATTTTGCGTCCGTTTTCACAAAAGAGAGGGACCATATAGATGTTCCAATTAGGGAGGAAGAGTTGAAATATTAATTGAAATTAACATAGTGAGAGGAAGTATTAAGGGGTTTGATATCGTTGGAAGTGGGTAAATCCCCAGTGAGGCTGTTAAGGGAAGTCCGAGAAGAAATACTGGAGGCTCTAGCCATCATTTTCTAATCCTTTCTGGCTACAGACGTAGTGCCAGAAGACTGGAGGACAACAACTGTTGTACCATTGTTTAAAAAGCAAGAAAGCAATAGATTGAGTAATAACAGGCCAGTCAGCCCAACCTCGATAGTGGGAAAATTATTGAAAAAAATTCTGAGGCACAGGATAAATCTTTCATTTCGAAAGACATGGATTAATCAAAGACAGTCGACACAAATTTGTTAATGGAAGGCCCTGTCTGACTAATATGATTGAATTTTTGAGGAGGTATCAAGGATGGTTGATGAGGGTAGTGCATTTGATGTAGTCTGTGTGGATTTTAGCAAGACTGGTCACAAAAGTAAAAGCCCACAGGATCCAAGGCAAAGTGGCAAGTTGGGATTCAATATTGGCTCAGAGGCAGGAAGTAAAGGGTAATGGTCGATGGGGGTTTTTGTGACTGGAAGGCTGTTTCCAGTGGGGTTCCACAAATCTCAGTACTAGGTGCCTTGCTTTTTATGGTATATTTTAATGATTTGGACACGAAAGCAGTTGATATGATTAAGAAGTTTGCAGATGATACAAAAATTGGCTGTGTGGTTGATAATGAAGAAGAAAGCTGTAGATTTCAGGGAGATATCATTGGACTAGTCAGGTGGGTGGAACAGTGGCAAATGGAGTTCAGTACAGAGAAGTGTGAGGCAATGCATTTAGGGAAGGCTAAAAAGGAAAGGGAGGAAGTTTCAGGATAAACTAAAAGTTGTAGGATACTGAGAAGTGCAGAAGAATTGACGACAGGTAGATAAGGTGGTCAACAACGCATATGAATACTTGTTTATATTAGCCAAGGCATAGAATATAAGAGCTGGGAATTTATGCTGGAACTGTATAAAATTCTGGCTAGCCCACAGCTGGAGTACTGCATGCATTTCTGGTCACTGCACTGCAGGAAAGATGTTATTGCACTAGAGAGGATACAGAGGTCATTTACAAGGATGTTGCCTTGGTTGGAGAATTTTAGTTATGAGGATAGATTGGATTGGTAGAGTTTATTTCTTTGGAGCAGAGGAGGCTGAGGGAAAACCTAATTTAAGTGTATAAAATTATGAGGGATCTAGATAGAGTAGATAGGAAGACCCTATTCCCCTTGGTTGAGGGGTCCATAACCAAGAGGCATAGATTTAGGGTAAGAGGTAGGAGCTTTAAGGAGATTCGAGGGGAAATTTGTTCACCCAGAGGGTGCTGGGGATCTGGAACTCACTGCCTGAAAGGGTGGTAGAAGCAGAAATCCTCATAACATTTAAGAAGTACTTGATTATGCTCTTCACATGCCATAACGTTACAAGGCAACAGACCAAGAGTGGGAACATAGGATTAGACAGGATGGCTACTTGTCGGTTGAAGCAGTGGCCCAAATGACCTCCTTCCATGCTGTAAATTTCTATGATGTATGATTTAAAAGAGGTTCTCATGCACAAAGTGTCCAAACTAGTCAAAGCTTTCAAATCACAGTTTAGAAATGTTAAAGAATATAAGCAGCTTCAGCTGTCTAACAGCAGCTACTATTACATCCAGAACAGGAATAGAATGTGATACAGACAGAACACTGGAAAAAATATTGATATTCAGCAAAAAAGGCACAAACATGTCCAGACACAACAATTGCAGACTTACCTGACTCACAAATAGTAATGTCTATGCACGTGCTCGTACTCACACATAAACAAACACACAGGCAGAAACTATTTCCACATAAGAACTAGGAAGATTCTAAGTGCGTTAGAGTCACAATTTGGTAATTGTAATGTATGGCTATCTTCTTGACCCAATGATTCGAGGAATCCACCAGAGGCAATGCTCATCTTGATCTGGTATTGATGGAAAAAACTCGTACACAAAATGAAAGTGTTGCACTCCCTGGAGGGGAACCAGAATAGAATAATGAAGTGTAGTATGAACTAGGAATTAAAATACCTTAAGACCAGGAGCCAGTTATGTATAACTTTAAAGGAGCTAGATTTAATTAAATGGGGCAAAGCTAAAATCATTAGATTGGTATAATCTGTTTAACAACAGTAGGACACCTTTGAAGGTATAATGCTGAGCATACAAGATATATGCATTCCCATAACCAAAAAGCTCATAATAAGCAAGCATAAGCCTAAGTTAACAACATTTCACATGAGATAAAGAGGAAAACCTGCACACATGCTGCAGGGAGAAAGGAGAAGCATCTCATTGGGATTAATATAAGAAATTGGAGAAACATATTAAAATGATGCTGCCAGACCTGCTGTGTATTTAAAGCACTTTCTGTTTTTATTTCAGATTTCCAGTATCCACGGTATTTTGCTTTTATATTAAAAGAATAATCAGAGGGACAGGGAGACCTGGAAAAAGAGCACAGCACCTGAAGCTAACATAACAGTTAAAAAATATTTCACTACCACAACAGTCCCTCGGCCCTATTCCCACTAAACTGCTGACCACCCACTTCCCTTCCTGGTTCCCATGTTAGCTGATATTGTTAATGGTTCACTCTCCTCAGGTACTGTCTTCTCTCCTTCAAATCTGCTGCCATCACCCCTTTCCTCTAAAAGCCCCTCTGTCCTTGCACAAACGATAGTCAGAGGAGAGGGGTAAATCATAGAAGATACAAATAGGCTCAAAACCAAACATGAGTACAAAATAGTAAATATGACTACTTCCTCCAAGTCTTCACAAGGGATTACATGAGGCTACATGTCCTCCCCCAAAGGTATCCCAAGTAAACTCAATGGGTTCATTGGGCAATGGTGTAAAATGGGTAATATTGGATCAGTAGCCGTTATATACCCTGCCTCATTTTAATGAAGTCAATGGAAAGCAGAATTGGGTGGGTGTTTAATGGGTGACCAATCCGATAATGCTCATTCTATAGCATTGCCACAAATTACTATTATACAGCAGAACTTTGTCATAAAGGCTCAAAGTGCTCAAAACAAATAAGTCCTCATCGATAGATGGTTTCATCCCAGAGTCCAGACAGCCTAGGAAAGAGATTTCTAATACACTGACCATCATTATGAGGGAGTCAATGTACACTGGGGGGTGGGGTATTGGGCACAGGCTATTGTGGTGCCCATATTGCAAAGGGATGATAAAACAGTCATGGGTAACTATAGACTCAAGAGTCTTACTTCCATTCTAGGTACAATTATAGAATTGATTATTAGGAGTAAAATTAAGAAGCATCTGGATAACAACAGTATTGTAAACTGCAGTCAACATTGATTCAGAAAAGGAAGATCCTGCCTGATCAACTGTATCAACCTCTTTGTGAAAGTGACAATGGAGTTGGACTATAAAAGCCCTAAGATATAGTGCACTTTGACTTCCAAAAGACATTTGATACAGCTCCACATGAAAGGCTATTAATTAAACTCAAAGCTGTGGGATTTCAAGGTAAAATATGGGATTGGATAAGAAACTGGCTGAAAGATAGGAAACAATGCATACGCATTAAGTTAGATTGGGAGTAAATAGTGAGTGGGATATTTCAGGACTCAGTGCTGAATCACCTGCTATTTCTAATTTATGTAAATGACCTGGATTCAGAAACTCAATTCCAAGTAGTCAAATTCTGAGATGCTACCAAACTAAGAGCTGAAATTGAATTGGAGGGAACAACACAGAAATTATAGAATGAATTTAACAAGATATACAAATGGACAGAATAATGGCAGATAAAATTTAATGCAGATAATTGTAAAATGCTACACATAGGGAAAATATATAACATGCAACTTCTATGAACTATATTGAAATAGCTAAGCATGAAGCTGAAAGATACCTAAGAGTTTTAGTAGATGCAGAGCAACAATCAACAAAGCCAATAGGGTGCTGAGCTACATAGGCAAAATAACAAACTATACATAAGAGAAGATCATGACCAAACTTTATAGTGCTCGGGTCACACAACAACTTGACTACTGTGTTGAGTTCTGGTTGCCAAGAAACAAGAGTTACACTCAAGCTGATCAGGCCTGGACAACGTATGCCAGCCAAGAGCGACGTCTCAATTCATTCCATCTTCGCTGCCTTCGGAGAATACTTGGCATCAGGTGGCAGGACTATATCTCCAACACAGAAGTCCTTGAAGCGGCCAACACCCCCAGCTTATACACACTACTGAGTCAGCGGCGCTTGAGATGGCTTGGCCATGTGAGCCGCATGGAAGATGGCAGGATCCCCAAAGACACATTGTACAGCGAGCTCGCCACTGGTATCAGACCCACCGGCCGTCCATGTCTCCGTTATAAAGACGTCTGCAAACGCGACATGAAATCGTGTGACATTGATCACAAGTCGTGGGAGTCAGTTGCCAGCATTCGCCAGAGCTGGCGGGCAGCCATAAAGACAGGGCTAAATTGTGGCGAGTCGAAGAGACTTAGTAGTTGGCAGGAAAAAAGACAGAGGCGCAAGGGGAGAGCCAACTGTGCAACAGCCCCAACAAACAAATTTCTCTGCAGCACCTGTGGAAGAGCCTGTCACTCCAGAATTGGCCTTTATAGCCACTCCAGGCGCTGCTTCACAAACCACTGACCACCTCCAGGCGCGTATCCATTGTCTCTCGAGATAAGGAGGCCCAAAAGAATACATAAGAGAAGATCATGACCAAACTTTATAGTGCTCGGGTCACACAACAACTTGACTACTGTGTTGAGTTCTGGTTGCCAAGAAACAAGAGTTACACTCAAGCTGATCCCTAATGTCAGGAATCTCAGTTGTGATAAAGAAAAACTGCAGACCAGCGTCCATAATACAACTACAGTCATAAAAGAATCTGGCTGCCCAATACAACACAGAAGGGAAGCATCTGAGATGTGAATTTATAGAGGTACATAAGATTGTAAGGATGTAGAAAAAGTTAACCCAAATATTATTTTAAATTAAACTGTGGGAGTAGAACAAGGGCACACAGGTTCAAACCAGTAGAAGGTAATTTTAGGATGCATAGCAGGGAATTATTTTTCACACTAAGTATGACTAATGTATTGACAAAACTTCAACATAAAGTAACAAAAGCAAAATCCCTGGGGTTATTTAAGAAAAAAATTGGATGGTATAGTTGGGCTGTAGCATTAAGATCTCTCTGGAAGGACAAATTAAAATGGACTGAATGACTTTCATAATCTGTAATTATCTTATGATCATCTGACACACAAGGTCACAAGATCTTAGGTTTCAGTCATACTGTTAATTTTGCATTGATATAAAGTGGTTTTAACTGCACATTGACACAATAGTGGCAGTATGATCTTGAGTCTGATTCCTGAGTACACTAAAAGAAGATTTGTAAGACCATCTCTTATGGATGCTGTTGGGTGCATTACAATTTAAAATGGTAAAAATGTGTACTGGAACTCTTGGGAATGTAATTATTTAGTTGCTTTTTAAAATAAAAGTTAGGAGAAAACAGACACAGCCTTACTCTCATAGCTTTAACCAGGAAGAAGAGCTCTGGATGTATATGGGTATATCGAACTCCCTTGCCACCGTGCAAGGTGTCATCAGCATGCTAGCTAGGACAGATCTTAAACCAGCATCTATATCATAACTGCAGTCATAAAATAATCTGGTTGAAGAAACGATGTGTTATGGATACTAAATGCTACAGAAGAATAGTTGTTACATACAAGTATATTGACCTTATGGGGAATGTAACCTCATTAATGATGAGGATTGCCATGTATCCAAGGCCTGAACTCTAATTATAGTGCTGCAATGAATGTAAGACAAAGTATTCTTGTGAAGGATGACAAGTGGTGGATAACACATGAAGTTTCATGTATTAAATAAAGTGCTGGAGTCATGGTCAAATATTTTTACAATATTATGTACAGTGATATGAAAAGGGTATAAGGAGTTCTTTAAAATAAAGATAAAATACTTTAACAATATTTTATTTTTAAAAAGAGACACGATTAGGATTCTATACAAATTCTTTTTTTATATATTTATTAACTAAAACTAGTTCTGGTTCAGACATCTTGATGCAAGTTAGTTTAAGTTATACTGTGCACATGAAAAAAGGGGTGTTATGAAAGTCTCATTAACTAGATGTCAGCACATTAGGCAACAACATCCTTAATCTTGTTACTAATGAGCAGACACTGTCAATGAGCACCATGGTTATTCACAGTGTTTAATGAGCTCCATGAAAATGTCCAGTTTAATGATGTAGTTATACGGCACCTACTGGTTTAAAACTGGTATGATATGGGAACTGTTATGACTGAAACTTGCTATGAGTCAAAGGCACCAAGTCTACTGCCTGCTCTACACCATTCTTAAATCATGACAAGCTGAAATCTATGTATATACTTTGGGTCAGGTCAGTATATGTAGCTCGGTGCTCAGAATGCAGGCCTAGGTTATACTGCACCTCAGACTGAACTTAGTATCAAAGGAGCTCAGTATCTGTATGCTTTGATGCATGAGCAGGCCTCAAATTTTCAGTCACAGCTTGGTGCCCAGTCCAAAAAATGTTGGGAGAGTATAGGCTGGAATTGTGGTTCTCTTATGTAACATTAAAACATTGAAACAATCGTTGATAAAACTCCCAGAAGGTCCAACATTTTTAAAGACATACCTCTGCACACTGCACTTGGGCTGGAATTTAACTGGTAAAGGACTGTCAACTGGAGGAGGTCTCTCACCACTTGCATTAATGCACAGGTTGTACTGTCACACTGCTACACAGCTGAAACTGTTTCATACTGGCACCAGATTGGTTCTTCACACAAGAAGGCTGTTCTTTTGGTTCATCATTAACATTGAAACTTTAAAAGGCAGTTGAGCAAACAGTCTAAATATTTTAACTTTAAAATTAAAGTTTAAAAAGTTATATTTGAAACAGTTTCTGTTATAATGCAGCTGATGTGAAGTACAGGTATTCTGAGCTTTTTATATTACAGAAGAACTTTCACTAGAAACACTTCTGTTATAAAGGTTTCTATTGTTGTTGTGTAATTCTGTTTACGCTACGAGGGGGACTCAGCAGTAAAAAAAGTGTATGTGAAAGATTTATGTACAGTCTATTCTTAATTCAAAGCTGCTTAATTCAAACTATCAGATAAATAAATTTTTATTCCCATTTTCTAATGTTATATATGTTGCTTTATTCAGATTATTGGAATTTTAATGCAGAATTAACTGAATTATCAGAATTAGACTATAGTTATTACAAAGTCACATTAATGACCCTAGAAGGCAACAGAAAATTCAAACAAACACCAAATCTACACTGGGACACCATGTTGTATTATTGTGCTACACTTGATGACTTCATACCCACAGAATTTCTATGTTTCATACAGATACATAGCATAATTCCAAACACAAAGTACTGTGTCTGAAGGAAATAAAGCTCAAACTGACAGCACCAAGCCACTCCCCAATAAATATGCAATCATGTAGCACCGTCCACATCCTCATGACATCCCATACCTCTTCACAGCCAATTACTTTTGAAGAGACATCACTGTTACTTTATTTGGAAACATGTCAGACAATGTACATGCCGCAAGCTTCCGTTAACAGCAATGAGGTAAGCGGCCAGCAGTTTTTCATGTTGGCTAGCACACTGCTTCTGCTGTTCTTTCAATAGTGCCATGGAATCTTTTACATCTGACTGAACATACAGACAGGATTTTAGTTTCATATCGCATTTGAAAGTCAGCACCTGCAGCAATATACTGTTGTATCAGCCTAGGTTATTGCTTTAAGCCCTGGTGTGGGGCTCGAATTCACAACCTTCTGACACAGTAGCAAGAATGTTTTCATTGAGCTAAGTTCAACACCTAAAATTAAGTTTAACTCATCACAGTAGGTTTATATTACAAATTTAGTGCTTTAGCTTTAACCTCCTCCAGCCTTATAGCCCAACAAGAACTTCGGCCCCCTGTGCATTCCCAATTTTCATGCCCCACCATTGGCGGTTATGCAATCAGTTGTCCAGGCCCTAAGCTATCTAATTCTCTCCCTAAACCTCTCTGCCTTTCCACCTCTCCCTCTTCTCCTTTAGACACTCCTTAAAACATAACTCTTTGATCAAACTTTTTGTCACTTGCCCTAATGTGGCAGCATCAAATTTTGACTCACAATGTTGCTGCGAAGCACATTGGGACATTTTACCAAGCTATATAAATGCAAGTTACTGTTATGAATGCCAAGTGGTTTAAAGCAACAGCTCAACTCCAGATTCAGTTCTCAACTTGATACTGCAGGGAAACAATGTGAGAGAACTTAATAGTACAGCCCAGCACCATTTGGGTTTGACACCACATGGCCTATAATTCAAATGCTGCATCAAACTTGATTCAAAAGGTGTTCAGGAAATCCTTAGGTTGGCCTGGACATTTTTTGAACTCATCCAGAGATGGTTTAAATGGGATGAGCATGTTAACATTCTCAGCCATGCTCCTTAAACACTGAAGTTTGAATGCCATGGCACAAAGCTCTCCACTTGTACTTAAGGACATCTGAAACAGTGAAGGTTAAGGTGGAGTGAATAGAAGTTTTCAAGATTACGAAAAGTTTTAAGGGAATAAGTAATAAAAGATTGTTTGCACTTATTAGTGAATCAACAATTAGGGATCTATATGCAAGAAATCCCTAAAAGGATAATGGGGAAGTTACAAAATTTTGCACAAAGGGTTAGAACATTGAATTTTTGCCACAGGTGGCTACTGATGCAGAAATTATCCATCATTTATAAAGAAAACCACTCCAACAATTTTTGACTTACATTTACCGTAATTATTTTATTTAAACTGTGTTAATAATTAGGCAAGGCCATAAGCGATTACTTCCCATGAAACACTGGGGCGTGTCAGGGAGTCTGGCATCCAAGGCCACATTCCCCTGTGTTTGGCGATGATAATATGCTCATTCCGGACAGTGATTTACTATGGATTTTATGCCACCACTCAAGGAATTATAGTATTATGTATCTTCATTTATCTGAACTAAATGAGCTCAACTTCTACCTACAGTCCGCTTGTTTTGGTGTTTTTTGATATACCACCTAGCATTGGGACATCAAGACACTTTATTCTAAAAACAAATGAATCCATTCTTTAAAAAGACAAAGCAAACATACCCTCAGTGGCTAAGTCCTGGTTCTACTATTCAACAGCGGAAGTGTAGGTGACAGATACCTTTTCTTATACTGGATATTTTTATTCTATCTCTGATTTTGAGCTTAAACAAATGGAAAGAAAACAGAAAGAAAAACTATGCTATCCTATCACTACTTAGAAAGCCACCTGCTTTATCACATTTAAAATGGTGACAAAAATCTTAGCTCTGGATAAATCAATAAAGACATTTCCAAGCACTTTTTAAGACAATCTTTCCTTGCACATTGATAGATATGGAGCCCATAGTTATACAACTATTATGATTATAATTCCAGTGCAGCAGTTGTTTTTGTTCTGGGAGTTTTGACTTGAGGGCAAATGAAAACTGATTTACAACCTATACATCATTCCTCACTCAGCGAGGTCACAGGGGACAATCGCAGTCTGTGGTCCCGTGTAAATGTGTCAAAACACAGATAATGACTGTAGCAACAGTAAGGGGATGGGGAAAGGGAGCAGGGGGCGAAGCATTTTGCACATCTGGCGTATGGAGTAACTTTAAACCCAGCCATTCTATAGTCAGTGACATTTCGTTAGATTGTACTCCAGTGTAGTTTTCATTCGACCAATACTTCTCTTGTGAAACATTTGCTTTGTAACCACGACACAGTCAATATAAATCAAATGCAATTAATAGATTTTTACTCTCTGATGGCTGGCTCGTGAGATCTTGAGTAATTGGATACAACCTCGTAAATTCTATCCCATATATGCCAAGTGTAGTCCACCTAACTTATCTAGAACTGCATTTTTTATCGCAATGTTAAATACACGCGATAAAACAGGCGAGTTTCTAAGTCGTGAAAGACCAGTCTGGGTTTTCTTACTTTGATGCTATCCTGATCTGTCTCCTCCTTACCAATGATTTAAATTGGAGGTTGGAGACAGAATAAAGCTATCGAACCGCATTAAAAGGGGTTCTATCCCAAGCAATGCGTTCTGGAGTTACACTGCCCATTTTTTTCTCTCGCCCGGGAACATATTTAAACTGAATTTATTATAGAGTGGATATACACAGGGGCAGCTTATGGCCCCCACCCTGGCCTTGAATACAGAGAGTTAAAGAAACAATGCGATCTTCTGTTGGCTTATTGAGTTGGATTTGAAAGTTGACCCAGGTTCATAGACCAGAATCAACGTAAAGGGAATCCAAATGTTCACTTGATCAAAATATTTACGATTGTACATTATTTTGTTCTCAGTTCCTTGTAGTGATTTATTTTCCTACTTTAAAATCAGCTTGAGTGCCCGCGACCTTGTTTACTGCACATTTGCAATATGTTGAGCCGACCAAATGCTACATCTTTGAAACTCAGCTCATTTGTTCCCTCATTTTAGTTACGGGGGAACTGGGCTACTCATGGCAGTTAACACACTCGTTATTTGACTTTTCTTTTTAACACATTTTAAAACAGGGGTAAATAAGTAAATGTGGTAATCAAAACAATTGAACTGTCCCGTCCCCATAGATTCATCCCTTTTCCAAACACACCCTAGTGGGATTTTCGCTAGGGAATAGTTTGGTTCGAGGCAACTTTGGGGAAAAGTCAGGGTAGAGGGCAAAGCTGAGTATTCAGTCGCAGAATGGAACTTCGTGTGAGGATTTAAACAGTTAAATCAACCAACTTTCGGATATTTTCACTGGTGTGGTAAAAAGCTGTCGGAAATCGAGCGAGACTAAGTAAAAACAGTGAGACTCACATTTTAAAAAAGACAGAGTTTCTACTTCAATTCACTCCGAAAGCGGGAGCGCCGAAAAGCAGTTTGATTCACTCAATTCTAAATACTCAGGGGGTCTGAAAGAGATACACAGGAGAGGAGAGGAAATGCTCTCCGTCTAATCAAAGACCAAATGTCGCTGGGGCCTGAAAGAAAGACAGCTGAGCTCAGCACGGGATTGTAGTTCTACTAAACAACTATTCATTGCCATTAAGGCGAATTCCTGATCAAAGCATAATATGTTCTCCCATTTAACTTGTATTTCCATTGCTTAATACACTGAATACTGTCAGTGCCGCGCACGTCAATCATCCTCTTTACAGATTGGTGAGCTCCAACCATGAGAAGTTCATTCCAGAGGCTGGGTGGGCAATTACAACGCCTGGTGCGGAACTGAGACATAACCTTTCAAATTCGATCTCTGGTCAGCGGGAGTGCATTGTTCTCAGCAGAGGTGAACAACAACAAATACGTAGCAAAATACTGTAGATGCTGCAAATCTGAAATAAAACTGAAAATGTTCGAAACACTCAGCAGGTCTGGCAGCATCTGTGGAGAAATAAACAGCGTTAACATTTCAGGCCTTTCATCAGAATTGGGAAAATGTTAGAGAAGCAACAGGTTTTAAGTAAGTGCAGAGGCAGGGCAAGCGGGGTGGGGGGGAAATACAAAAAGGAACGATTGTGAAAGGGTAGAAGGCAGCAGCAATTAAACGACAAAGCGCTGATAGTGTAAGGCAAAAAGAGATGGTAATGGAACAAGAACAGAAACAAAGGCTGGGTTCAGAGGAGCTGAAAATTGCAAAAGTAGAATCATTACCAGAAAAAAAAATGGGAGCTGTAGTTATGATCTAAAACTGTTGAACTTAATATTGAGTCCAGAAGGCTGTAAAGTGCCTAATTAAAAGATGAGGTGCTGTTGCTCGAGTTTCTATTGAAGAACAACAACTTGGTCTTCAACTTCTACTATGCTTAAAACTTTCCAATGTGCTTCACAGGAGAGCTATCAAACAAAATTTGCCGTTGAGTCACATAAAGAGATACAAGGGCAGATAACAAAAAGCTTGGCCAAAGGTCAGGTATAAGGAGCAATTAAAGGAAAAGAGAGATAGACCAATGAAGAGGTTTGGGGAAGGATCTCCAGAATTCAGGGGCTAGCCATCTGAAGGCACAGTTGCCAATGGTGGAGCGATGGAAAGCAGGGATGCACAAGAAGCAAAATTGGAAGAGTGCAGAGATACCAGAAAGGTGTAGGGTGGAAAGAGGTTGCAGAGATAGAGAGGGATGAGGCCTTGGAGGGATGTAAATACAATGATGAGAAATTTAAACTTGAGCTGTTGCCTGACCAATTGGCTGATCAATTGATCTCAGAATTACTAGAATTGAGAGGAGCAAAATTAACTCGGATTGCCACTCCTGGAACTCACCAAGGCTCCTTCAACAGCATCTTCCAACCCCATGACCTCTACCATCGAGAGCAGTGTTGCCCAACCTTTTTGCATGGTGGCAGCATCACAAATTTTGTCTTACAATGGGGGACCGATGAGACAATTTCAGAAAGATAAAGTCATTAAAATTTATCTTGCTATTAATCAAAACAACAACAAAACTGCATTTTGTGAAGAAGCTTTAAATGAGAAGACTAATTATTGACTTACTTTCTGGTCACTATGTTGGACACTGATTTAGTGAGATACCTGGCAATTTTTGCTTGCACAGGTAGTCAATGTTTTCCCGCACACTTGTTACAGTGATGTGAAGTATTCTGGTAGAAGTCATTCTGCCAGGAGTGATCTTGATCACAGTCTCTCCCTCTCTCTCTGCCCTTCTCTCGCTCTCTCTGTCCCTCTCTCTCTCTGTTCTCACTCTCTCTCTGCCCCCTCTCTCTCTCTTGGTTCCCTTTTCCCCCTCTCTCTCTGCCCCCCTCCTTTCCCCTTTCCCTCTCTCTCTCTACCTCTCTCTCTCTCTGCCCCCTTCTCTGTCCCTCTTTCTCTCTCTCTGACAGTTGCAGAGAGCAGAAGTGCTCAGCAGGTGGTTGATCAGTTTCTTTTTATTTCTTAAATTAGATTCACAGCTGTCAGATCCTGACATCGGGAACAGCAGTTTTTGAACTTCAGACAGATTCAGAGTTTTTTTTAAAAGGTCACCGGAAAACCCCGAATGACACTGTGGAATTTCTCATCTCCAGTCTCAGACCTGTGGGGAGGATGAGGAATTGCCCCTTATACAGTTTACATCCACAGGCTAGATGGAAACCTTTGGTGGGCCAGATCCTGGCCTGCGGGCTGTATGTTGGGCAACCCTGATCTCTAAGGGTAATGACAGTAGATGCATGGCAACACCAACACCTGCAAGTTCCCCTCCAAACCACACACCATCCTGACTTAGAACTATATCACCATTCCTTCACGGTTGCTGGGTCAATATCCTGGAACTTTCTCCCTAACAGCACTGCGGGTGTACAATGGGTCTACACCACATGGACTGCAGTGGTTCGAGAAGGCAACTCACCAACACCTTCTCAAGTGCAATTAGGGATGGGCAATAAATGTTGGCCTTGCCAGTGATGCGCACACCTTGTGAAAGAATTTTTAAAAAATTAGTGACTATTGGCTGCAGAAAAGTACAATTGTGTAGACGTCATTTGAGAACCCAATGGAGCTGGGCTGTGCAGTCCCAGGATCAACCAGCCTGCCTACACTCTTGGTCAAGGAGCACATAGAAATAATATGCATTTGGAAAACAACTCCTTATCCCTCCCAAGAATAGACTGATAAAAAAGAACTTACATTTACATATTGCCTTTCTTGACCTTGTGGTGTCCCAAATCGCATGATTGCTAATTATATTCTGTTAAGATATAGTCAATGTTGCAATGTCAGAAACACAGCAGCCAATTTGTGCATAGCAAGATTCCACAAATAGAAATCTGGTAATGACCCAGATTTTGTGGTCAGCAGCAAAACATGGCACTCACCTCTGACATTGAAGAAAGCTACCCACAAAAATCTATCCATCTCTATGACATGGACTTTTCCTTTTCGGGCCCAGTTTAAGTCTGACATCAAGTCAAGGGCAACTCCAGGCATCCAGCAGCAGTGGTGACAGCAAGCAGGATAAGCAACCAATCACATTGAAGTATTCTTGCAAACAGCAAAGCAGAAAATTAAAAGCAATGAATGCCTTTAGTCTAATTTAAATTTTCAAATTGCAAAATAAATGATTATATTATGGATTAAGATCGAAACTAAATATTATAAATAAACTTTAAAAATAATAATTATTTTTTAAATATTTTATCATAATGGAGAAATTTGACATCCCATAAATATAGCATTAGCTTTAAAGGGCAAGTGAGGGTATTTAGCAATAATTATGAAGTTAGCATGTTGTTAAAAACACAGTTACACCTCATTCAACAAGGTGTAACCTTTTTCAAGATTTAACAGTGAGACTAAAGCATAAAAGTGGAAGTTTTCATCAATTCACTGTTTGCTTCAGTATTGTTCTCTGTAGGAGCCTCACATCATACCCTCTGGATGAGCTTAGAATCACTGACAGCAAACTCTTGATATCCCCCCTGTTATTCTGCACATTTGCAGAATCCTGAACTTGCTGTCATTTTTCAGTGAAATGCGGTAGCAAACGCTGACAATTTCACTATCATTCTGACTGTTGATTGAGGGATAAATATTGGCCAGAGCACTGGGAGAAATTCTGCTCATTTTTTTGGTGAAAAATGCCATGGGGTCGTTTACATCCACCTGAGAGGCCAGGCAGGGCCTCAGTTTAACATTTCATCCAAAAGCTGGCACCTCCAACAATGCAATACTCCTTCAGTATTGCACTGGAAGCATCATCTGAATTTTGTGCTCAAATCTCTGGAATAGGATTTGAATCTTGACTCAGCAGTGAGATTGCTACCACAAAGCCACAGCCAACCCTCATAAAATCTTCAGAGTTGGTGCCTCTAGTGGAAGAGGGGAGAAAGCAAAAATGATATTGAATAAAATAAGAGCACATTCCATTCCTGATCAAGGAGTAACATCCCCTGGCAAAGTAGCTTTTTTAAAATCAAGACTGATGTTATCAGAAGTTGATTATCACAATAAGGCTCCACTGTATTGCTGGATCAATGGGCGTTCTAGGTGAAAGTAAACGCTTTGATTTTTTTTTCTTCAGTATTCATATTTAATTGGTCCAACTTGAAACTTTCACCAAGATAAATAATCTCTATCGAGTCAGATGAAAGTCTAACTGTATAGCTGATGGTTAGCTAAAACCACAGTTCTTGCTCTGATCTCAAGTGCTCCTTGCTTTCAAGGCTCTTGGGCTGGCTTCTTGGAATTGTTATTTACCCTGCCTGGTCACATTATTGATTCCAGTAATTTTTTTTTTATTCGTTTCATGGGATGTGGGCATCGCTGGCCAGGCCAGCATTTATTGCCCATCTGTAATTGCCCATGAGAAGGTGGTGGTGAGCTGCCTTCTTGAACCACTGTAGTCCATGTGGGGTAGGTAGACCCATAGTGCTATTAGGTAGGGAGTTCCAGGATATTCACCCAGCGACAGTGAAGGAACAGCTATATAGTTCCAAGTCAGGATGGTGTGTGGCTTCCAGGGGAACTTGCAGGTGATGGTGCTCCCATGCATCTGCTGTCCTTGGCCTTCTCGGTGGTAGAGGTCGCAGGATTGGAAGGTGCTGCCTGAGTAGCCTTGGTGCGTTGCTGCAGTGCATCTTGACAAAATAAACTGGCCGCTGCCCAGCCGGACGGAAAAGGAACTAAACTTCGTAAGCTGTGGGATAGCACTGAGGGGAAGTGGTTTGTTGAAGGAATCGACCAAGCTTCTCGCTAAATACACCAGCGAGTAACATTTAATGTCTCCAGTTCCTGTAAATAATCATTCGAATCGGTGTTTGCATTCAGCCCTAACCGGTTTGGAGAGAAGGCGCGCGAACAGTTTTTAGTCAAACAACCATTTTCGTGAGGAAGTACACAATTTTAAAAAAGCCATACAAGCGAATCAATGAAGAAAACAACGTTTAAAATAAACGCACACCTTTTCTGGACTCCCCTTCTGTTAGTGTCATCTGTTGTCTGAGCACTCTCCTGTAAAATGCCTTGGGACATCCTAGTGCGTTAATGACGCTATATAAATGGCAGCTGCTGTATCTTTACGTGACGTATTTTAGCAGGAATAAACCACAGGGTAAATGATATGTATATGTGTGTGTTTAAGGAAGGAGTGGTGGTGGAATACTTAATTCTCTGTCAGGGCTCCGACTAGATAATAGCTCAGCTCTCCCCTGCCAGTGCGAATAAACAGGGTGAGCGAAGTTGCTGGAGAAGTTTTGACCTTGCGTTGCTTTGGTACTTAATTTAAATGGCACATTACACTTGTGAATGATGAAAGATGCATTTGTTTATTGTTATTCCTGTTGTAATCATTCTGCCGCCTCCCAGGTGGATTGCGAATGGCTGCTCCAGAGTGTGCGTGCGAGTGCGGAAAATTCTGCAGCTGGTTCGCGTCCTGTACCTAAGTGCAGATCACCGGCTCCGGGGATTTAGTTCTCAGAGCTGGAGGCGAAAGTTTGCTATGCCAGAACTGAAACAATTACATCAACTTTCTACCATTGCAATAACATATTTATGACCAGAATAGGTTAGTCAAAGTATCATCTTACGAGACTCTTCTGATTTTCCAAAAGCACAGAAAACTTTGGTTGGATGAGCATAAATGTGTTGGACTATTGAAGATGTCTGGAAGATTTTACCACAGTTCTCTCTTGTTTTCATATTCGTGCCGTCAGTAAGATCTCCGGACTTCGTACCTGTCTCAGCTCATCTGCTGCTGAAACCCTAATTCATGCTTCTGTTAGCTCTAGACTTGACTATTCCAACGCACTCCTGGCTGGTCTTCCGCATTCTACTCCCCTTAAACTTGACGTCATCCAAAACTCTGTGGCCCATGTCTGAACTCGCACCAAGTCCCGTTCGCCTATCACTCCTATGCTCGCTGACCTACATTGGCTCCCAATCAAGCAACGTCTTGATTTTGAAATTCTCATCCTTGTTTACAAATCCCTCCATGGCCTCATCCCTCCCTATCTCTGTAATCTCCTCCAGCGCCACAACCCTCTAAGATATATGTGCTCCCATAATTCCGGCCACTTGTGCATCCCTGATTTTGACTGCTCCACCATTGGTCGCCATGACTTCAGTTGCCTAGGCTCCATGCTCTGGAATACCCTCCCTACTCCTCTCTGCCTCTCCACCTGGCTTTGTTCCTTTAAGACACTCCTTAAAACCTACTTCTTTGACCAAGCTTTTGGCCATCTGACCTCAATGTTCCTGTGATGTTTTATTGTGTTAAAAGTGCTATATAGATTTTAGTTGTTGTTTTGATCCAATCGCACTGTGTTTAGCACAGGAGTTTCCACAATTGCTGTTTCAATTGAAGCTCTCTTAGTAGTCTGAGGCAATAGTCAGATTAGCCTCAGTAGCAAATCAGTTTTTCATCTGGGGGTAGGGAAGCTGGAATAGCAGCTTTGTTATTCGGAGAGAGGTTGGAATTGGCATCAATGGAAGTCTCTTTAACTATTTTCATGAAAATGCTTTGGTACATGCCGACCAGTCCTTCATTAATTCTTCCTGGCATTTCTTCCAGTTCCTCATTGATTTCCATAGGTTTCCTACCCCCAATGCCTTACATTCAAAGTGCCTGTCCTATAGATCCCTCTATGGCCTTGCTCCACCCTGTCTCTGAAATCTTCCCCAGGGATTATATTTTCCCCTGGCTGCTCTGTTCCACTTATTTCATCTTCATGTGCATCCTCCGCTCACCCACTCACCACAGCACTGGTAGCAGAGCCTTCAGCTAGCTGGAACTCACTCTTTGGAATGCCCTTTCTGAACCTCTTTGCCTTTGCATCTCCCTCTCTCCATCCTCAAAACTTATCTCCTGGACTCAGCTTTAGGTTACCTCTCCTACTCTCCATTCCTGGACCAGACACCATTTTACCTGTGAAACATATTGCGCTATTTATTTAATGAACAGTGCTACAAGATGTTGTTATGGTTGGCACTATAGCCTGTCGCTAGAGGTACACACGCACGGCTTGCTTCCAAATAGCTACTAATGTTGGTAGCGGGGCACCAAGAGGCTCCAGGGGGCACCTAGGTATAAATCTGCCATCTGCTGAATAATGTCACAGCTCTCCATCAGTCCCTATCCCCTTGACACTGCTCAGATCAGAACTCAACAATGTTATTATTCTGAAAAGGGACAATGTAAACATGACCATGAGCGAGTAAAAGGCACCCTCGTCACTGGACGTGATGTTTGAGTGAGCAGGAAGGGTTAGGTTTGCATTAGAGTTAGGATAAAGGATAAGATTAATACGAACTGGAGTATTGTAATTCAGATTTGCATTAGGGTAAAACCTAAATTCAGCAAACAGCCTTGTCATTAGGCTTTGGTTTCGGGTTGGCAAGGATAGTAAGCTTGTTGCTTGGTTTGGCAGAAACTAGAAGCCTAAATCCTGGGGCTAGAAGGAATGACAGCTTTGTCACAGGCTATGCCATTTGTCTGCTGCTCTTTTCGTTGAGTTTACGGTGGAGGAGCGGCGAATCTCCGCAGAAATTCAGCAACCCAGGTGGACTGCGTAGACAGATCTCTGCTCCTGCCTACATGTGTTCGAGAGCTGGTGAGCTCACGGACTTCCTCCGGACATAAAAAAAAGCTCTGCCTGTGGTTGTAAAGAGTCAAGAAGGTTCAGCCAATCTGGCACTGAATGCCTCACACTCTGTCAAGCTAAAGACATTGCAGACGTTTCCCCGTGGGCAGGTTCAGACTGCTGTGCTTTGGAGTCAGATAGGAACCCGAACATGGAGTTAATAATTCTAATTCTACAAAGCTGACATCGACACAGCAATGGCAGTATATTTAATCTGTTAGAGCCTATTTCAGTGCCCCACAGGGCACACTTGGCATCGATTAACTTTGGAAAGTGTCGGATCGTTTTAAACCCCTCAGTTAAACTGATTCCTGTGATGCCTTAAAATTGAGACAAGTATCATTTGGTTTTTTTAAGCAACCTCTGGCACAACTATAACGCGTTCCGCAATAACGTGCGTCCAATAACAGAGCACTTCCTACAGTCTTAATAGGACGAGTGTGACATCCGGTGGGAGATGCTGCTTAACACAGCTTGATTGATTTCTTAGGATCGAGAGGGACGCTACCTTTTATAAACATGGCAGCAGCTTTTTCTAATCGTGCACAGGACAGTGACGGTCACAGTTAAAAGCAAAGTTAATAAATCACGTCTTTTAATACCTAGAGATTTGAAAGAAATCCAGTAGCAGACATTCTGGTGTACACCATCCTTTACTGATACATGATTCCTCAGCAAATTATTTATTACAGTACATATCTTGAGGTTAGAGCAGTTTGAAAGGCAGCTTGATTTCTTCCGCACGATTGTGTTCAAAACTATTGAGCGTAGAGCGTTCAGGAACGATACTATTTATTTAAGATTTGGGGCTTCGAATTTGGCATGACATTTTAAAGAAATATGTCTATGCCAGCATGTTCACTAAATTCCCGATTTTAAAATTTCCAGAAATAAGAACAGAAAATGTTGGGAATATTCAGCAGGTCTGGCAGCATCTGTGGAGTTACCGACTCAGACCTGGATCGGTTCCAGCACGTTTTATTATTTCATATTTCCAGCTTCAGCAGTATTTTGCTTTAAATCTCCCACCCTTGTTTTCAAATTTCTCCATGGCCTCGCCCTCTGTAATCTCCTCCAGCCCTACAACCCTCCGAGATCTCTGCGCACCTCCAATCCTGGCCCCCTGCACATCTCCGATTTCCATTGCTCCAGTAATAGCAGTGCTACCTAGGTCTTAAATAGTAGAATTCCCTCCCTGAATCTCTCCGCGGTTCCACCTCCTTTTAAAATAAGCTTTTAGTCACCTGGCCTAGTTTCTCCTTTTGTTTCATAATCTCCTGAGAAGGCCTTGGGGCGTTTTGCTACGCTGAGGGGAGGCAGTGGTTGGTGGTAATGTCACTGGGCTCGCAACCCAGAGGCCTAGGTGAAAGCTCTGGGGACATGAGTTTGAATCCTACCATGGCAGATGATGAAATTTGAATTCAATTAATAAATCTGGCATTAAAAAGCTAGTTTTATGAAACCATTGTCAATTGTTGCAAAAACACATCTGGTTTACGAACGTCCTTTAGGGAAGGAAATCTGCCATCCTTAATCGATCTGGCCTCCATGTGACTCCAGATCCACAGCAATGTGGTTGACTCTCAACCGTCCTCTGAAGTGGCCTAGCAAGCCACTCAGTTCAAGGGCAACAAATGCTGACCTAGCCAGCGATCCCTGCATCCCAGAAAAGAATTTTAAAAATGCAAGCTATAGTGATAATATCAGTTTTGCTTTCTCCATAATGCTGGGTGAGTTTGCCAAACCAATTCCAAAATGTAATGCAAGCAATGCTGAAACCCGAAGAACCGCCTATGTGTGTGGACATCATTTAGCATTTTTATAAAGGTTAGCGAAAGTGAGATGTGGTGCATTCAGAGTTTCGCAATTCCATTTTGTGGTAGTTTGCGTGTGAATTCTAAACATTTAGTATAACCTGCGATCAACATTTTTTTTCTTACTCGTAAACAAATCAGTCTGAAATATGTATCAGTTCGGTATATGTTTTCTTGACTTGTTACTGTTCTTGCTATATTGCACTTGGAGCCTACGAAAAGCTAGTGGAAGTGATATTGGGACACAACAGAGCGTGAAGACGGGATATGAAGGGAATAGATTTTAAAACACAATGTAACTAACATGGGTTTAGCTCAAGCACAGACTACACTAAAGTGTACAGTTCCATGATGTGAGATTTGTCATTTTTGTAACCTAAGCAAGTATTTAACATTTTAAAAACCTCCGGGGTGATTATCGTGTTATTGTGTTTCAAACACTGTTTTGACGTTGAAAGATGAAACACACATTCCTTATATTTTATTTTGGTGAGATTCTTACATGTTATAATAAGCCAGCTTTTTGAGTGACCGTTTTCCGCTGTTTTCTTGAAGCCGTCGACAGATCGGTGAACTTTACTGCAAATAATGCACATGGCTATCTGCAAGCACATTGCAGAAAACTGCATTTGTGCAAAATAAAATCCAAAAATCCTGCGATTCAACTTTTCGGCTGCAGTTAAACTATCAGCGTCAGGCCAATGGAAACGTGATGTGCTGTTGCTCGATCGGTTATATCGCTAGCTGTACACACCCATGGAGGTTTCGGCGAGGTCAGTGACGAAAGAGCTCTGTTTCACTCGGTCGCTAGTTTTTCTTAATGTTCGAACAGCCTAAGTATCTGTTACCCAATGACATTAAACACATTGCATATAAGTATTGAAAAGAAGTGCAACTTCACACAAAGCAAGAGATAAAATACCACTTTGCGCCATTGAACATCTGAGGCCACTTTGCATCGATCTGAAAACGGTACTGTAATTGCAGTTTTAGATTATTATTAGAATCAATTATTAACAGTAATGCCTATGTCAAAATAGATAAACTATGTGATATACAATTTTGAAAGCGAACTGAAAAGTGCATCCTAATTTAGATGACATCATAAATCACACAATGAGATTGATTTAAATAGTTATACCAATCATGGGAATCCCCAAGATTATGTTTTGTCCTTTAATCACTCTCCGTTATTTAATGTTTGGTGCAACATGTGCAATGTATGGCCCATAATAATTTATTTTTCCTTTTGTTTGTTGTAGAATTTCACTACTTTAGTCTGAAGTTTACAGAAAGCCATGGCATTCTTTTGTGACATCAATTTTGTAAGTTTACATAAATACAATGTACAAAAATCACCAAAGTCTCTATATATCAAAGAGGGTGATAAAAAGGGGTAGGTCAAATACGTGTGTAATATACCACAGTGGAAAGTTGATGGTGAGTTACTAGACTGTAATTCAATTAAATGGTTCAGGTGACATCAAAAACCATAAGTATGAAGTTCATGCAATTAATGAACAGTCTATGACACAGCCTTAAACCCTCAGACTGTCATTTATTATTATTATTATTATTATTATTATGGCACCAATGTGATAGACCAAGATCTATAGTGCAGCATACCAACCAAGATTTAAAATGAGTAAGAGAGAAGATTAAGTAAATCAAGATAGTGGTCATGTGATGCCAAGCTCAAGTTTAAAAGGTCTTTAGATTGAAGGAAGAAATGTGACTGAGAGGGTAACACAGTTAACCCAGTTCAGAAGTTCTGGGCAAGTTTGACTTTGCATAGTAAATGATTTCAATGCAATAAGGGTTGAGGAATACATGCAAGATAGTAGAGCTCAGGAGGTAAGAATATCAGATATGTTCAGAGGCATGATGGTAAATATAGTATTGATTACATTAGTGACAAGAGAGCTTGTGCTGAAGATGGAGGTTGGAGGTTAAAGGTGAAAGAAGGACCACCTATTCAATGACAAGAATTTTCTTGTATCCTGTCAGGATTGTGACAGAGTTATTGAAAGAGCTTCCTCAGCTATCTTGCAAATTGTGAATGACCTTGGACTATTTAGAAAGTTAAGGACTATTGAAAGAGAAAAAAAAATCACTTGACATTTTGTGATTCTGTATGTATGCAATAAAGACAAAACTTTTTCCTTTCTTACTGCCTGTATTAGGGCTGCTGACTGGTTGTATTGTCGGAAAGGAGTTCTTGTTAAGGTAAAGTTGATGGTACATAGAACTTGAAGGCATATAGCATATCATGTGACAAATATTGACGTGTTAATAGCTTTATTTTTCAGCACCATCTTACTGGTAAATACATGTTAAAAGACATTATATAAAAACAAAACTAGCTCTGTATGAATGTCTTCAAAACCCTAGATTAGAATAATCCTTTCTAGATATTTGTTATTATGTATGTGAACTTAAAATGCCTCATGCTTCAGTTAATTACAACCGACAGAGACACTTGAAAGTATAGAGCAATATGTAGTTTTGAAATCTTCTATTTAACTTTATGAAGAGTAATTAGGGATGGGCAATAAATTCTGGCATTGCCAGTGACACTCACATTCCATGAAAGAATAAAAATAGAAAGTCTCCCAACTAATATTCTACTGGTGTGATGTGGTTTGCAGCAAAATTGGTCACTGCTATTTTCATGTTGATATAAAGTGGTTTTAAGTACACATCAACATGAAAGTAGCCATAGGACTGAGTATGGTAGCTGCAGTATCAGGGTAGCATTAGCTCTTCAGTTGTTTTGCTTAGGATGTTTTTCTCCTTGTTGCAGCATGATGGATCCTGTCTATGGAATTACTGGTAATAGCGACATGTGACAGTATTTGTTTGCTATTTCTCATAGCAGTGGTATTTTTCATACCATGTACACTACGTGGCACATTATAGGAAATAATGGATATGTGTATAATGCAGTAATCAAATCAAGCAGTTCGCATGAAGCTCAAACAGTCTGTCACCATCACCGGAACCCTTGACTACTGCCTTGATATCACTTCTTGGTATCATTAATTATTTATAATTATATATTTTATATATATATATTGTTCATTTTGTGGGGTGGAATTATATTGTGTCAGCTCATTTTTTCAGCCGCTGTCACTGTTGACAGCAACTACTTGCTTGCTTCATATTATTGATGCACAGTGAAGTTCACACTGAAGAATTAATGATTGCTCTGTGTTGATCACAAGGTGTGCTTTCAATGGATTACTGGGGAAGGCAATGGTGAGTATATTTATACCATGTGTTCATTTATCGCTGGTTATTTATTCTTGATAGTCTGTAGTTGTGTCAGATCTGTGGCTTTTTGTTTTTCATACCACAGGACTTTTAGCATGGATAGCATCATTCTCACAATTAGATATATTCCAGCTCTTCATCATGCCATCGTCTTCCAAACCATCTCTTGTTTGTTTCATTGCTTATTATAACTATCTGTCATTCATTTGCCCCTGCTTTTTTGTGCCTCCCAGCCCCTGCAAGTGAAAAAGCAACTGAGAATCAAAGAGAGAGAGTATTAAAAGAGACTGGCAGCTAATATAAAAGGGAATCTCAAAGTCTTCTATTGGTATATGAATAGTAAAAGTGTGGCAAATGGAGGAATGGGGCTGATTAAGTACCGAAAAGGGGATTTATGCATGAAGGCAGGAGGTATAACTGAGGTATTAAATTAATACTTTCATCTGCCTTTACCAAGGAAGAAGATGTTACCCTGAACACAGTGAAAGAAGAGGTAATTAATATGCTAGAAGGATTTAAAATTGATAAGGACGAGGTATTGGATAGACTGTATGTAGTCAATGTTGATTAGGCACCAGGACTGGATGAGATGCATCCAAACATACTGAGGGAAGTGAGAGTGGAAATTGCAGAGGCACTTTCAATAATTTTCTAGTCTTCCTTAGACTCAGGGTGGTGCCACAGGAGTGGAGAATTGCAAATGTTACACCCTTGTTCAAAAACAGATGTAAAGATAAGCTTAGCAAGACAGGCCAGTCAATTTAACTTCAGTGGTGGGGGAATTTCTAGAAACAATAATTTTGAACAAAATTAACAGTCACTTGGACAAATGTGGGCTAATTAAGGAAAGCCAGCATGGATTTGTTGAGGGAAAATTGTGTTTGACTAATTTGCTGAAATCTTTTTGAAGAGGTAATAGAGAGGGTTGATGAGGTTAATGCTGCTGATGTGGTGTACATGGACTTCCAAAAGGCATTTGATACAGTGCCACACAATAGACTTGTGAGAAAAGTTATAACTCATGGAATAAAAGGGACAGTAGCAACATGGATACGAAATTGGTTGAGTGGTGGTTAATGGATGTTTTTCATACTGGAGGAATGTTTGTAGTGGAGTTCCCCAGGGGTCAGTGATGGGATCCTTGCTCTTTCTGATATATATTGATGACCTTGGTGTACAGGGCACAATTTCAAAATTTATGGATATGAAACTTGGAAGCCTTATGATCTGTGAGGAGAATAGTGTAGAACTTCAAAAGGACATGGACAAGTAAGTGGAATGGGTGGACAAGTGGCAGATGAAATTAAATGCAGAGAAATGTGAAGTGATTCAATTTGGTAGGAAGAACATGAAGAGACAATATAAAATAAAGGGTACAACACTACAGGGGGTGCAGGAGAAAAGGGACCTGGATGTATATGTACATAAGTCATTGAAGGTGACAGGACAGATTGGGAGCACAGTTAATAAAGCATATAGTATCCTAGGTTTTATTAATTGGGGCATAGACTACAAGAGCAAGGAGATTATATTAAATGTATAAAACACTGACTCAGCCTCAACTGGAGTATTGCATCCAGTACACATTTGGAAAGGTGTAAAGGCATTGGCAAGAGTGCCAAAGAAATTCACAAGAATGGTTTCTGGGATGAGCAACATCAGTTATGAAAATAGATTGGAGAAGTTTGGACTATTTTCCTTGGTGAAGAGAAGGCCGAGAGGAGATTTGATAGAGGTATTCAAAATCATGAGGGAACTGAACAAAGCAGATAGAGAAAAAACTGTTCCACTAGTGAAAAGATTGCAACTGAAAGGGCACAGATTTAAGGTAATAGGCAAAAGAAGCAATGGTGACATGAGGAAAAACTTTTTTGAGCAGTGAGTAGTTAGGATCTGGAATGCACTGCCAGAGAGTGTGGTCGAGGCAGGTTCAATCAAAGCATTCAAAGAGGAATTAGATAGATAACTGAAAGGGAAGAATGTGCAGGGTTATGGGGAGAAGGCAGCGGAATGGCACTAAGTGAATTACTCATTCAGAGAGCCAGTACAGACACAAAGTGTTGAATGGCCTCTTTCTGTGCTGTAACAATTCTCTGATTCTATAAATCACACCATGCTGAATGCTGCTCTCAGTCCCTCCCTGATACATCTTTCTTCCTGCCTTTTATTCACTCCCTCCCAACAACTTGCTGTTTTGTCTTGCCCATCTAAGTATTACAAAATTATTATTTGTACACTCAAACTAAACTGATCGGAACTGAACCATTCAGCAGTATCAGCAACCACCCCCACCCCTGACATACCATTAAACTCACTTAAAATAAGGACCCACATGTTTTACCTACAAAAGATGGGCTGTATGGTAGAATAATATCACATATTAAATTACTAAGTGTGTATTTCAGTTTCCCACAGCAGTCATCCTGTATGCCTGTTTGAATTAGAATGGCAAACTTGACAATAATTAATATCCTATGATCAATTCTATGCTATGGACTAATGCCCACTTAGAATTGGGAGGAAGTTGTCCAAATTTTAATTATTCAATTTAGTACTTGTAAAATCAGGAAAGAAAGGAAGTGTGCATCTTATCTCTCTGAAAGATTTGAGGCCAGCTCCTCAAAGTTCAAGAACATATTTTAATCTTCTTGATGGCATTACATTATTTTCCCATTCCTTTATATTGAGTTGCAAGAAATCCTATAGATTTACACCAAAAAAAGCACAAAAATGATTCTAAGGGAAACATTTGTTTTTAACAGATTATTTTCCATGAATCTTTAGCAGGGATACTGGAAATTTGCAGTCATGTTTTTATTATCAGAATTCAAGAAAATGGTGCCAACCTGTGAATGCCACACTTTCCTACAAAAATCATCAACTGCACTCCCCAATTGTTCACCTATCATATGATGCAGCTCTGTGGGATCAGACTCTTGATGCATACTGTGGACCAAAATTCCTGATATTGCAACAACTTTGCAAGATTAGAAATTTCTGGCTGCAAAATACAACATAAATTGATCAAATGAATGCCTCCACACATAGAGTAAGGGTGGATTAATGAGCCATTTCGAACAATGGATGATCAGATTTAGTAGCAGCAGGCCACAATTGTTCCTCAAGTAATAAGGGGAAATCCTCACAGTTCTAGCCATAATTATTTTGCAATGTTCCAGTGGCAATTCTCATAACTGGACTTGTCACATCAGCTGGGAGATGCTGAAAAGAACCTTCTGAATATGAACACTGGTCCTGATGACACTCTTTCCCTTGTGCATTATTTTGATCCTGAACACGCCAGTTGTAACATGCACAAAGGAGGGAAGCTCCGAGCTTGGCCCAGGTCTGTACTTGGGAATCAGAAACAAACTTAATGGAATCCGCTCACAAACTAAATCTGAATTGATAGCATCAGTGTCGGGTTTAACATTTCAGTTTTGGCAGTGTGCTGTGTGAATGTCCACTATTTGGATCATTATGAAAGTCAATTCAAATTAGGCACAGGATATGTCTGCGTGTCTCTCCATAGCTGTACACTGCACACGAGAAGTATGTGCTATAATTTAAGTCGCAGATAGGAGGCATGAATACCCAACAGATCGCGCCACATGCAGATATTTCGCCATGTGTCTACCCCGGAGAGGACATGCTGATTCCAGCACTATCTTTTCCAGTGAACGATTTTCAGCTAATTCTATAAAAGACAGTTGACAAGAACTCATTATGGGAGGGGTTTTGATGTAGTCGGGGAATAAAGGTCAATTAGTATATATTCATTCAAAAAGAATGCCAGCGAAAGAGCTATTGCAGTTGCCTTTATGTATATACACACACAAGCAAGGAAGATTAATTCTAGGATCAACATGTTCAGACTCTATTTCCGACTGTGCCTGTAAAAGGAACCATGAAGCACGTATTGATTAGACGGGTGCATTAATATTCTGATAGACCATAATCTACTTTTTATTGATCAAACCATTCTTTTATAAACTGTCCGAGCTCTCTGCATCTCATATATGAGAAATTAAATTAGCTTTTTGCGCCTACGGAGTCTTTTCCTCCCCCCTCCCAACCGCCACTGGCCGTGCTATTAAAAATCCGCAGAAAATCGGCCTCTCTATCAGTTGCAGAAATAACACAATTGCCCTGAAAGAGCTTATGCTTTCTGCAAAACCAATGTATATCTCGGAGAAAACGATGCTACTTAATTGTATTTATTTATTTCCATCTTCTATTATATTAATTGTTGGGTTCTAAAAGCTCCCAGAAAGGAGCCCAATATCTCCCCTTGCTCACATTTAACCCTCACGATATCTGACTCCCGGAGACAGCCATCATATTCTGGACACGCTAGTGTCTCCTCTGCTAACATCCGAATAGGCGTGAAGCATTTTACACTGCAACAGTGCAAGTCCCAACACCCAGCACAGTTACGGGTGCTTACTCTAATTCGCATTACATTTGGTGTTATAGCTGTTTATTGATACTTGTTTATACATTTAAAAAAAAAACCTTCATCCTATCAGAAGCTTAAGGGCACAAATCTGGTGCAAAGTGGAGTGCTAGTTGTAAGGTGGCTAATATGTTCGGAATATCCTACCTTCGTTTCTCGGAGAATAACATTTTATTTTGTAGGTTTTCGGTGTCAATGTTAAACCCGCTCCTACATCGCAACTCATTAAAGAGTCAACGCGCGATGCAAGATTGTGAAGATGATCCCGAACAAATCAGCTCCCCAGATGAGAAAAATCAGCTGCTTATTAATGCGATCAGCACCCAGAGCCTTTGCCAGTGCTGACAATATCTCTGCTGTATTAGCACAGTTCGCTGCTAATACCAACAGAATCACTTGGCGCAACAGAGACTGTCCGTTAGTGACGCCCCGACAACATGTGGCACGTGTCACAGAAGCAGAGACCCGAACAAACTGGAGGCATTCCTGAAAATGGTTGGGGTGTACCGTGCATTCAAGCAAAATTTATAAAAGGGGATACTTTCGGATAAATGACTGGCATCACGCAAAATGCTGTAATGAAATGTGATGTAGCGCGTTTTAATTGTAGGCAATGCCGAGACTTTGATATTATCGGTAGTAAATAGCGATGTGGGTTGGCGGTGAGGGTTTATTATCGGGAGATGTGACAAGAATATCCGGGCGTCTCCTCCCTGATAAAGTTTAGGATACTAAGTCCTAACTGTTAATAATTTGTTTTGATCATATATTTAGTACTCGCCTGCAAGCGTATAGGATTTTTTTTAAAATCAAAAAATGGGAAAACAAGCAGGATTGCTTTGGAAGAAACAGACACACACAGTCAGTATACCAAGAAGTGCATTTAGAGCAGAGATGAGGGTAAAATCACAGCAGCAAGAATGTGCCTTTGTGTGTATATGTGATATGATCTGATTAGTATGGGCACCTGTGTGAGTGCAGCTCACTAACTCTTTGGGCAAGTGGAGAGACTGGGACGCTATTTGCACAGCCAGGAGAATGAAAGCGACCCGCCCGCTCTGCCGCCGATTGGTGGGAAGAGGCCTGACGCACAGCAGCTCGCCAGCCAATTGGAGCAGGGCTCTGGGTGCCCTGGGTGCCCATTGGTTGGCGCGAAGAGGGCGCAACGCAAAAACAGAGCACTGAGCCCAGAGAGCTGCAATCTGTCAGCAGAGGGAAGAGTACAGGAGCCGGGCACTGCAACGGGGAGGGGGGGGGAGGCAAGAGAAAGCAAACAGTAGCAGGGGGGGTCAAGAACAGAAAGACAGGTTAAAAAAGAAAGAACCCAGTGAGATCCAGATTAGGGAGGAGAACTCCAGAAAAGTGTTTGATGAGAAACTCGAGACTCAATTGCCGTGTTTACACCGAGGATATGAGCGGCCGCTATGTCAAAGGGTTTGATGTGAAGCCAAAACCCCCGGGAATCTCTTTACTCAGGCCACTACCGAATAGCGTGAGATCAAAGGACCATTTCACTCATTAAAGAGAAGTTCAGTTTCGGATGCGCTGAGGCACGTAACTGGCGGACAAATGTGATGGAAAAAATCCAAGCAGGAGAGAGGGCGAACTCAATAATAATTAGGTTTCGCTTGAAAATAAAACGCCAGTGAAGTTGAGAAGGGACGGGAGTTGCTGTGGACTGTGGACATGATCTGCTTACTGCTCTTGGTTTGCTTCTTGCTCGAGCGGGTTGCCTGCCAGATCCGCTATTCGGTGCCCGAGGAGCAGGAACATGGGACGTTCGTGGGGAATATCGCCGAGGATTTGGGGTTGGACGTTACCAAGCTGGCGGCCCGCCGCTTCCAAACGGTGGCGAGCTCCAGGTCCCCGCACCTGGAGGTGAACCTGGAGAACGGGGTGCTCTTCGTCAACGAGAAGATCGACCGGGAGCAGATCTGCAAGCAGAGCCCGAGCTGCCTGCTGCACCTGGAGGTTTTCCTGGAGAACCCGCTGGAACTTTTCCGCATCGAGATCGAGATCGTGGACATTAACGACAACCCGCCGAGCTTCCCGGAGGCGGACCTGACGGTGGAGATCTCGGAGAGCGCCTCAGCCGGCACCCGCCTGCCGCTGGAGAGCGCCTTCGACCCGGACGTGGGCAGCAACTCGCTCCGCACGTACGAGATCACCCCCAATAGCTACTTCGAGCTGGACGTGCAGACCCAGGGAGACGGCAACAAGTTCGCCGAGCTGGTGCTGGAGAAGGCGCTGGACCGGGAGCAGCAGGCGGTGCACCGGTACGTGCTGACGGCAGTGGACGGGGGGTTGCCCCAGCGGACCGGCACCGCTCTGCTCACCGTCAGGGTGCTGGACTCGAACGACAACGTGCCCGTCTTCGAGCAGCCCGTCTACACGGTGAGCCTGCCCGAGAACTCGCCGGTGGGTACCCTGCTCACCCAGCTGAACGCCACCGACCGGGACGAGGGCAGGAACGGCGAGGTGGTCTACTCGTTCAGCAACCACGTGTCGCCCCGGGTCAAGGAGCTGTTCAGCATCGAGCCCCGGAGCGGCTGGATCGAGGTGAGCGGCGACATCGATTACGAGGAGAGCAGCCTGCACCAGATCTACGTGCAGGCGAAAGACCTGGGGCCCAACGCGGTGCCGGCTCACTGCAAAGTGCTGGTCAAAGTTACCGACGTGAACGACAACGCCCCGGAGATCAGCTTCAGCACCGTGTCCGACTCGGTGAACGAGAGCGCAGCCCCGGGCACCGTGGTGGCTCTGCTCAGTGTCACCGACCGTGACTCCGGGGAGAACGGGCAGCTCCAGTGTGAGATCCTGGGGCAGGTCCCCTTCCAGCTCAAGTCGTCCTTCAAGAATTACTACACCATCGTGACGGCCGGGCCCCTGGACCGGGAGCTCACCGACTCCTACACCGTCACCATCATGGCCAAAGACAGGGGCTCCCCCCCTCTGGCCTCCAGTAAATCCATCAAGGTGCAAGTGGCTGATGAGAACGACAATGCGCCCCACTTCTCGCAGCCATCCTACGACGTGTATGTCACCGAAAATAACGTTCCTGGGGCTTATATCTACGCAGTGACAGCTGTGGACCCCGATGTTGGGCAGAACGCCTACGTCTCTTACTCCATATTGGAGTGCGATATTCAGGGCATGTCGGTCTTCACCTATGTCTCCATCAACTCTGAGAATGGATACCTGTACGCCTTGCGCTCCTTCGATTACGAGCAGCTGAAAGAGTTCCGTTTCACGGTGCAGGCCAGGGACGCAGGGAGCCCTCCCCTGGCCAGCAACACCACCATCAACATCATCATCGTGGACCAGAACGACAACGCGCCCTCCATCGTGTCGCCCGTCTCCAAGAACGGCAGTGCCAAAGAGCTGGCGCCCCGCTCGGCGGAGCCGGGCTACCTGGTGACCAGGCTGGTGGCGGTGGACGCGGATGACGGGGACAACGCTCGCCTCACCTTTTACATCACCAAGGGCAACGAGCTGGGACTCTTCAGGATGGACTGGAGGAGTGGGGAGCTCAAGACGGCCAGGAGGTTGTCCACCAGCAAGAAGGACTCCAGCGCCCCTTACCAGCTCCTGATCGAGGTGAGGGACCATGGGCAACCACCTCTGTCCGCCACCGCCACCATCCTGGTGATGGTCGTGGACAGTGCTGTGGATCGCCAGGGGGAGAGGGGCAACCGAGCCGGCAACCCAAAGGAGAACTCGTTGGATTTGACCCTCATCTTGATCATCGCCCTGGGCTCGGTGTCCTTCGTTTTCCTCCTGGCCATGATCGTTTTGGCTATTCGCTGCCAGAAGGACAAGAAGCTGACCATTTACAGCTGCCTGGCCAGTGAGTGTTGCTCCTGCTGCAGGCAGGCGAGGAACAGGAAGAAGAAGCTCAGCAAATCGGACATCATGCTGGTACAGACCACCAACACCAACCCGGCTCAGGTCTCGGTTGAGGACGGGGGCTTTGGCCACCACAGCCAAAATTATTGTTACCAGGTTTGCCTGACCCCGGAATCGGCCAAAACCGATCTCATGTTCTTGAAACCATGTAGCCCAGCCAGGAGTACGGACGCTGACCACAACCCCTGCGGGGCCATCATAACTGGGTACACGGACCAGCAACCCGACATCATTTCCAATGGGAGTATATTATCAAACGAGGTAAGATACCATAAATGCGCTCAGAAGGATCTATTTTGTTCCATTGCTCACATGTTTTCTCTCAATTTCCCCATCTCAGTTTGTCTTCACACATTCTCTTATACTTTTCGTATGATTCTTTACTGTCTTTACTTTGTCTACCTTACTTATTTAAGTCTGTTAACTCGCGATTCTCTGCTTTCTCTATTGAAAGCCGTTTGTTTTCGGATGCATTTACGTGCGTTGCCTTTAGAACAAGGGCGGCTATCATAATCTAGAATGTTGTAAATGCAACCAAATCGCACCAAGTGACTGCTTTAATGAATCTATGATTTCCAGCACAGATTGCGTAAAAGAATGAACTCCCGTCTTTGCATGAAAAAAAGTTTAACACTTTTATCAAATCGACCAGAAAAAGGTAGTACTTTAGTTATTCCCCATTAACCATTTGAGTACTGACAGCAGTTTACACTCTGCAGCACAGTAATGTCCTTAAGACCGCCAACGATCAGATGAATTGTGTCAAATGAAAGGATAAGGCGCCATGAGAATTCACTAACAATATTCTTAGGAGCAACAAATCTAAATAAAGGCCCCATTATTAGACCTGCAAAAACTACCTTGTGGTTTAAAATGTTATTCAGCCTCTTTCCTTTGCCAGTTGGAGCTTTGAACTATCCTTCAGCGTTGTAATTGTACAGTCATTACCGGGTCCAATGTCATATTAGTAACCGTAATTAAGTTTCCCCATCAGAGTGATACCTTCAACTAAAACTGCGTATGTTAGCCAGATTCTTTCCTTATTTTAGCGATACTAACGATGCAGTCGGTTCACATTATCTATCTGCCAGTTAAGTAACGTTTATTAACTTGATGATTTACTCCTTTTCAGATCAAACACCAGCGGACTGAACTCAGTTTTCTTGTGGACAGACCCCGTCGAGTTAACAGGTAGACAACTCATTGAACTGGAACGCTCGCCAAATTTCACTATTGCCCCATTTGTGTTTAATATCGGGCGCTAATACTGGCGATGCTTTTTGTCTTCCAGTTCTGCTTTCCAGGAAGCGGATATAGTGAGCTCGAAGGACAGTGGCCACGGGGATAGCGAGCAAGGGGACAGTGACCACGATGCCACCAACCGAGCCCACAACTCTGGTAAGTGTGCTTAGTGGGTTTTCCAATGTGTTCCCCACCCTTTATGTGGGGGAGGCGATACATATATTTTGCACACCGTGACAGAAAACATAACAGTTCCCTGTTTTATTGAAATGGAGAGCTGCAGTATGTAATTCACGTTCCTTTGACTGTGTTGTGGTGCCTCGGTAATTTACCAGACTGCTCATATGTATGAATGAGTGGGCATGTCAGCACAGCGTGCAGATGTGTGAGTATTGAATTAAGAATAACGTGCAGTTAGCTGAGCAGCTCGAATTTCACCCATGGTGTGTGTTTCATGCACATTACTGTTGACTCACGGACTTTGAAAGAATTGTGTGATGTGCTGTTGAGCGAGCTGGAGGAAGTGTCGTGTTGTTATTTACTGCTCATCGCATCGCGCCGAATCCTGTTTCTTTGTCATATATACTGAGTACAAGCTGTCCTAGAAGAAACTATTCTCAGTCTAATTTCCCCTCTCCCTTTTGATTTCCTGGGTTGCTTTTATCCAACCCGACCACTACTGTTCATTATGGAAAACACGTTTGGTACCAACGGCCACTCAATGGCCTCTTTATTTTTCCGCCGTTAATGAATACGCGATGTTAAATGAGTCCTCCAGGACTGGCATTCGTCTCCATCATTCCCTGTTTGTTGTTGGACGTGATGGAATTTGGAAAGAAGGGATAGTCGCAGGGTCAGGGAATTCAAAAGTACACAAAGCTTTGCCAGATGTCCCGATCTCGCTCTGACTGGGGGGGGGGGGGTTGTGGAGGTGGGATTAACTGCTCTTGTGTGTTACTGCTTCATAAAGTTCTCAAACCCCTGATTTGCAAATTTCTCAAACTCTGCGGATTGAATTTTAAAGGATTACGGGTCGTTTTTAACAGAAGTGCCTGCATCATCCTGCTCCTCTTTTTCAAAATGGAGGGTTATTAAATACACCCACATCACAGAAGATGGCAGTAATGCAAAACTTATCAGGATCCGCAAGGTCTTTGCATTACATTTCAGACGTGGAAATCATTGGTCAGGATAACAAAAACTCCCAAATATATAGAATATGTTTCAGTCGTTTTGAAATAACGGTAAAACCAGCAACAAATAAGGAAAAGTACAATATCACTGAACTCGGTCACTGAACCACACACCTATGTTTATCATTGATTGAGTAGTCCTGAGAATGGCAACATTTTGAAATGCTGCCAGTGAACCCGTTTGATTAACAAGTAATTCTGGAAATCACATCAACATTCTATAACCAGATTAAGAGACCAGTGCATTGTTTTATTTTACCATGAGACAGTTTCGGATCGTGCATATAAACTCGTAATAATTCCAAGTCTGCTTGTTTTAATGGCTTATCTGTGTAAATGTTTAGAAGCACTATGTTCCATGCAATGTTAAACAACTACAGTAGATTTACAACATCATCCCCTTTAGCTTGAAATGATATAAATGACACCGGGAGTGTTATTGTACCAGCATATCCGGTACTATTTAGCTAGTTTGTCTGCAAAAGTGCAGTATTCTGTTCTGTCAGCTAATGCACAGTATTATGTACCTTTAGATAATCTGTGGCTTGGGCACAAACGTCTCCCTCTAATTTAATGCAATGTGTTTGGAATAATAGTTCCCGTGCGTTTGTCTGATGGGATTAAAAATAGTTCTCCAAAGTATTTTTAACGGCCCTTATCCCTCAATTACATTGATTCCTCCTACTGTTATCTGGCATCGCCTTACAGAAACACGGAAGATGACGACAACCGCTTGAATTATTTTCGGTGCGCCTGTTTGAATTGGTGTTAGTGCCAAACCATTCACCGAAGGGCAACAATTGTTAGCATTTGCATTGCAGCGTGGAAGAGACCTACGGAAAGGAACGCCCAAGCAAAGGTGGAGAAATTAGGAGGGAGAACTAATTGCTTTGTCAGAGAAGTGGGCTTTAAGGGGGGGAGGGGGTGCCTCAGAGGAAGAATAGGAGTTAGAAAGGCAGAGGCGTTTAAAGAGAGAATTCCAGAGAGTGGAACCTAGCCAGCAGAAGGCTTCGGCACCAATGGTGGGCGAAAGAATGGAGGGGAGGAGTAGGTGCATGAGACAAGAGGCCAAAGTAGGTCTTAGTTGTATCATTACTTGCAATTCAGGTAGATCATACAGCATACCAGATGCGAGTTTGCGGGAAAATTCAGAACCAATCTAACCTCCAAACTAAAATTTAACTAGAAGGTAAGAATTTGGGAGGACGTCCCCAAGTTTCCAAAAGGCATGAGTCTGCAGTATAAAATAATTCATTCCTCGCTACTTAGACCCCCGCACATTAGAAAGCCCTCAAGAATGGTTCAGGTAAGGAAGGAAATGCACGTATAACGTCCAATGCTGGGATGTCTCACATTGCGTGGGATACACTCCTGGAACACTTGCCATGTGAAGACATCGTACTGACAATATGTGACAAAATGGAAAATGTCAATTTCGCACCAATAATACCCCTCACCTTGTGGAAAACAAGAAGCTTCCTGATAAGTCAACACAAGCCCTTAACCAGTCAACTCTTTGATATGGCTTTGTATCATGTAGTCGAGATAACATCTCCTATTTGAAAAGGAGGTACTAGAATTGTTCAAGCTGGTTTAGTATGTTCCAGCACGTTTGATTTTTTTGTACCAATGATCCACAGACCTCAACACAGTGCAACGAGAGAGGAGTGAAATTGGAGGAAGTGTTTACCTGTTTGCCGCTGAGTGAAAAGTTACATTTGGGAAATCCCGAGTGAGATTATCCACCCACTCTCAAGAACCCAGTATGTGCTGGATCTTGTGGGATAGAAAGGGGGTGGGGTAAAAATCGGCACGTACCCCTCAAAAGTAATACGATAAAAATATATCAGAATCAACTGGGAAAAAAAGCATTTGCCACATATTCTTGTCAATAAAGAACATATACATACCGATGTTGGACTTCCCAAGACTGAGATTCTTTGTTGAAATTCACGAAGAGACAGTATTGTTTCAATATAGTACCAGTGGAATATTGATGGCATCAAATGACCCATAATTATGTTTCCTGTGTATCTCTTACGTTGGCAAGTCATTAGATAGCTTAAAAGATGTTAACTTTAAGTGGAAGGTAAATTGATACATGTGCTTTGGAATGGCACTTATGATGCTCTCAGTGTCTCAGTGCTGTCTGAGATGTGACATTACCTCCATGAAATATAAGGGAAAATCATGGAGGTGGGGCATCAAGTGTAGTATGAAGTATAATGGAACAGATAGCCTCGGAAGCTCTATATCCCTGGAAGAAGACACGTCTCCAGTCGTAGCTCAACTTTGCTCTTTTTTCACTAATGTATATAGATACCACCAGGTTTCAAAAGTTCATCATTAAAAGCATTGCTGCCTTCTTCCAAAAGCATTGGAATTGAGAAAAGTCAATCCGAACAATAAGAGCCTATATATAGTTTTAAATTGAAGCCAAATACTTGAAGCGATTGTGAACTTTAAATATTGCAAAACACCAGGATGTGAGACTCAAGGGATAAATAAAAAGTGAATCAATCAACTCTGACCTGAAAAAAGGGAGAAAGATGAAGGAACATCAGCGTGAAAGTTCCAAAATTCATTAGGTATGAATAGCAAAAACTGTTTGGCGATGAAACATGGGATATGAATATTAAACCCGGAAGTGTCAAGATGAGACTTGCTGATAATTTAGGGAGATAGTAGAGGATGGTTATTAGATTCTCGCAGTTCTCGAAAACAAGGAACTTGAAATATACAAAACCTACTTTGCAGCAGTGAAACATTTATGGAAATGAGCCGATAGCGGAACGTGCTCCTCATTCAAAAAAAATATATACAGAGGCATTCTCACAAGTCGTATCAACTCAATGCTCAGGACTCCGGAGACCAGGCAAACCCCCAAAGACCTTCGCCCCTCCGCGATTGCGTTTCAGAACAAAAAATGTGTTTATTTATTTTAGCAAACAGAGGGCATTTGTCCGCCTTTCAAATGGCAGAGAACAGGGTCTGGATTGCGTAAAGGCTGAGCCGCAGCAATCGAATAGCAGTCGGGCTTTTGCAGTGTAAACACTAGTCAACTTGGAACAGTTTTAGTAAATGTCATCATGCTTGTGTGATTGCATTTTAAATATCAACCCGAAGTTTAAATGCTTTATACTGTTTGAATAACTCTGAAATAAAATCAGAATCTAGCGGCAAGAAATTCCCCAATCGTAGCCGCGAAGACCCGACACGTCGATAGTCTTTTTTTGTTAAAAAAAAGCGCTGCTGGTGATCCCGCTTCCAGTTCACGTCCGCAGTCTGCAACAGCTCACTGATCAGTAATTTGCTTTCAGACTTCTGCATAGCAATTACTGATGTAGGGCTGTGATCGAAGCCTTGCATTTGCATCGCACGAGCTTTTTTAATTTAACATATATAAAAAGTAATTTTGAAGAGAGATGAATGCATGATAACAACCAGCGCCTGCCTCCCTCGCCTCGTTATTAAACTGTGTTCACCCACACTTGTAGTTCCTTGAGTTAGTTAACTGGCGCAACGCCGATCAGATGAAAGGAATCGTGACGTTGTGGCCTGGTTTAAGACCAGGGTTGCTTTGCAAATGCCAGGATTCTCACGAAGTAACTTCTGAGTGCTTTTATTGCCATTGATCTAGTTCCTTCTTCACTGAGAAACTGCAATAGTGCCAGGCCGTGTTGACAAAATTTATTTCCTAACACTTTAGCTTACTTTTGGGTAAATTAGATTTGAAAGTTTTGCATGCTGATATATATATTTGGTATCTGTTACTTTTCTCCTGATAGCACTCATATTGTTCCTTCCTGCCAAACTGTTGAAGGGCATGGCGGACAATCACGTCAAATTGAAACGACCAAAGTGAATGCTACACGGGGGTTTAGTCCATGCACATGTGTGTGTGTGACATGTAAAAGCTGAAAAGGGGCGCTGTCTCTTTAAACATGTCTGAAGCAACCGTTTGCTACTGTTTAATTTTCGAATGGTTTATAGCTCCAGAGATATTGGCAAGCGTTTGTCTCATTGTTTGCCATCAATGTAGCCCACATCAATCGAGAAGTTCGTTGTCAGTAGAAAACCCACTGGGCTCCAACAGCATGTAAGAAAACACTTTTGTATTTACATAGACAAGCGCTGCCAATAGAACATGCAGTAACAAGCACACGTCAATGGCATCTGCCTCCGTGTCAAACAGAACTGAGGAGTGTTTCTCCATACAAATTAAATCAATTAACCACACCGTTCTTCAGAATGAGAAATACTTCAAATTATCGTGTTTCTGGTACTAATTGTAAATCTAATCATGGTAAAAATAATCATCAGCTTCTTACGTTAAGTTGGATAATTGCCCAGATTTGATATTTTGAAAAGTTGGCTTATTGTAGAGGACATACAATGGACCGAGCGCTTAAAGTGACAAGTAAAACATCCAGTGATGTCAGGTATTTGCCTCACGAACCCAAAAGACGAGTGAACCGTGTATACCCTAATCACTTATGATTTATTTTTCCATAAGTCATCTAGTCCCATTGTGTGTCCCATATGCACCGCATGTTGACTGATTTTATGAGTTTATTTAAGTTTTTCTTAGAGACATAATGGCTTTATTCTATGGGGAATCACCCGTCACAGAGAGCTGCTGCCTGTCCTGTGATACAGAATTGTACTGTAATACATTCATGCAGAATGAACTGACTTTAATGTGCTGGCAGGTGTTGATAGCACAGAATAGCAAATAGCAGTGGGCAAGGTGTTTCATAATAGTAATATTCAAGAAATGGATCTTATGAAAAATATTCAATAATAAATCAGTGCAAGGAGGTTGGTATAAAAAATCCTACTCTATTATTTGACATATCATACACTTCTGGTTTCAGAATTAGATTTCTCCAAATAATTATCAATAGTCATTACAAATGTGTGATATAAAGTTATATAATCTCTAAGAGTTGGCTAGCTATATTTTCTCCCTTAAGAACATGATATTTCATAATTTGAAAAGTTAAAAAAAAATGTAACATATGAAGCCATTGTAATTTCAATTGATTTTAAAAGATCCATGTTTTGTTGCTGGGGTGTAGATTTATATGTCTATTTATTTCTCATTAAAGCACTATACTTTTTTTTTGCTTGAATACACATCCCTTAAATAAAAACAGGCCTCCAATAGTTTTAATAGCCGGGGGAGCTCAGTAACAATGAAACCAGATTTCATATAATAATTTCAATACCAAAGCTACCATTGCCTTTTTATCCCTTAAGGCTTCTTTGCTTTGTTTCTGTCTTTACTCTTTTTGATTATAGTTTTCCTTTTTCTTCTGCTTCATTTTTTTTTCTTCTGCAGTGGAGGCACTTAGCTACATATGGTAGGGTTAGTGAAAAAGTATGCTTTGAATACAAGCAAGCTGTTCCAGTGGCAGTGTAAGTGAGCCCTGTCTGCTTGCTGAAACAAATTGTGCCACAATCTCATTCATAATTGCTAAATTGATAATATCATACCAGTCCATTCCATGTAGCTAAATAAATGTTCTAATTGGCCAATCCATCTTGTTGAGCTAATGATGCCATACAGGATCTCTCTGAGTTTGCTTTGATTGGTATCTGATTGCATTGCAAAAAAGCTTTTTTTTTTATGAAGGTATAAATGTACCATACTCAATAAAAAAGAAAAGTATTTTTACAAGAAACAAAATTTTGGCTGTTTCTGAAATAGAATTTTGCCAAACTGCAATCTTAACATTGTGCTATCAGTCAGGTGACTAAACTATATGCAGGTATATGAGTTAATATAAGTTATCAGTCTTATAAAGAATGATACAATGCATAGGACCACTGTAATAGCAGTGGTGAGAATACACATTTTTCTTCAAACTTTGGGTTTATTTGGATTTTGTATGTGCAGTGTTCAGATGTTATTGTGAAGCTGAATATGAACCCACTATACATTGTTATGTTAAGCTACATTCCTTGATTCTACCAAACACTACTAGAAACCAAATTGAAGCACTACTGTCAGGATGGATCCTGCTACTCTCCCATTATATTACTAGGCATCAGATGTGTAATTCACTAGGATTCATACACACACTATTAAATTGCCAGTTGACAGGTATTTTACATACGTCTTGCCATAAACAAACAGCAATTATTGACTTGCCATCCATTTCTATTGAAGTAAAATGCACAGCAGGATATGCCGAGTGGCTGAATACAGGATTAGAGGGAATGCATTTCCTCTGCACACGTGTAGTGCTATTTTGTAACAGGACAGTCCACCCTCAATGAAAAATGGTCTAAGCTAGACAAAATTATGACATTTCCAAAATAACTCTCAAAATGCTTCTAATTGTGTCTTCGGTAAGTATTTCTTCAAGAAGACAATTATTTTCCTACAGTCTCCTGGAGCTAAACAATTATTCATATATCAGTGACTTTCGCCATTATAACAGCTTAGACAAATCTTCCCAATTGGATTGTTGTGGACTTGGCTTTGTTTCTTACAGATCCAATAAAAAAAATCTGTTTAATATAAAATGGATGATGAATTGTGTGTAAAACACTTAACCTATATTTTATGAAATACAGTACTCACCAAGCTACATAGTATCGCTTTCAACCCTTTCCTTAAGCAAATACTCTAGCTATTTCCCCAGCCAATTTTCCTTCTGTCACAGATATTTGACCCTTATCTGTCCATTTGATAAACAACTTATAAGTCACACGAAAAGTGTAAAATTTATCGTTGAGAGGGCACAGTTTGTTAACAAAAACTCTTAGATCTATGCAGAGTTACCTGCTGTCATCCTTTTTTTTTGCTTTGTGCTTATCAGCCATATGGTGGTGAGGCTCAGTTTTCACGGCTTAATTTCTGCGTCAATGCCTTTTCTCAGTGCCTTTGCACTTTTTTCTTTGGTGACATGATATCTGAAACAAGCTTGTAAGAAGAGTAAGTGTTTTACCTGTTTCTGTAGGTGCGGACTTTATTTTTTATTGTGCTTGATAAATCTCCTCAGTAGAAGTCCCAGAGGAGAGAAGAGGCAGGTTGTAAATAGAAAGCTAGGTTTAATTACATGGCTCTAGGCACTTCAGTAGCGTGAACACTGGTAGGTTGGCGACTGGGCCATTTTAGCTCGTATGACATTATATTACATACATCTGTTCATTTCCTATGCTTGTACTAGCTCGCAATTTGATAGACAAAATGGATCAATTTTAAGAACTCCAGTGATGTGATCACTTTTGTTTTAAGCAAACCTTTTGTCGGTAATTGAATCTTATTAGAAAATTGCATTTCTGAAAATGGAGACTCCCTGTTCAATTTCAAATCTTTTTTTTGGATTATCTCTGAATGGAAAGCAATGGGAGTACAGCTTTTGAGAATTCTGACTTTCATATTATTAAACTTAAATATCTTTTCTTGTTATAGCTTGCACTTGTCATTCATTTTCCAATAGTGGTTGAAGTGCTTCAGAGTATCATACTGGTTCTTAAGCAGATGTGGTTTATAATCTTAGCAAGCTGCTTTTTCTTCATCCTGAAATACTGCCACTAATGTAAAATGTACAATAGGATATTCAAAATGGCAGAAAATGTGCAGGTGGATGTTTTATACCTCTATACTTGTTTGCTGTCATTTTGTAGATGGACAGTTCACTTTGAACATTGAATGGCCTGAGCTGAGCAAGTTTCTGCCATTCGCAAAAATGCACAAAAGTATCTTAATTGAGTCACTTAATCTTTACGTCTCAGAGTAAAATTATTTTCCTATGGTGTCAAATGCCTGAATAACATCAGCATTTTAGTATGTTTGGTCATCACAACTGCTTGTCCTTACACCATCAAATGTGGTAATTCCCCTTGCAAAGTTCCATCAATGATGCCATCAGCAGTGTCCTTTTAAATCCAAATATACAAAAATACATTAGAAATGCACAAAATTAAGCAGAAAAATAATTAAATTGGTCTATAACCTTTTCAACTGTTTAATATATATATTTTAAAGTGCCTTGACAGCGAACTAATTCTTCAGACTGACATTTTCTTTGTATGTCAGTGTCCTATTGTTATTAAGGTTTGACCTTAATGGACATTGATTAGTAAATTCCACTGTGATTTTAACATGTAAAGTGCTCCCACTAATAAGGTGCCCCCAGTTATTTAAAACGCTCTTTCCATTTTTTCCTGTCTTTCTCCCCTTGCAGGCCGTTCACCGAGGTGCATCCTCCTCCAGCTGGGGGAGAGCAGGACGGTCCAGGATGCAGACTTCTCCACGACTGCCGTCAATGCAGCTCTGTGAGCGGCTGGCAGGAGGTGCGATTTGAGCAGGGTGCGTTGGACAATGACACTTCTCTCTCTTTCTCCTCCCACCACACTCCCTCCCCGAGAATGGAAGCCCTTACTTCCACATAGCACTTCCTCTAGGGGTTTGGTCGAGAACTGATGAAGTTCAACCAACTGAGGCAACTGATTTCGAGTGACAGGCAGCCCTGGGACTCGGAACATGTGAATTTCTGGTTGGAAGTGAAGCATGAAACTGCTTGAGCTGCCTCGATTGTCCTTGGTATCTTTAAAGGAGACGATCACCCTACTTAAGATGAAAGGTTGCTTACCATTTTACAGTGGAGCCCTCTTAAGGTCAAATTTTATATGCCAAAGGAAAAAAAAATCTGGAAAGGACTCATTAACTTAAGTATAAGATTGCAGGAGAAGCTCTCACATGGCAATCCTATTGCCAGCATATAAAATGAAACTCTAAAGGAACATTGTTGCCTTACAATTCGGTTTGTAAATACAAGCATATTAAACAATATGATCAGTGAGGTCTTGATATCATTTGCCACCAGTTGCATTTTTCTTCACTCTTTTTATCTTTTTGGTTGCCCCCCTTCTGAATCTCATCCCTGCCTATTGATTGACCTATGCTGTGGTGTCATCTGGTACCTCATCACACTGGCTAGTCTTTGTGTGAGCCTCCATTGTAACTACCAGGAAATTATTGAAGCATGGGGCAACATCACAGCTGAGCCTGATTAGAACCTCATTCAAGGCTTGCACAAACACACCTGACAACAGTCATGGGATAGCAATCAAATGCAGGTACCCTGGCTTTTTTTTTAACCTTCTTAGCTCAGGTTTGCTTCGGCCAATTGGGCCACCTGCTTTGTTACTCTAGCTGAGATTATCTCATACAGCATTGACCGGGAATCAAGCCTGGTACCTGCCTAATCTGTGCGGTTCAGCTCCACAT
Organism: Heterodontus francisci; assembly: GCF_036365525.1. Classification (NCBI taxonomy): domain Eukaryota; kingdom Metazoa; phylum Chordata; class Chondrichthyes; order Heterodontiformes; family Heterodontidae; genus Heterodontus; species Heterodontus francisci. Next base: position 260,557,981 of record NC_090371.1, read on the forward strand.
CAAGCAGTAAATTTAGCAACTTCACAACTGGGGTATCAGCTTTATTCTTTTGTGCTGTTTTGGCTTCATCAAAGTAAGCAATGTTTGTACTTGGGAATGGAACACTTCAATTTTTAGCATCTGTCGGGTATTCCCAAATCAAGTTTGATATAGTTAGATGCAAACTAAAACTCCCTCTACTCTGCATCAACAGTACGCTTTAGCTCCAACTCTGAAAAGGCAACATGTTATCATTTTCCACATTTCTCTGAGTAAAATTGCCAAATTAGGGCAAATTTCATCTGTGGTTCCATGTCTGCTAGGAACTTTTTGAGACTGCTTAAAAAAAATGATTTTACAGAGAGCAGCAGATGAAAGAGACTTTCACTTTATTGGTCTGAGCTGGATTTGAATCCAGGTATCAGAGATGATTGACACTTTGCATCACCCAGTTCCTTTTTTTAAATTCAACTACAAACTGAGAGAAATAGTCATGTTGATGATGTAAAGATTATTCCATCTTGTCAGAGGTGCCATTTTAGTAGAAGTTTCTGAGTAAGTTGCTCCAAGACCTCCTAAGCTTGAAATTCCCAATGGCAACAAAACAAGTATAAAGAATGACAGTGTTAATTTCATTGCTGAAATATACTTGAAACAATGTAGAAATGAATTAACTGCTATTTTAATAGAATTCAAATATCTGGAGAATTTCTTTGAAGTATTAAAATAAAATTTTTGATGCAGTACCTGCTCTGTAACTAGATGCTGATAGTTCCTTTAGGAATTACAGTACTGTACAGTGTTTTCAAAGGGTGTTGCAGACATCCAGTAGCAGTTAAAGCTGTGATCATCAATGAATGAATGTACTGAAAGCTCAATGTACGAATCCATCTTCAGTTTTTTTCAGGATTATACTGCTTCGTATGTGTGAACTTTAGAGAAATGCAACATTTTAATGATCTAGAATCTGCAAAATTTAAAGCAAAATGAAATCAAAAGTCAATGCATTTATTGCCATACATATTTAAATAATAAGATTATCATCCTCTAAGAGAAAAGGTCACATCCTTCTATTGCTGTTTCATGAAAAGCAAGTGTCAGATTTTCTACTCATTCATAGTCAATTGCTTTTTTTATGGTGGGTTTATGTAATTTCTGAAATGATGTACGAAATGCTGAAAATTGTCAATTTTGAGTCAAAATATTTTTGAATATAGGCAGTGTAACTTGAGAGCCAATTCCACTTAAGAGAAATTTTCTGTCCCCTTTTCACTTCTGTTGGATTAAGTTTTTGATAAAGGAAAAATATCTGTTTGGTTAAGGACTTTCAATATAAAGTACTTGAACGTGATGGTGAAGAATCTATAACATATTAAAGATCCTATGTCTGTGCACAATTCCTTTTTCAATTTTAAAATTTCTGTGCTCACATATATAATGGAAACTGCCTCTGTAAACTTTTTATGATGTATTACAAAGCATTGCAAAGTATTTACAGCACAGAGACAGGCTATTCGGCCTGACCGATCTATGTCAGTGCTTAAACTCTACACGGGCCTCTTCCCACCCTTCTTCATCTAATCCCATTGACACATACTATCCATTCTCCCTCATGCTTTTATTTAGTTTCCCCTTAAATGCATCTATGCTATTCATATGAACTACTCCTTGTGGTAGTGAGTATCACATTCTAACCACCCTCTGGAAAAATAAGTTTCTTCTGAATTCCTTATTGGATTTATTTGTGACTCTTCTACTTATGGACCGTAGTTCTGGTCTCGCCTGCTGTTCTCTGTATGGATATCTGGTCAAATCCCTTCATAATCTTAAAGACCTCTATCAGGTCACTCCTCCATCTTCTCTTTTCTAGAGAAAAGATCGCCTGCCTGTTTCGATAGGTATAATCTCTCAGTTCTGGAATTATTCTTGTAGTTATGCCCCTTACCCTATGGAGGCACTGCAGCACAGTGAGAGAGTATGATTAAAGAGTGTCTAGTTTTCACAGTCACTTTTCATTAATAATATATATGTAGGAATGTACAATAAAAAATAAGTACTGAATGTATAACTTGAAAATGGGGACTAAATAATGCCTGTATGGCTGGCCCAATTATCACCTCTAATCCTGCTTTATCTGAGAAACTACACTTGATCCTGTTCCGTGTGCAAGTTGATGGGAGGTTAACTGGTATTTTCATTCTAAAGTACCTAAAGGGAATAATAAATAGGGTTAAATGTATTTAATGTAAAGTACATAAAGGGTATGGTAAGTGTTGAGTTAAATAATGTTCGTACAAAATACCATATAGATGCAAGGTACCCAAAGGAGGAAGTAACTGTAGGATTACATATCTGAGGATTAAGGAAAAATGTAATTGTAGGTCTGCATACTTTAATGTAAAGAACTTGAGATGTGATCTTGATGGCCTGACATTAAAGCATTCCATGTATTTATTTTTGAAATGCTTTCTTTTATTCCACTGAAACCCTTTGTAGAAAACTTTTCTTTGGAGCTTGGAAGGATGACATTTCAGTGAAAAGGATGAAGGCAGTAATCTCACTGTAGACCATGTCCATTAGCTACCAATAATTTGAATATAGATGATTTGTTTTCAAATTAATGATCACTCATTGTTTTATTCTTCACACAGTCCCCAGCAACAAACATTTAACACAGACTGCATTAGAAATGCTTTAACTAATATTCAACACGATCAGTTTTGTTTTGGGCTGTGCTGGTTTATGGATATTCTCTCCAAGGATCCTCTCTATCTGCCTGAAGTTGTTATAAGAGCATTTCTGCTATACTTCTTTTTCACTGAACTGGTGCACTTGTGTAACTTACAAAGAAGACATTTAAACCAGGACTTTTGTGTAAAGAAAATAGCGATTATGAAATTAGGGATTTGTCAAGTAAAGAACAGATGCTCCACTATGACCGAGAGGGAATATTACAGCGCAGTACAGGCCCTTCGGCCCTCAGGGAGCTGATATCAAAGGGTGAACCAACACTCGTTGCTATTGAATACCTCCTGGTGACTGGGATATGTTGTGTGGCCCAGATATGCCTAATGAGGAGGACGGAAGTGGAAAAATATAACATATATTTTAAAAAAGTACGAAAAATTTAGGAAGTTCAATACAAAAGGGGTAAGTATGTACGATTTTCAAGTAACCACAAATTTACTTCCTCCCTTTACAACAAGCTGTTCCATGTACTTCATAAGTATTTATCAGAAGTCCACTCCAATGTTTGAGGGTAACCTTGCAGTTTGTTGTCTTTCCTTTTGTCAAGTCTAAAGCTGTTAAACTAATAAAGTTTGCTTTTTCTTTTAAAACTTACTGTGCTGTGTTCTGAAAGATGTAATTAGAGAAAATAAATGAACACAAATTTGAAGAAAATTGATGTCCACAGTGGAGGTCATAGTCTCTAATAGGAGTAATTCTGATCCAAAGTCCAATTTGGGGCTCTTTTGATAGTTCACTGTGTAAGTGCAACATGTGATATGGCATTCATTCACACAGATCCAGATGGTCCCAGGTTTAATGTATTGCTTATGCCACATTAGTTGATTTCATCCATGGGATGAGTTGGTATGTTACAAGTTACTTCAGTGTCTAGGGCTACACAAGTTGATAGTTACATGCACCCAGTGTGGTACTAAGCCATGCACAAGTTTAATACCCGTACATCAGACCTCAGTGAATAAATCACTGACCATCAAATGATAAGTCATATAGCACATCCCATTTAGTAGAATGGGCTAGCTGATCTCAGCTGGAGTTATTGCAAGATTGCTACAATTGGTCTCAGTGTTCCTAGGCTAGGAAGAGATGAAAAATCAGCCAAGGTTTCCATTTCTGATCACGACCCAGTGACCCCTGCTGGGATGTGCACATATGTAGCATTAAGTGAGGATAGGACTGATGCCTCATAGTTGACTGATATACAGTATTCATTTCTCATGGCAAATGGTCACTTGCCTGAGGTAAATGAGGGCTGCTGGCACCCTTGAACTGCACTTCATCATGAGTAACTGTCTCAGGAAAAAAGGGGAGAAATTGGCATGGGGGATTGGCCAGTTGGGCTAGTAACTAGAGAACTGTCACTACCCGGGAGATAATATCCCAACAAGAATTACCATCTTCATGCGAAATGGAGAAACTATGGAGGGAGACCAAACTTTGGTGATAAATTCCATTAGACAATGGAGGATGGAGCAGTTTAATTTGGATTAGCCTCTGGTGCCTCACTTTAAGTGACTGCTCTTCAGCTATGAACCTAGACATTGTTGATAGACGATTTGACCATAAGTTAAGTTCAATCCTGACTTCACCTAATGTCAAAACACACACACAGTTTCCAGCAGGGGTCATTGGTTAGTAATCAGAAGTGGGAGCTCGAGCTGATTTTTCTGCTTTGTAGAACATGGGTACTGAGGTCATCTGCAGTATTGGTATACTGGCTCAGGTGAACTAATTTAGCAATTGAAGCAGAAATATTTTAGTTTCTATGCCACAGCTACATGTTGTTGTTACTAACTGAGCCACAGTGGAAACTGTTACTCATTTTGATATTTATCTTTGCTTCTTCACACCTTTGTGAAACATCAAGGGATGCTTTCCTGGGTTTAAGGTGCTATATAAATGTAAGACGTTGTTTAAGACCGTCAAAATTTGACCATAAGTCATGTAGTCTGTTTATCGGTTGAGCATTGCAACATTTCAACCTCAAAATGATCATTGCCTAAATTTTCATTATAATCTGATTTCAGGTGGGTTATGACCTTATGGATTAGATATTAGTAATAGCTTACACTGTGCAATAAGTGGGATTTGATATCACTGGCATTGATCGAAAGAGTGCTTCAGTATAATTTGCGTTCAATAAAAAAGTGCATTTGTATTCAATTGGAGAAAAAAATATGCAAGTGTTAAAAATTTCACGGAGAAAGCTAATTGTTTTTGAAAAGTGCAGAGCTGGCATTGCATATTTCTTCAAAGTTGTCGGCACCAATTTCTTCTCTTCTTGGAATAGCCAACCAGAATTGTGACCTGGTCTTTGTGTCAATTATCACCTTGTTGCTTACATAAATAAAGCTTCTTAAATGGTTGCTAACAGAAGTTTCAGTGTCACGGAAGAAGTAATCGCAAAGAACTTGAACAAGCCACTTTACATTCCACATATCCTCATATTTTTGTTCCACAATTATCTTGCTACAGCTTCAAATTTGAAGTAACACCTTTCAAATTCATAACATTGCAAGGGTTCAACTCTCCAAGGCACTGCCAAGTGCTGTAATGAGTCAGAATACTCTCCTTTTACCTCTTACTTCATTAATAATTTTAAAAATTCAAAACTGAAACAAGTTTGGCCAATCTGATCCTAATTTATCTTGGGTGGAAGTTCACAGCACAAGATAACCTACTCAATTCACAATCACATTGTTGTTGGTGTTATTACTCTATAAAGCAAACATTGAATGTAAATGAGTTTTGGTGTAAATTTAGCAACAAATTATCAGTTGCCCTGAATTATGAAGTAATCCACGTATTTTGCTACTTGGAGAAAATGGCAACTTAACCAGAGATTCATTTAGTGTCACTGCCTATATATTATGAGGAGTCAATATAGCACCTCAGACAACATTACCAGTTGTGAGGCCACAGAGGGTGAAATTCAACTTTAGCATTAGCACAAAGCTGACAATAGGGAATTGGTTGCCCGTTACATACTACAATAGAAAGGGAAATTGGGCAGGGTGTATATTGGGCAATCAATTCACTACTGTCATTTCTCCACTCAGGAAAAGTTAAATTTCAGCTCCACAATGCCATAGTATGCTTGAAAATTGGTCGAGCTTCTATACTCATTTCTAGGGCAACAGCGATTTAGCGAGAGCACAAGGATGTAGAGATGCAGCTTGCTTGAGCATAACAATATCATATTGGCAATCTTCTAAAAGAGGAGTTTAGGTATATTGTTGAGGCAGAATAAAAAGTAGTCTACTCAACATTTAAAGTGGAAATGTTCCACAAATGACATCAATCACCATGGTGAGCATTAAATCATTTACAAATTTAAACAAAATAAATTCTAACTGTGTATAACATACCAGTATAATACAGTCACAGCAGTGTAAATCAGTGTCCAAAGTGACTTTGGAATCTGTATCACACTAGTCCTTGTAGCTTGTCTTGTAACAGATAAGCTAACAAGGCAGTTTCACTGTGCCTGACGTCAGTTCATTAGTGCTGTATATATCTTAAAGCCATATGAACATGCAGCCCTTATCTGTAATTAGAACTGCTCCACTGTCTGTGTATCACAGGTGGTGCCTACAGTATTTACGAGCATAGTCACTTTGGATATAATGGTAAAACTGTTATTATGCATAAATGAGAAGAAGAGTGAAAGACTTCTTCCAACAGCATCATGAGTGAGCAGGGCACAAACATGACATTTCTGTTTGTCTGCATCAACAAGTAGCATAGACATACTCTTTAAAAAGTGCATGTTTAAGGTTGCACAAATTCACAATAGGAACATCTATAAGTGCTGTTATCTAGAGGAAGGGTTCATTAGAGCTTTAAAATGTCCTTGGCCCTTCACTTCTGAGGGTAGTATTGCATTTGGAAGACCTTTGTTCATTATACCATGGCATGAAAGATTAGCCAAATGGAAAATCACTTTGTGGACCCTTACTGTTTGGTGTTTATCTCAGTGTACAGAACAGAATTAATCACAAAATGTCTAAATTTGCACTGGAGGAGTGTGGTGGGGTGGGGGCAAATATATGAGAGACTCCAGTGAAATATTGACAGGTATCCTAAGACCTCTCAGAACCTTCTTAACTTATACAGAAGTGACATCCTGCACTCCTCAGTGGAAGGTTAACATTCCTAATATCACAATGTAATGCTGATTTATTCTGATTTATTTTTGTAGGCGCTGACCTCTTTTCCAATTGCACAGAAGAGTGTAAAGCACTGGGACACTCAGATCGTTGCTGGATGCCCACCTTTGTACCCACAGATGGCCGCCAAGGTCCTGATTACCGCAGCAATCTGCATGTCCCTGGCATGGACTCTGTGCCTGACACTGAGGTCTATGAAGCTCCAGAGCAGACTGGGGAGAAATCCTTCTCTACATTTGGAAAAGAAAAAACACATCCATCTAATTTGGAAAAGAAAGAATATGATGCACTTCTGCCCAACACACGTGCGCCTTACAAGCCGCCATATTTAAGTGAGTATTTATTAAATCAAAAATTTGCTAATTTCAATTTACCTTGTGCTTTTGGTAAAAAATAAGTTTCTGCAGGGAAATTAAAGTGAATTTTAATGCTATTACCTATCATAAACATATTAAGTAACATCTTGGCTATGCAATTTCTCTATATTACTTTAAACGGGTAGTAAATTACATTTTTTTACTGAGGTGCAATACAGGGTTTATTATCAAGTTGAACCAGAAACTTGAGTCCACCAGAATTTCAGAAGGTTAGTTGACATCAAATTGTTAAGGGTATTGAAAGTGTGGATAGAAGTGTCCACACATTTCAAACATCTGTGGGTACATTTGAAGCGGACTCAGGAGATACAAATTGGGCACATTCGACACAGCACTGGAACTGTACTCTGTATTGCCATATCCAAGCAGAGCGAGGCTGCCTCCTCCAGGAGGTGATGGGAGGAGGCCCTTAAGTGGCCATACTTAGGGACTCAATTGCCCTGGGGTAGGCAGGCCATTTGCTACCTCCTCCACCTCTGGTAAAATAGCAGCGTGGGTGGCTGGGCGACAGAAATAGTGCCCCCTGTCTTCCACTCGATCTTATGCACCCTCCACCCCCACCACCTCCCAGCCCGCTCCTGGAGGGGCGCATCAAACTCGTGCCTTAGAGTCAGATCAAGCCATCACTCTGGATTTGTACTGCAACTTTAGTGGTTTTCTTCACAATTTATTTTTGTTTGAGCTCGTCAGGAAGAGATCACTATCAAGACGTAAAACATTTTCTCAGCTGTTGTATGTAGCTTATATTTATCTGAATCAAGATTTTTAATGCTGAAAATTCCACTTTGAACTCAAAATGTGCAAGTTAAGGAGATTTACCATGAATTTTACAAGCACATGATTGTGACTGACCATTCCATAAATAAGTTGTTCACTACTGTTGTCCTAACTTTCACATAGAATTTGCTCCACAGCTGTGAAAACTGACAGCACTAAATTATACTACAAGTGTTGCACTGCTCTGAAATCGGGGCTGGATTTTACCAGCCCTAGGGAGATGGGCTGGTTGGAGGGAGGGCTGGTAAAATGGTGGAGGAAGGCTTAGGAAGGGGAGCCTGACATCCTTCCACACCCACAGCATACTGCCAGAAGCGGGCACCTCAGCAATGCAGCTGCCAATTGGGCATCCAACTGTGGGAATTAAATGCAGATGTTGGAGGGGACGCCACTGCATGGGGAGACTGCCGTGTATACCCTAGCAGCCTCCCAGTGGGTTCCTGGGAGGGCCACTTCTTTATGGCTGCTCCATAGTCCATGGAAGGGCCTCCCAGTGGCAATGGCTGCTCCTGCAGCCTCGGCATCACCGATGGAAGGGTACTCCTCCACCCCAATTGCCAGAGCGTGCCTGCCTGCCCCCAGGATGCTTAAAAACAAAACTAACCTTGTCTTCAACGGCACCTCACCATGGAAGTACCCTCTCCTTCATCCTGTAGCCTCAGCAGTGGACACCTCTAACGGTGGTGCTGCCGAGACTGTTGAGCTGCTGGCCCTCAATTGGACAGCAATCCTGGTGGTGACCTCTTAAATGGCCATTGGTGGTAAAGTGCCCCATGGGGTCAGGTCCTGCTTTCGGTCCCGGTGGTGGGACCACATACCTTCCTGAAAAATTCAGGCCCAGGTTCAAAAAGTGTATTGGATATGTATATTTAAACAGCCTACTAATTAGTGTCCAAATGCTAGTGAGATTGTTTAATGCTAATAATTAGCTGCTGGCCCCCTTGACTCTTTATGGACATTAAAAACTTGTGGATGACTCTGCTTGTAAGGGCAGGATAGAGTTAAACTTTACATACATAGGATTACATAGGAGATATGGCACAGAAACAGGCCATTCGGCCCAACCAGTCCTTGTCAATGTTTATGTTCCATTCACGCCGTCTCCCATCTTTCCTCATTTAAATCTATTATAGTAACCCTCTATTCCCTTCTCCCTCACATGCTGGTCTAGCTTCCTCTTAAATGTATCACTACTGTTCACTTCAACCACTTCCTATGGTAGCAAGTACCATATTCTCACCATTCTTTAGGTAAAGAAGTTTCTTCTGAATTCTCTATTGGATTTCTTGTTGACCATCATATTGCTGGCCTCTAGTTACGCTCTTCTCCACAAGTGGAAACATTCTCTCTGTTTTCACTCTCTCAAAACCTTTCATAATTTTAAAGACCTCTATCAGGTCACCCACCCCCCCCCCCCCCCCCCCCCACCCTTTTTTCATGAGAAAAGAGACCCAGACTGTTCATCCTTGTATATGCATGCATTTCTGGTATCATCCTTGTAAATCTTCTCTGCACTGTCTCTAGTGCCTCTATATCTTTGCTATAATATGATGAGCAGAACTGCATGCAGTACTCTAAGTGTGATCTAAACAAGCTGTGATACTGGTTTTGCATAACCTCCCTACTTTTCAATTTGTTCCCTCTAGAAATAAAGCCTATTGCTTGGTTTGCTTTTTTATGGTCTTGCTAACCTGTGGTGCAACTTTTAGTGATTGGTGTATTTGTACTCCGAGATCCCTTTGTTCCTGTATCCCACCTAGATTTGCATCTTCCAAGTAATAAGTGACCTCCTTATTTTTTCTACCAAAATGTACTACCTCACATTTACTTCATTTGCCAATTATTTGCCCATTTTACAAGTTTATTGCGTCCTGCTGTAATTTATTGCAGTCCTCCTCAGTATTGATCATCCCTTCCAATTTGGTGTCATCCACAAATATAGAAATTGTGTTTTAATTCCATTGTCCAAATCATTAATGTAATTGTGAACAGCAGTGGTCCCAGCACTGATCCTTGTGGTATACCACTTCCCACCATTCTGAATGACAACCCTTTTCTCCCATTCTCCGCTTTCGGTCTTGAAGCCAGCTAGCAATCCATTCTGCCACTTGTCCCCTGACTCTGCGTTCTCTGCCTTTATTCATTAGTCTATTTCTGAAGGCCTTTTGAAAATCCAGATAAATTATATTTCCTGCATTACCATTATCTACTCAATCTGTTACCTCCTCAAAAATTCAATAAGGTTGGTCAAGCAAGATTTTCCTTTTTGAAATCCATGCTGGCTATTCATTACATATCTTGCATTTCTAGATGTCCTTCTATTCGCTCCTTTAGTAGGGATTCCATTATTTTTCCTACCACCAATGTTAAGTTGACTGGTTTGTAATTCTCTGGGAATGTTCTGTCCTCTTTTTAAATAGAGGAATTACTTTAGCTATCCACCTGTCCTCTGGCAGAACACCTTTTTCTAACAAATTATTAATTATATGTAGTAATGCCTATGCTATCTCTTCCCTAGATTCTTTTAAAGTATGTGGATACAATCTGTCTGGACCAGGGTTTTTATCCTCTTTGAGTTTGATTAATTTATTCAATATGTTCCGCTTCTTTATTTTGAATGCACTTATCTCTTTTCTCATATCATCATTGAATGCCATGTCTACCTTTACTATCTCCCTGGGATGGACTATATGAACAAGGAATGTCTAGGATTCAGTTACCGGTCTGTACAGGTATAGCTGATCTCAGTTGAGCAACTAGTGAGGTACTGCAATGAGGTACTACACCCCTAAGAAAACTAAGTCATGCCTTTCACTCCTATTCACTGTATAGCAATTCCTTGCAGATGTCATTGTGTGTAGATTTGCTGGTGACAGAACTGTGCCAGGTTGCCTTGTTTCATGGTCTAATAAGCAGATGATATTATCTATCAGGGGTCAGACAGGAAGAATGACAACTTAGGGAAGATATCATCAGGTGGCTCAGTGCCCATGAAACTATACACATCAAGGAATCAATGCCACCAGGAGATGCGAAGAGAGAAAACGTCTGAATTTTAGATTAAAAAGAACCAAGAGACAATTCAGTGGACTAGTAGGGAATCATTTTAAATTTAAAATGAAAGATTGGAAAGTTCGCTTCAAAATTGTGCAATTTATACCACAGCTGAGTTGAGGCTGAAGTGATGTGAAACTTTCTCATAGAGGTGGTATGCTTCCCATGTCAACTGTGGCTCAATTAGTAACACTCTTGCCTTTGATGTAGAAGGTTGTGGATTCGAAGGCCCACTCTATAACTTGAGTGCAAGAATCAAATCTGACACTGTAGTATAGTACTGAGGGAGTGCTGCACTGTCAGAAGTGCTATCTTTATGATGAGCTGTTAAACCAAGACTCTGTCTGCCCTGTTAGGTGGATGTAAAAGATTCCATGCAAAAATCTAGGAGAAGAGCAGGGGAATTATACCTGGCCAATATTTATCCCTCAATCAACATCACAAAGACAGATTATCTGATCATTATCACATTGCTGTTTGTGGGATCTTGCTGTGTGCAAACTGGCTGCCATGTTTCCTACATTGCAACAATGATTACACTTCAAAAGTACTTGTTTGGCTGCAAAATACCTTGGGGTGTCTTGTGGTTGCGAAAGGCGCCATATAAATGTTAGTCCTTTTTTTCATACTTATACTGATGCCAAGTTTGGCTTCAGTTGTACTGCACATTTCCTGTTGCAGTAAAGCCTAAGCCATAACTCCCTTTTAAGCATACACATTATCCTGTGTAATCATACATTAAAAAAGGCACTGGGATAGATTTTCATCTTCAGTGCTCCTGGTGCAGAGTTTTGGGTCCCATGAGCACGTATAATGAGGAATGAAAAAAAATCAAAGAAGAGTTTATTCTACTGTCTTTAGCACAGGTAGAAATTGGGCAATTCTTTCATCAGGAAGCATCGCATGCAAACAATGCATTGACATGTTCCTATGAAGATTGTGTTGTCATGTTGTGGTATTTGGTCAACAAACAGAACAGGCGTGCCATAGTTTTTATTTCCGGTAATATTACTGCTTAGAGCCTATTTATATGCTTGTTATTTGCTGTTTTAAAACAGCATATTTTCTTATATCTTTACAATCAGCATGTAACTGTACCTTTTAAATGTTTGTATGTAGTGTTTATTATGTTGAAGGATGATGTATGATTCTACTTGTGAAAACCAGCAGTTTTCTTTTGGCCTGTCTCAACTGGTGCTTCATATTGGTTTGCACTTCCCTATGTGTTCAGCTCCTTCTACACTAATGAGCTTTCAGTTCCACATTCCTGTTAGATCAGTGAGACTTCTCATTTTGCAAATGTTTTCTTCTGTGAAGTTAATTATATTAAAATGACTTCCTTTTGGTTTGGAGTCTCTTGAAATTGTACATATTGTAAAGTGCTCTCAAAATTTATATTTAATAAGATTATTTTAAATTAATTGCAGGTCGAACATGACTGTACCACAGTGCTCACTCTTATTTCAAGCACATAGAATACTATTTTTTAATAGGTGTTCCAGTTTGCTAGTTATTTGTTAAATCCATTTATCATCAGCATGTGCTTATATCTGGGTTCAGAAATGCAGCAGTTTTTGTCTTGGACTGTCATAATATAATCCAGCATGCCAAAGGCATTAGCGTTTGGTTGTTATATAGGGGAGAACAATTCTGTAATTGTGGGCCAAATAAGAGTGATAGCCAAAAGTAAAAAAAATGACAAAAAAAAGACTTGCAGTAACAACTTATATTTATGTAGTGTCTTTAACATAATAAAATGTCCTAAGGTGCTAGTATAAAACAAAATATGACTCTGAGCCACATAAGGAGATATTCGGAAAGATAACCAAATGCTTAGTCAAAAAGGCAGATTTTAAGGAGTATCTTAAAGCAGTAAAGCGAGACAGTGAGGCAGAGAGGTGCAGGTAGGGAATTTCAGAGCTTAGGGCCTAGGCAAATGAAAGCACGGCCATCAATGGTGCGGCGATTAAAATTGGGGCTGCTGAAGAGGCCAGGATTAGATGAGTCCAGATTATCTTGTACTATTGTGGGGCTGGAGGAGATTACAGAGATAGGGAGGGATGAGGGTATGGAAGAATTTGAAAAAAAAATGTGCATTTAAAATCAAGACTTTGCTTGACCTGGAGTCAATGTAGGTCAGTGAAGACAGGGGTGATAGGTGAATGGGACTTGGCGCAAGTTAGGACGCAGGCAGCAGAGTGTAGAATGACTCATCCCCGTATATTGAAGCGCTTATTATGATTCTGTGTGCATTAGTTGAAATTAGTTCATGTTGGAGAGATGGTTGCAGAGAGCAATAGAAATTGGTCTTTTACTTCTGGTATCTGGGTTGAAATCCAGACGAGAGTGATGAGATGAAAGTTCTCCTATGTTTGCTGCCTGTAAAGGTTCAATGTGTTTTGGGTAATATGTCCAAAGCACAAAACAACCCTGACCTTGGCACTAATTTGGCAGTCACTTTCAGGGAAGCTATCTTCAGGATGGTTGTCATGGGAAATTTAAAATTGTCACCCTGGCTACTTTTCTGAGATTGAGGTTGGGGCTGAGACACACTATTGAGGCAGAGTAGATGTTGCTTTACATTGTTTCTAATTGCCCCATTCCTGACCTGAAAGTGCTTAATGCTGAAATTAGGGAACTGGAATGGAAGGAGTTCTATTTCCCAGCGCTGATATTCTGTACTTTGATAAGCATAAAGTTCAGATAAAACTTGGAAGTGTGTTTGCACTAATAAGTGTAATATGGAAGTATGGAGGAGTGTGGATTAGAAAAATAGCAACAAACAATGGACGGATGTAGCAAAATACTCATGTGGAGATGCAGATATTAGCAATATCTTAAAGACATATCGAAAAATGGAAATTTTATTATATAGGCAGAATAAACATGGAGGTTGATAATTGGTAATATGCACATATGAAGGAATGGAGACTGTAGTATTGCTTTGTTAAGTTCACTTGTGAAGCAGTAGAGACTGACTTATTTGGTGACTGTTCATAGGATCATAGGAAATAGGAGCAGGTGTAGGCTATGAGCCTGCTCCACCATTCAAACAGATCATGGCTGATCAATTATTGAACTAGGTGCAACTTTCTCACTCGTGATAAAGAGTGTTTGTGCACGAGTCCCTCAGGATACTGTTCTGTTCTTCATTTTGATCAATTACTTGGGGAATGGCTTCAAAAATGATGGGCTTTTTGCTGATGACACCACCCTTCACAATGTCATTAATTTGCCATCTGAAAACAAGAGGAGATTGAACAATTGTAGGCAGATATTGAAAGAAAACTGAACAGTGGCTGACAAATAGTGTGTTATCTTCAGTGAGGAGAAGACTAAATCAATAGCTCTGTTCTGAATTATGTCCTCTGTAAGATACCAATGTTCTTCAATTACAAACATCTAGCTTCCCAATGTGGGTAATTAAGTCTGAATTATAATGGGATAGATGAAGATGTCAAGCTGATTGCAAAATAGTAATTTTCAAGCAAACAGAATACAGGTTACAGTCAGTTACAACTGTGTTCTACAGGTGTAGAACCAATGTGCTTGCAGCCTAATTGCTATACTGAGGTAGTGATATAAAGTATTATATCCCCGTTTGTCAGTATGAAAAGTAATGTTATTCTTTGTTCTTGGACTTAGACCATTCTGAAGCCATTAAATCTGTTGGATTGGAAGACTCTGTCCAACTCCTTACCAAAGTCCTTACTCTTTAAAATTACAGAATATGTAGTCAAGCTGTCAATCACATATTCGTGACCATAAAATTAACTTGTGCTTAAGCCTGAGACACATATTTATGTCAGAAACACTGCAGCTACATCTTAGCATTCATTATTAATCCAAAACAACCTTCACTCACTTCTATGAGCAATGTTTTATGTATTATTTCTTCTACCTATAGAAAATTGTCCCAATGCTTCTGTCTGGAACTAGCCTTTGTATGAAACAAAAAAATCTAAACACATTACCAGCTGGATACAGATAGTTGAAATGGAAATAAGGTTACAGGAAAACTTTGGGCTCCCCATTTGATTCCCTACCATAAATTCTCCAGGGACTTTGTGCTTTCAGGAAATGGAATCTGTCCATTACTTAGGATTACACTACATTGTTGTTTAAGCAAATATACAAGAAAAATCAGAAACTTTCCTTAATAATGACAGTCTGGGAGCTGTGAAGGAGCAAAGGGATATAAGTGATGATGTGCACAAGTCACTAAAAGCTAGTGTTCAGGTGCAGAAAATAATCAAAAGGGCTAATCAAAAGTTAGCCTTTGTCTCAAGAGATCAGACTACAAAATTGAAGAAAGCAATGATTCATCTGTATAGAGCCTTGGTCAACTCCCATCTAAAGCACTGCATTCAGTATTGGCCACCAACGCTCATGAAGACTATATTAACTTTGAAGCGTGTACAACACGTATTTATCAGAATTATACCAAGGCTGAAAGGGCTATAGTGTGAGAACAGGCTGCATAAACTTTGTTTGTATTTCCTTGAGTTTAGAAGGTTCAGGGGCAATCTAATTGAGGTATTTAAAATGAAAGAATGATTTGATAGGATAGGTACAGTAAAGTTATTTCCTCTCACAGGGTAATCAGAACAAGGGGGGAGAATCTTAAAATTAGTGCTAGGCCATTTAGGAATGAAGTCAGGAGCATATTTTCACACAAAGGGTAGTGCAACTCTGGAGCACTTTCTGCCAAAAGGCCATTATAAATTGCCCCTAGTATAGGTAGGTGGTAGGGAAATATAGGGACAGGTGGGGATGTGGTAGGAATATGGGATTAGTGTAGGATTAGTATAAATGGGTGGTTGATGGTCGGCACAGACTCGGTGGGCCGAAGGGCCTGTTTCAGTGCTGTATCTCTAAACTAAACTAAACTAAACTAAACAATCTACCTGTCGCAGATACACCTCTCCATGACAGTATTGGTAGGAGTGACCATTGCACAGTCTTTGTGGAGATGAAGTCCTGTCTTCACACAGAGGGTACCCGCCATCATGTTGTGTGGCATTACCACCGTGCTAAATGGGATAGATTTCAAACAGATCTAGCAACACAAAACTGGCCATCCATGAGGCACTGTGGGCCATCACCAGCAGCAGAACTGTATTCAACCACAATTTGTAACCTCATGGCCGAGCATATCCCCCGCTCTACCATTACCATCAAGCCAGGGGACCAACCCTGGTTAGATGAAGAGTGCAGGAGGGCATGCCAGGAGCATGCAGTATCAGCCTAGTGAAGCTGCAACACAGGACTACTTGCATGCCAAACAGCAGAAGCAACATGCAATAGGCAGGACTAAGCAATCCCACAAGCATTGGATCAGATGTAAGCTCTGCAGTCCTGCTACATCCAGTTGTAAGTAGTGGTGGACAATTATACAACTGACAGGAGGAGGAGTCTTCACAAACGTCTCCATCCTCAACAATGGGGGAGCCCAGCACATCAGTGCAAAATACAAGGCTGAAGCATTTGGATCCATCTTCAGCCAAAGGTGCCGAGTGGATAATCCATCTCGGCCTCCTCCTGAGGTCCCCAGCATCATAGATGCCAGTCTTCAGCCAATCTAATTCACTCCACATGATATCAAGAAACAGCTGAAGGCACTGGATACAGCAAAGGCTTGGGCCCTAACTACATTCTGGCAATAGTACTGAAGACGTGTGCTCCAGAACTAGCCGTGCCCCTAGCCAAGCTGTTCCAGTACAGCTACAACACATGCATCTAACCGGCAATGTAAAAAATTGCCTAGATATGTCCTGTGCACAAAAAGCAAGACAAATCCAACCCAGCCAATTACCACCCTATCAGATTACTCCAAATTATCAGCAAAGTGGTGGACGGGGTCATAGACAGTGCTATCAAGTGGTACTTGCTCAGCAATAACCTGCCCAGTGACGCTCAGTTTGGGTTCTGCCAGGGCCACTCAGCACCTGACCTTATTACAGCCTTGGTCCAAACATGGACAAAAGATTTGAACTCCAGAGGTGAGGTGAGAGTGACTGCCTTTGACAAGGCAGCATTTGACTGAGTATGGCATCAAGGACCCCTAGCGAAACTGTAGTCAATAGGAATCAAGGGGAAAACAAGGAAGATGGTTGTGGTTTTTGGAGGTCAATCATCTCATTCCCAGGACATCACTGCAGGAGTTCCTCAGGGTAGTGTCCTAGGCCCAGCCATCTTCAGCTGCTTCATCAATGACCTTCCCTCCATCATCAAGTCAGAAGTGGGGATGTTCGCTGATGATTGCACGATGTTCAGTACCATTCACGACTCCTCAGATACTGAAGCAGCCCATGTCTATATGCAGCAAGACCTGGGCAATATCCAGGTTTGGGCTGAGAAGTGGAAAGTAACATTCGTGCCACACAAGTGCCAGGCAATGGCCATCTCAAATAAGAGAGAATCTAACCATCTCCCCTTGACTTTCAATGGCATTACCGTCGCTGAATCCCCCACTATCAACATGCTGGGGGGGGTCACCATCGACCAGAAACTGAACTGGACTAGCCACATAAATACTGTGGCTACAAGCGCAGTTCAGAGGCTGGGAATTCTGCGGCGAGTAACTCACCTCCTGTCTCCCAGTGCCTGTACACCATCTACAAGGCACAAGTCAGGAGTGTGATGGAATACTCTCCACTTTCCTGGATGGGTGCACCTCCAACAACACTCAAGAAGCTCGACACCATCAAGGACAAAGCAGTCCGCTTGATTGGTACCCCATCTACCACCTTCAACATTCATTCCCTCCACCACTGACGCACAGTGGCAGCAGTGTGTACAATCTACAAGATGCACTGCAGCAACTCACCAAGGCTCCTTCGACAGAACCTTCCAAACTCGTGACCTCTACCACTTAGAAGGACAAGAGCAGCAGATGCATGGGAACAGCACCACCTGCAAGTTCCTCTCCAAGCCACACACCATCCTGACTTGGAGCTATTTCGCAGTGCCTTCATTGTCACTGGGTCAAAATCTTGGAACTCCCTTCCTCACAGCACTGTGGGTGTACCTACACCCCAAAGAGTGTCGCGGTTCAAGAAGGCAGCTCACCATCACCTTCTCAAGGACAATTCATGATGCACATTAAATGCTGGCCTAGCCACTGACATACACATCCCACGACTGAATAAAAAAAAAAGTTAGTTTCAAATTTGGGCAGTTTTGTGCAGTGGGCATACAAACTAAATTGAGGCTTTGCAAACAATTTAATGTAGAACTCCTACAAACAAAAAGGAAATCAGCTCATAGTTCAGGTTCAACATTTGCCCTCAGACGTGAAGGAACAGTTGTGCTAACCTACTGAAGCACCCTTTTCAAACTGTCCCTTAAATATTGTGGCTCAGTATTCCTTTGGATTGTAATTAGTGCTGCTGATGATGTTAACAGAAAGGGGTAATATTTACTTTCACTGGAAATGAAAGTCTGGAGAGATTTAAAATGGGCAGCTGAATCAATATTACCCATTTCACACTATCATCCAAAGTCAAAGTGACCCGCAAAATGTGTAAGGCAAGTATGGAACATGAAATAGGCATTCAGCACATTAAGCCTGTTCATTCTACAGAACAAGTATGCCATGAAATACACACAACCCACTCATATAGAATTTATTGTGGCAAGGGAAGGCGAGTTTGGGTGTGTGCAGGGTATTAAATCCCCTAAAAGTGACATCAGCTCAGGATCCTGACATCATCCGCCCACTTGCAGGTTTTACCCGGGCAGGTTTACAGGTGAGCAGGGAACCCCCTTGGAGTTGTCACGTAAGTCATTACAACATTCAAATAGGCCATTAACAGCTGTTTAAACCAAACATTCTGGCTTCAGCAGCCAGTGCACCGAATTCCTGAGCTGTCAAGAACTTGCTAGGGTCACCGAAGTGAGTTAACAGTGGGGAGTGCTTCTTCAGTGAAACTAACAGGATGGGAAGTCTTCTAACAGTGAAAACAAAGATCTGCAGCCATGGCCAGGTGAGAGGCTGCTGCTCACAGCGCTTCTTTTCAGAGTGTGCTTTCACTGCTTGATAGGTGATTGCCAACTTCTTGGAAGTCAGTTCGCCCGCCTTGGACTTCATCACCTTTGGTTGCACTTCCCTTCTCCCAGTCTTCACCAGGGCATCAGAACAACTTATGTAACTCTACCTTGGACCTCTGATAAGGAACAAGAGGAGCAGCAACACCAACATCAACAGCAGAAGGAGAAACACCAAAAAAAGCACCAGCTGCCTTCGCTTCAGCCACATGGTGTTCCACAGAGCAGAGGGGATGGGCACAGGGATGCAATTCCAAGGAGGCAAGAGTCCCAAAAGAGGGTCTACATGCACAGGATCAGCTCTCGACATCTCTGAGCACCAGTGTCTCAGGAAGCTCAGGCTGTCCTGGCAGGTCATTACTGACATCTGCAGCCTCCTAGAACAAGACCTCCTTCCCAGTAGACCATGTGGGCATCCATTGCCGGTGGCTATTGCTGGAGGACCAAAACCCACTGCCCCTTCTCCCATACTGGATACCAGTCCTGGCAACATCCTCGTAATTGTTATACCACTCACTTTTCTCACCCTCCTGAGGGTTTGGATCCTCTTGGTTCACTGTTTCCAGATTGGAGAGACCACACTCCTGCTGCTGACAACCTTGGCCTCTTCCATACCGACCTGCTTGGCTAGAGAGGCTGCCTCTTTCTCATGTCCTTGGGAAAGATAATCTCACTGCAATCCCTCAGGATCCTGCAGCAGGACCTCTCGGTAAGATTGTGAGACCCAGGTCGGGGGGTATGGGGGCTGGGGGGGGGCATGCACGGGGGAGAGGTGGGGCTGACTTCCTAGGTCTCCTATCTATTCTTGTGGTGGCTGCAGCCTGAAGCATGTGCAGGTCAGCTATTGTAACCCATGCTGGTGTCTCTTTAATGGGAAATCCTTCCTTTGACAGATTCAGTGTGTCATCTCGCTCATCCTCCTTGATTGTTCAGGGAACCTGGAGGTGGGATTCTAATGGTGTGACTAAGTTAAGGAGCTACAGAAAAGCCAATTGCAGCTGTCAACAGGTTCCTGACTTGCTACAGGACATGCCGTTTCAGTTGGAACGATCAGTTGAAAATTCTGCCCAAATTTTCCTGGGGAAGGCAACCAATTCTGAAGTTTCTCATAGCTCGAGACTGTACATCAAGTCAAGCTTCAAGATATTAATCGATTCTTACAATTTTCACTATTCAGCTCTGAGCTGTTCCTTTCCACAAACGTCTCAGCTACAACAAAGGGACCATTGTGTCCCACAAAGCATTTAATCATCTGAGTCTATACATATCCTTACAATCTTCAATTCCATTGTTAACCAGATATCTATCTATCTCTTTTGAAGGGGTTAAACACTGCAGCAGTAACTGCCTTTGCCTGGTATCTATTCCAGATATCTAGTGCTGTTTGCCAAAAAATAATCTTCTGATCACTTGTTTCATTTGAAGCTTGCTAATATTGTGCACATATTTTCCAGTGGTGTGATCACAGTCTAAGCTACATAACCTGCTCAAGTCTATATGACCTTTATTCCTCATAACTTTAGACTGAATCATATTATTCCCTCAATGTTCTTTTCTCTAATGGAAACAAGTTTTACCTCAGAGTTTAACAGTCATCCTTATTGTTTACTAAACTTTCCAAGGCATCAGTGTTTTTTTGAAGGTAGAATGCCCAAACTGCATACAGTGTTGTCTTAGCAAGGAGTCATATGAAATTTTATTTATACATCTTTGAGATGTTTGACTAGAGCATCACATTGATTGGATATTTCAGTGAATGATCCGTGATCACACCAAATTTTTTTTATTCATTCCTGGGATGTGGGTGTCTCTGGCTAGGACAGCATTTATTGCCCATCCCTAATTGCCCTTGAGAAGGTGGTGGTGAGCTGCCTTATTGAACCGCTTCAGTCCAATTGGGGTGGGTATACCTACAGTGCTGTTCGAAAGGGAGTTCCAGGATTTTGACCCAGCGACAGTGAAGGAACAGCGATATAGTTCCAAGTCAGGATGGTATGTGGCTTGGAGGGGAACTTGCAGGTGGTGGTGTTCCCATGCATCTGCTGCCCTTGTCCTTCTAGGTGGTAGAGGTCATGGGTTTGGAAGGTGTCTAAGGAAATGCTATTCCTTTCCACTGTTGCTTTTGGGCACTCATTTATTCTGTTACATTGTTACTTTGCAAGTTTCTTTATTATCTTTGGAATTATAACTTAATTAAAATGTATCTGCCATTTCTTTGTTCGTCCACTTGATTTGTCCAGATCACTTTGAATGGTGTGTTAGATTTTGTTCAATAATGCTCCTGTGAAATTCCTTGGGACATTTTACTACTTTAGAGGTTCTATATGAATGGAAGTTGTTGTTATTAATTTCCCACGAAAGTCATAACTGGATATTAGCCTCCTTGCTATTCATGAAAATGGAAGGACAGATCTTTGTAGAACTCCAAAAATGACTGCTCTTCAGTAAGAGCTCTTCCAATTATTATCAAATTCTATGTTCTAATTACTTTGTGATGGAACAGAGTACTAAGAAACAAACTGTTTCCAGTGGCTGAGGGATTTAGATTGAGGAGACATAAGCATAAGGTAAAATGTAAAAGATTTAGGACTGAGAGTAGGGTTGTGAGGCTGTAGAATTAGTGATTGAAACAGAGATCATGGCAACATTTAAGAATAGGTTAGGTAAGTGGTTGAAGGAAATGAATAAAGAAATATGAGAGCAGAGCAAGCACATGGGATTAGGTCCACTGCTGGAGTGAAAGTGAAAAACACCAACACAAACTAATTGGGCTGAACAGTCTGTTTCAATTGTGTAATTTTAATGCAAGTCTAGGTAGAATCAATGTTTAAGACAACAAGCTAGTTTGCACTTTTTTGAAAGTCTATCCTGGAAAACATTATTATTGCTTTCTGAAAATCCACATAAATTATATTGTAGTCATTCTCCACTAGATTTGCAAGGCCTGATTTATTACCTTTAAGTCCAAACTGACTGCTTCTTATGGTCAATACAATCTTTAAATGCACGTTGATAGCAATCCATAAAACACTTTCCATTATCTGTCTAAGCTCGATTCTAACCATTATTCCAGAACTGAAAGGACAGTGTGCTAACACACTGCAGCACCTGGAACCCGCTCTATCTGACAAACTAACTGGAATAGTCATGTGTCTATTTTGAATATTTCCCAGTGTCCATATTTGGAAGGTGAATTGAAGGAAGTGGTATGCTAATTAGATTCAGGATTGGTAGAAAGGTTGGCTACTTCTCTACTCTGCTTTTCCTTCAGGTTTGCACATGAAATGTTAAAATGTTTGGATACAGATGAGACAAAATTAAAAAAGAAAATAAAAAAGCATGATCTGAGAAATTAAAAGGTAGCAAAAGTGATCAGTAGCAAAAGAAATTCAGCAGAGACAAATGCTGCATATTGGGAGATCTATGCACTCCAACAGTTGAGTAATCTTGCCCAGAAAGAACTGAAAGAGACCTAGGTATATTATTTGACTCGTTCCTTACTGCGTCCTAACTGTATGAGGCAGCAATAAGCAAAGGGAGCAGAATACTAAGGTATATTGCTAAATGAACAAAATTCACCATGCTCTGGCCAGGTTGCACCTGTGGTATGAAATACAATTCTTATTGGTGTGACATAAGAGGGCCAGCCAGATGCTAAGAGCGTTGTGCAGAAGAACAACAAGGTGGATCGCTGGTGTTAAATGGATGAGCTGTGAGAAATAATTAGATTAGCTGGGCTAATTTTCAGTAAAGGACTTCCAGAGTTACCTTGCAGAGCTACTTAAGACACTTAATGGGGGTAGAGAATGTAAACATGAAATAATATCTTCCGATAAAATATAGCAGCAGGACAAGAGGACATTCGTTCAAGGTTGTGAGGTCAAGTTTGGGACAGATGTCGGGAAGTATTTCTTTACACCAGAAGGTTATTAGGAAGATGGTTGAGACAGGACACTGGACTAAATGCTGTTATGAGGAGCGTGTAGTGTCATGCAGGCTCCCACCGTCTAAGAATGAGGCATATCAATTTGTCATCTGAACATTGATTTTAAACTGTTACGGGAGTGAAGAAAGGACTTCTTAAAAAAAATCACCAGACACTTGGCTGGAAAAACACTTTTGCACACTAACAGACAGTGCTTGGAGGGACAAAGGGGCGATTCCCTGCTTCAATTTAATCCACAATGGACTTTGAGCACCAGGTATTGTGTGTAAGAAGAGACATTCCAGGGTCACCTAAGACAAGAGAATCCACAAACAGACGTGGTCAGACCAACTAGTCACATGACTAACCTGCTTGACAACCTGTTTTTTCTGAATTGTACAAAGAGTTTGTACTGGAAAAAGACTGCTCCTGGAGTGAGAAGACCTCTCCTGTCTGCTCCCATCTCTTTCTCACAAGCCTCTCGACCCACTGAGGACACAAGAACTTCAAGAGAGAAAAGTCTCCAACATCAAACAAAGTTTGAGAAGAATGCTGGGCCCCAATGAAAAGCAAGACCTACCTACAATCAAGGACTTTACAGCGAGTTCGAAGAACAGTAACCAAAACCATCTTCAGATACTGTGTCAAACTTTTCCACTTTATTTCGTCTGCTCTTTTCTGTCTCTTTCTGCATGTGTGTATCGCATATGCATGCTCACGTGGGTGCGTCGCGTATCCATAGGCATTAACTGAATTAGAGTTTAAGTTTAATAAAGTTTAACCTTTTTTCCTTAAACCTAAGAAAACCTGTTTGGCTAATGTCTTTGCGTTATAATTGGAAGTTAGTGAACAAGGATTCACCAAGGGGGAGCTAAAAGTAATAGTGTGTTTAAAATAAAACCCTGTTACAAGAAAACCAGGTGAAGGCTGAGAGGGAACCCTGGACCCTTTTCTCACCTCGTCGTAACAGTAGGGTTGGTATTCTGGAAGAATGAAATCAAACACTTTTACATATGTGACAATTGGCACATTATTTATAATGGAATTCAATAAGTACTTGAAAAGGAAACTTATAAAGGGATAATGGAAAAGGGCAGAGAAGTAGTATGAGAGAACAGTTGAACCGCCAGCACTGGCATAGGTGGAATGAGCTGAATGGTTTCTTTCTGTACTGTATTTTCTACAATTCTGAATAGTCTGAAGGTCTTTCTTCATTGAAAGCTATCTCTGGCCAGAATTTTACATGGTGACAGAGGCCCCACCGACCGGCTGAAAAGTTGGAGGCGAGCCCTCCTTCGCTGGGCCTGGGAGCCACACAGCGATTTTGCATGGCCCAGGCCCTTAATTGGCACCTGGTCTGACTTCCACCCCTCTGGCACAGGAAGTCCTGCCCCCAAGAGCTGCTGGACAATCAGAGGGAGTGGTGGCCACTGGTGGGACTGCATCCGGCCAGAAGAGGACCATAGATGCTGGTCCTGAAAGGTGAGTGGGGCTTCGGGCCTTGACGGAGAAAATTGGCTGGGCCCCGGCAAGAAGGGTGGGGGTCGATTAGGAGGGCGGGGGGAGGTGCTCCAGTGGGGACTCCAGCTTGTGCTGTGGGGAAGGGGTGCTCTACATAGGGCACAGGGTGCCCAATGAGGAGGGCCCCACCTCAGTCCACACGAAGGCCACCAGATTTTACTAGGCAGCCTCCCTAAATGGCGAAGTGCCTGGCCTCCACTGGTACGATACTAGTGGCAGCAGGAGGAGACCTTAACTGGCAATTAATTTGGCACTTAAGGGCCTCAATTGGCCTGAGGCATTTTCTCTGGCCATTTTCAACAAAGAACAAAGAACAGTACAGCACAAGAACAGGCCATTCGGCCTTCCAAGCCTGCGCCGATCTTGATGCCTGTCTAAACTAACACCTTCTGCACTTCCGGGGCCCATATCCCTCTATTCCCTTCCTATTCATATATTTGTCAAGATGTCTCTTAAACGTCGCTATCATACCTGCTTCCACCACCTCCCCTGGCAGCAAGTTCCAGGCACTCACCACCCTCTGTGTAAAAAACTTGCCTCGCACATCCCCTCTAAACTTTGCCCCTCGCACCTTAAACCTATGTCCTCTAGTAACTGACTCTTCCACCCTGGGAAAAAGCTTCTGACTATCCACTCTGTCCATGCCGCTCATAACTTTGTAAACCTTTATCATGTCGCCCCTCCACCTCCGTCGTTCCAGTGAAAACAATCCGAGTTTTTCCAACCTCTCCTCATAGCTAATGCCCTCCAGACCAGGCAACATCCTGGTAAACCTCCTCTGTACCCTCTCCAAAGCCTCCACGTCCTTCTGGTAGTGTGGCGACCAGAATTGCACGCAATATTCTAAGTGTGGCCTAACTAAGGTTCTGTACAGCTGCAACATGACTTGCCAATTTTTATACTCTATGCCCCGACCGATGAAGGCAAGCATGCCGTATGCCTTCTTGACTACCTTATCCACCTACGTTGCCACTTTCAGTGACCTGTGGACCTGTATGCCCAGATCTCTCTGCCTGTCAATACTCCTAAGGGTTCTGCCATTTACTGTATACCTCCCACCTGCATTAGACCTTCCAAAATGCATTACCTCACATTTGTCCGGATTAAACTCCATCTGCCATTTCTCCGCCCAAGTCTCCAACCGATCTATATCCTGATGTATCCTCTGACAATCCTCATCATTATCTGCAACTCCACCAACCTTTGTGTCGTCTGCAAACTTACTAATCAGACCAGCTACATTTTCCTCCAAATCATTTATATATACTACAAAGAGCAAAGGTCCCAGCACTGATCCCTGTGGAACACCACTAGTCACATCCCTCCATTCATAAAAACACCCATCCACTGTTACCCTCTGTCTTCTGTGACCGAGCCAGTTCTGTATCCATCTTGCCAGCTCACCTCTGATCCCGTGTGACTTCACCTTTTGCACCAGTCTGCCATGCGGGACCTTGTCAAAGGCTTTACTAAAGTCCATATAGACAACATCCCTTCCCTCATCAATCATCTTTGTCACTTCCTCAAAAAACTCAATCAAATTAGTAAGACACGACCTCCCCTTCACAAAACCATGCTGTCTCTCGCTAATAAGTTCGTTTGTTTCCAAATGGGAGTAAATCCTGTCCCGAAGAAACCATCCCCGTTGCTCACAAAATGACGGGATGGGTGATGGGAACAGCAACCCCCACCTCCCACTCAATTTTATACTTCCTCCCGCCTCCAATCTGATCCTGTGGGGGTATGGGGTGTGGGGGGGAGGGTGGCAGGGTTTGTGTAAAATTCCAGCCTTTGTGTTCTTGTGGCGATGTGGTTGTCTGAATGTTCTATGATTTTTGGTGCTGTTTTTCCCACTCCGGTTCTCAGTGTTACATAGTTCTCTTTTCCTGTTTCCCTTTTCTTATCTACCATCTTTCTTTATCATTATTTGCTTTTTCCATTGTCTTCTCTAGTGCCCAGCATCTATTTTGTCATTTTGCTCTCCCCCTGCCAAACTAAATTAAGATGAGTACTCAGCAACCAAAATAGCTTGATTCCATTCTGCATGTTTGATTTTAAACTTGGTGCTCCATCTTCCATATTTAAAAGAGGCATCAGTTGCATTACAAAAATAGGCAAATCTTTTTCCACTTGTGTACCAATACACAATGCAATGATGTAACCAATTTAAAAGATTTCATAGCTTCAGTTGCACATAATGCCATTGTGGTAGAAATTACACCTCTTTCCCAAACACCAAGAGGTTTCACAAATGCATTTCATGAAGGAAGGATCCCTTTGGAATTATTTTTCGCCTTTTATATTGGAGTACCCTCATGTAATGCACCATTCTGCAGCTGAGAAGTTAGTAGGTAATGCAGCTATTTCCTTCTGGTATTTCCTGCAACTGCCTGAATGAAGTTTGGAACTTCTTATCGAGAGAATGATTCATAAACCCATAATCTACCTTTCCATACTGAAACATGCATATACACAACATTGGAAATTCTGCAGCTCGCCATAGTGGGATTTGAATGAATAGCTTCTTGGTTGATAGCCTAGTGCCCTAACTAATATATTTCCATCTCTTTAGCTCCCACACTAACATACTGGGGGTAATTTTAACCCAACCCACTTGGGGGAAAACTGTTGGATAGCCTGCCCGTTTTACACGTTGTCTGATTTCAATTTCCATGAAGTCAATGGAAAGTAAAATCAAAGCAGGGTGCAAAATGAACAGCCAATCCATTCCTGCCTGCTTCCAGCTGAGCAAATTAAATTAAAATTATCCCTACTCTTTCAATTCTTTTTCTTTTTCTCTGTCTTTCCCACTCCCCGTTTACTCTTTCTTTTCCCTCACCATTCCTCTCTAGTTGACATTTTCCTCCTTCTCTGTTGTCCTTCTTCCCTCCATTACTACCCTTCCAGTTATTACCCTTCATTAACATTGACAACAACTTGCATTTATGTAGTGCCTTTAACATAGTGAAATGTCCCAAGGTGCTGCACAGGAGCCTTATCACACAAAATTTGATACTGAGCCACGTAAGGAGATAGTAGAACATGTGACCAAAAGCTTGGTCAAAGAGGCAGGTTTTTAAGGAGTGTTTTAAAGGAAGAGGGGCAGGTAGAAAGGCAGAGAGGTTTAGGGAAGTAATTCCAGAGCTTAGGGCCTATGTAGCTGAAGGTGTTGACTGTACCATATATATATAGCGAATCTCCATTCCACCTTTTTATAAAATTCTGCTTTCTAAATTAATAAGTCTCCGACCATGGTTACCCACACCACAACTCAGAGAGGGAGAGATGTGATCTGTGCTTAAGCAGTTACCTGCACTACCTCGAACTGGATTCTACAAACAGTGAAGGGTGATTTTGTTAAAATATTCCCTTTTCTATCAGTGTTTAATTGGCCATTTATTAACAACTCATTTATCATTTTATATTTATAGTTGAATCCTAATAAACATAAAAATATACTTTTCCAAGAAATTATATTTGGATCAGTACCTCTATGAACGTCCAACGAAAATAGCTGATCAACAAATCTGGACCGTAAGCCCAAATAATCAGTCATTCCAATAAATCATTCAAAAACAAAGCAGTAAACACTGAACCATAGAAACATAGAATCATAGAAAAGTTACGGCACAGAAAGAGGCCATTCAGCCCATCATGTCTGCTTGGTTGAAAAAATGAGCCGTCCAATCAAATTCCACCTTCCAGCACCTGGTCCGTAGCCTTGCAGGTTACAGAACTTCAGGTACAGGTCCAGCTACCTTTTAAATGAGTTGAGGATTTCTGCCTCCGCCACCGATCTGGGCAGTGAATTCCAGACACCTACCCCCTCTGGGTGAAAAAGTTTTTCCTCATGTCCCCTCTAATTCTTCTTACAATCACCTTAAATCTGTGGCCCCTGGTAATTGACCTCTCCACTAAGGGAAACAGGTCCTTCCTGTCCAATCTATCTCGGCTCCTCATTATTTTATACACCTCTATTAAGTCACCCCTCAGCCTCCTCTGTTCTAAGGAAAATAGCCTATCCAACCTTTCCTCACAGTTGCAACTTTCAAGCCCTGGCAACATTCTTGTAAATCTCCTCTGTACTCTCTTCAGAGCAATTATGTCCTTCCTGTAACGTGGTGACCAGAACTGTACGCAATACTCCAGCTGTGGCCTAACTAGTGTTTTCTGCAGTTCCAGCATTACATCCCTGCTTTTGTATTTTATACCTCAGCCAATAAAGGAAAGCATTCCATATGTCTTCTTCACCACTCTATTTACCTGTCCTGCCACCTTCAGGGACCTGTGGACATACACTCTAAGATCTCTCACTTCTTCTACCCCACTCAATATCCTCCCATTTATTGTGTATTACCTCACACTTCTTTGGATTGAATTCTATTTGCCACTTTTCCACCCACTCAACCAAACCATTGATATCATTCTGGAGTTCACAGTTATCCTCTTCACTATCAACTACACGGACAATTTTTTGTGTCATCTGCAAATTTCCCAATCATGCCTCCCACATTTAAGTCCAAATCATTAATAAAACCCAAAACAGCAAGGGTCTCAACACTGAGCCCTGTATAACGCCACTGGAAACCATCTTCCATTCGCAAAAACATCTGTCAACCATTACCCTTTGTTTCCTGTCACTGAGCCAATTTTGGATCCAACTTGCAACATTCCCTTGTATCCCATGGGCTTTTATTTTTCTGACCAGTCTGCCATGTGGGACTTTGTCAAATGCCTTACTAAAATCCACGTAGATCACATCTACTGCACTACCCTTATCAATCCTCTTTGTTACTTCCTCAAAAAATTCAATTGCCAGTAAAACACGCCCTTCCCTTAACAAATCAATGCTGACTATCCCTGATTAATCCATGCTTTTCTAAGAGGTAGTTTATCTTATCTCTCAGAATTGATTCTAATAATTTGCCCACCACCGAGGTCAGACTGACCGGCCTATAATTATTTGGCATATCCCTCACACCCTTTTTAAACAATGGTACAACATTCGCAGATCGCCAATCCACTGGTACCTCGCTTGTAATTATCTGTAATTATGGGTGACTTTAATCTGCATATAGATTGGGCAAATCAAATTAGTCACAATATCGTAGAGGAGGAATTCTTGGAGTGTACACGGGATGGTTTTCTGGACCAATACGTTGAGGAACCAACGAGCGAACAGGCCATCCTAGACTGGGTACTGTGTAATGAGAGAGGAATAATTGACAATCTAGTGGTGCGAGACCTCTTGGGGATGAGCGACCATAATATAATAGAATTCTTCATCAAGATGGAAAGTGATGTAGTTAATGCTGAGACTAGGGTCCTGAATCTTAGTAAAGGAAACTACGAAGGCGTGAGGCGCGAGTTGGCTAAGATGGATTGAGGAACGTTACTTAAAGGGATGGCAGTGGATAGACAATAGCAAACATTTAAAGAGCGCATGGATGAACTGCAACAATTGTTTATCCCTGTCTGGTGCAAAAGTAAAACGGGAAAGGTAGCCAAACCATGGCTTACAAGGGAAATTAGAGATAGCATTAGATCCAAGGAAGAGACATATAAATTCGCCAGAAAAAACAACAGACCTGAGAATTGAGAGCAGTTTAGAATTCAGCAAAGGAGGACCAAGGGATTGATTAAGAAGGGGAAAATAGAGTACGAGAGCAAGCTTGCGGGGAACATAAAAACTGACTGTAAAAGTTTCTATGGGTATGTGAAGAGAAAAGGATTGGTGAAGACAAATGTAGGCCCCTTACAGTCAGAAACAGGGGAATTTATTATGGGGAACAAAGAAATGGCTGATCAACTAAATGCATATTTTGGTTCTGTCTTCACAAAGGAGGACACAAATATCATACCAGAAATGTTGGGGAACACATGGCTTAATGAGAGAGAGGAACTGAAGGACATCAGTATTAGTAGAGAAATGGTGTTGGGGAAATTGATGGGATTGAAGGCCGATAAATCCCCAGGGCCTGATGGTATGCATCCCAGAGTACTTAAGGAAGTGGCCCTAGAAATAGTGGATGCATTGGTGGTCATCTTCCAAGATTCTATAGACTCTGGAACAGTTCCTACAGATTGGAGGGTAGCTAATGTAACCCCACTATTTAAAAAGGGAGGTAGAGAGAAAGCAGGGAATTATAGACCAGTCAGCCTGATGTCAGGGAAAATTCTAGAGTCCATTATCAAAGATTTTATAGCAGAGCACTTAGAGAACAGTGGTAGAATCGGGCAGTCAGCAAGGAATTACGAAAGGGAAATCATGCTTGACAAATCTACTAGAATTCTTTGAGGATGTAACTAGTAGAGTTGATGAGGGGGAGCCAGTGGATATGGTTTATTTGGACTTTCAGAAGGCTTTCGACAAAGTCCTACATGAGATTAGCATGTAAAATTAAAGTGCATGGGATTGGGGGTAGTGTATTGTGATGGATAGAAAATTGGTTGGCGGACAGGAAAGAAAGGGTAGGGATAAATGGGTCTTTTTTTCGAATGGCAGGCAGTGACTAGTGGGGTACAACAGGGATTGGTGCTGGGACCCCAGCTATTCACAATATATATTAATGATTTAGATGGGGGAACCAAATGTAATATTTTCCAAATTTGCAGGACACAAAATTCGGTGGGAGGGTTAGTTGTGAGGAGGATGCAGAGAGGCTTCAGGGTGATTTGGACAAGTTGATTGAGTGGGCTAATGCATGGCAGATGCAGTATAATGTGGATAAATGTGAGGTTGTACACTTTGGTAGCAAAACAGGAAGGCAGAATATCATCTGAATGGCTATAAACTGAGAGAGAGGAATATGCAGCGAGACCTGGGTGTTCTCGTACACCAGTCACTGAAGGTAAGCATGCAGGTGCAACAGGTGGTAAAATAGGCAAATGGTATGTCGGCCTTCATAGTATCTTCATAGAAGATTCGAGTACAGGAGCAGGGATGTCTTGCTGCAATTGTATAGGGCCTTGGTGAGACCACACCTGGAATATTGTGTGCAGTTTTGGTCTCCTTATCTGAGGAAGGATATTTTTGCTATAGAGGGAGTGCAGCAAAGGTTTACCAGACTGATTCCTGGGATGGTGAGTCTGACCTATGAGGAGAGATTGAGTCGGTCCGGCTTATATTCGCTGGAGTTCAGAAGACTGAGGGGCGATCTCATAGAAATCTATAAAGTTCAAACAGGACTTGACAGATGCAGGCAGGATATTCCCGATGGTGGGGGAGTCCAGAACCAGGGGTCATTGTCTAAGGATATGAGGTAAACCTTTCAGGACTGAGATGAGGAGAAATTTCTTCACCCAGAGAGTGGTGAGCCTGTGGAATTCGCTACCGCAGAAAGCAGCTGAGGCCAAAACATTGTATGTTTTCAAGAAGGAGTTAGATATAGCTCTTGGGTCTAAAGGGATCAAAGGGTATGGGGCGAAAGCGGGAACAGGTTACTGAGTTGGATGATCAGCCATGATCATAATGAATGGCAGAGCAGGCTCGAAGGGCCGAATGGCCTACTCCTGCTCCAATTTTCTATGTTTCTATGTTTGAATCTAGTGAGGATTTCAAGATGATCCTCAGAGCATCCGCTATTTCTTACCTGGCTTCCTTTAACAGCCTGGATACAATCCATCCGGCTCTGGTGACTTATCCACTTTCAAGGATATCAGACCCTCTAGTACTTCCTCTCTCATTACGCTGATCGTATCAAATTTTTCACACTCGTCCTCTTTTACCACAATGTCTGCATCATCTCTTTCCTTTGTGAAGACAGGGATAAAGTACTCATTAAGAACCCTGCCCACATCTTCTGCATCCATGCATAAGTTCCCTTGTATCTATATTTTTCACAGAAGTAATTACTTCTGTGAAATATATTGATGACTTCAAATGAAAATTACTGCTTGTCTGGCTGTGTTTAAAAATGTTAAAGGTCCCAGTTTTGATCTTGACCCTGTACAGAGGTATCTGATTTCAACTGAGGGATCCTATAATTTGTCCTAACAGCCCAGATTAGAAAGGTCAACCGAGGGTCCCTCTTCTGATCACTATCCAGTAGCTACCATTGGAAATGCACGACTGTGGACACTGTGTGAAGGAAGGATCGGGTTTGGTTAAAAACCTTTTGTGGTTGAATTGCCTTTATCAGTCGCTGCCAAGATTCAAACATGAATAATGACCACTTAGGCAAAGTACGAGAGGATATACCACAGAAAGAGGGAATATTTTCCTTGGTCTACATCCAGGGAATATCAGAAGACCAGGCTAGTTGGAGTGCACACCCGTAAAGGAACCTTTTCAATTTTCCATCCATTAATTCAAGTGAAGGGAAAATGATGCAGGTACATTCAGAAATCCTGGGTGGTAATTTTGATTCTGTGCAATGTCTAACAGGAGTGTTAGCGAGTCATCAGCCCAATTTCCATCTCCTGATTTTTATTTCTACTGATATCAAAGGAAATAATAATTGGGAGAAATGTGTAACGGGCTAGCAACTCACTATCACACATCTTAACATTACCATTAAAAGTCAAGATCTATCCCCTGCATTCCAATGTGCTCAATTTTACTATTTTGTTGTGTTCTGGTGATGCAGATAAATCTTCTTCCTGACTTCAGAGAGGAAAGGAAAAGATAAGACTGGGAAAGAAAAATTGTTGAGAAAAAATATATTACTTAATTAGATTGAATGGGAAGTGGCTTTGTTCATTGAATTATATATAATAGGAGTGAATGGGAAATGATTAAGTACATTGGAATTTTTTAAAACAGGGATGAATGGAAATAGTTTGACACGTTGAAATTCTTTATGAGTGAATGGGAATGGTCTGATGCATTGGAATTCTGTTGTTGGATTAGGTAACCTGCTTCTCTGGCATTAACTGCAAATGTTTGTGTAAATTCTCCTATTTATGCCTCAGTGAATGCTACCAATATTCAATGTGCATCAAGCACATTCAGACTCTCTGGGCTGAAATTTATTTGGCCTCCGCCTCCGCCCCCATTCAGCGGCTGTGAAGGAGCCCCCACGATATTTTGCACCGGGGCTCATTTCAGTAGTGGGGGTGGATCGCCTGCCCCGATGACGTAAGGGGACGACCTCCACGTCCCTGGCAATGGTGTCCGACGCCACTGCGCAGGTGCCAGCACCATTTTTAAAGGACTTTAAGCCCTTACCAATAAGTGTAATTTGTAAAGGGATAATAGACATGATTTTTATTACAGAGAAAAATAAGCAATGGAGCCCCATCCCCAATCCCCCCAATGGTCATTTCAGGCAATGAAATGACCATCAATTGCTTGTTCAAATACCTAGACTTCCCGCCCCAACTTCGATCTTTTGCCCTCTAACCCCACATCCAATAAAAATTGATTTCCCCTCTCCTCCACCCCTCCCGCCTTGAAAATTTTATTCCTCCCCCCCGCCTCCCCACCAGGTTTTGGCCCAGAACTCCATATGGAGTTCCGAAGGCCCGTGGAGCACAAATGGCGGCCATAATATCAGAGTGGGACGGCCGCCGCCTGCAGGTAAGTTTATTTAAGTATTTCAAACATTCATCTACATATGCTGATGAAGGGCCCGCCGCCAGGTGACGGCGGAGCTGCACCAAGATCCCGCCACCGCTGGTAATATGCGGCGGGCACTTCTCGACATCGCAGGTCGAGGCGGGCCTCTCCCCGCAGCATTTTATCGGCACCCGCACCGCGACCCGCAGCATCGAGGGGCTGGTAAAATTCAGCCCTCCGTCTATATATGTGCTTGGCAGTTTTGAGGTTTATAATGACTCTTGCTGCTCTGAATGCAATGAGATCAGAATACCATGATATATTGTTAAGCACTTTAAAGAAGATTTTCTTTCCCCAACATTGAACAAAATGGAATCCTAACATGCTTAAATTATTTCTAATGTTTTTAAAAAGCATATTATAATGGGACTGAAAGAAACAGATTCATTCATTCTAATTTCAACATGGAAAACTGAAATTTTTCATCAAATCATTCACATTAGCAGAAGGTGCCCTGTAACCTGATACTAAAGAGAAAATAAATTATTTTCAAAATGCATTTGAAGTAACCTTGGTGTTTGTGTGTGTGTAGTAAATTTTCTTCAAGGATTCACCAAGCATATCACAGAATGTTTCTCTGCTTTGGTTGTGTCTAACCAATTTCATGTCTGCCTGTGTCTTTGTATTTTACTGACATTGGTATATGGAGAAAGGATAACCAAGTGGTCCGCTGACACAGTGCCACATGTGCAAGGTGAATCATCATATGTCACAACATAGATTTCCACATTCCATTTCTGCCAAGATCTGAATTCCCTAATCTGAGGTCAGATATTGTGGGAGGTGCTTTCTTTCAGGAAAGGACACTTGGAGGACAACTCAACCCACATTGCTTTTGCATACAGCTTATTGGCCGGATCAAGAGAGTTATGAGCAAAGGCTGAAGAACAAGTTACAAATGCTAGATAGTGTATGGTAATGATGAGAACAACAATGATAATAACAATGCATTTATACAGGGTTACTCATGTGAAAATAAACATCTGAGTGCTTAACTAGGCAGAAAGGTCAACACTAGGATTTCTTTGGGGTGTGGTGAAATAAGGAAAGATCAAAGAGAGAAGTTTTTTGGAAGCTTTTAAAGTTGGGGACATGGAGTACAGCAGTGAAGTTACTGAAATATGGGCCTCCATGCGGTGGTGAGCAGGCACTCTTCAGGTGTCGCTGGAGCACAGATTATGTCTGGATAGGGTGCAGGGAGATTGTTGAAGTATTTGAAGGTAAGGATCTTGAAATTGATTTGCTCAGGCAAATGCAGCATGGCAAGAAAAGGAGTGATGGGTATGTAGAACTTTGTGCAGGAGAAGACCTGAACTGCTGAGTTCTAAGTTATGTGAAGTTTGAGCAGGGTTGAAGTGAAGAGGCTGACAAAGAATGTTTGACCCTGAGACGATGAAGGCACGAAATAGAATTGTCACAGTAACTGAGTGGGAAACAATAAGATATTAAAATATTATATAAATGTAAATATTACAAATAAAGAGTGGCACTGACAGAAATGATACGTTGGTAATTGTCAGCTCTACGGCTAACTTATTGCTTCTGTCTGTTTCTCTCCACAGCACGGAAGAGAATTTGCTAGTCCCTTCTGTTGTTGCAGCATGATTTTGCACAAGCCAACGACTTAAAAGAAAAATCAACTTTCCAGTCCGTCATCCTGGCCACCAAGTTGTGTGTAACATAGTCGATTCCTATAATATTGGAGACAATCGTGCTAATAATGGAATCGACTGCTCTCAGCAGGTCTGAGAATGATGCGATTTGGAGACTTTTTGGGAGTGACTGGTCCGGTCACTTCCATGACCTATGTGTGCCTGTTTACAGCACTCAAAAACTTTTACTGAGCTCCTAGCTCTTTAATTACCGACCGCCACAGATCGGCACCAAAAGAAGCCAACTGTACAGAAACCAATCAGATATGCATTACAGATGCAATATCACTGTTTTAGATGTGACTGTTTTTCTATTTTTTTGTGATGAAGTGTTCCCAAATTGCGACAGCTTTTCGAGACTGTGACTGTGTCCTTTGCGCACACTACTAGGTCTTTCTAGTGATGAGCAGCAGACCCACAATTATCAGAGCTCCTCAGTTCAACAATGTTCTGTAGTTTATAGACAGTGTTACTTGCAAACGTGTTTACTGTACTCTTTTGAAATTCTAAATAAAAAGAAATGTACTATTTTCTTCTTTCTGATGTGATGGTATCCAGTAGGGGGATGATTTAGCAATCCGCAATATCAATAATCCCAAATGTCTATTTATCTATAGCCTCTTCTTTCATTTCCAAGAGTGATTAAAAGCGCACAGAAAGAGTAATTGAGAAAGCTGATCTATGATAACAATTAAAGATAAAAGTAAATTTAAACACTTAACAGTTTTTCCTACTTCCTAGAAGACAAACCATTTTGAGCTACTTGTTGGGTATTTTCTCATCATGAGTAATTGATCTGGATCCCAAGAGGAACCAGCAATTCCACTGGTAGACAGCAGAAAAGATTGTTTTCCTTTATCTCATGCATATAATCGCACAGATCCCTTTCCTGTGATGTCTTTTTCACTCACTTGGAGCGGCAGAGCCTTTTAGGAATAAAGCTACCCCATCAAACCCACTGATATGTAAATATGATATAAGTTTCTAGTAACTCCTGGTATGATTGAAATAAAATTAATGAGAAGTAAGAGTGTATTTAACGACCATAACACATTGATATGTTCTCTTGTACATCCAATACTCCACAGAGCAAAGCTCCCATGGTTAATTGCACCATTTGAACCCCAGAGTGTATCACATCTTTGAGTGGAGAATCTACTGTTAGTCAGCTCTTTTATATTATACAGGATCACTCCTTTTTTTGATTTTTGGTCAGATAAACTATTTAAACCAACTCTTATTTTAAGCTACCAAATTTAACTTTTTTAGAATAAAAAAGAAAACAGTAGACTGAGATGAAAAATTGGGGAAACTTGACTTTTTTTAAAAAATAAGATATTATGAACAAATGGATGTTGTATTTTTCTCACATTGTTGAAGCAGTTTATTGTCAATAAAAACTATAATACATTATTATTTGATCCACACTGTAGTAGTTTATACGTGCTTAAATTAGTCAGCAAAATTTTGAAACATGAAAGAAATATAATGCTACACAGCAATTATTTGGGCTAATTCAACAAACAGTACAGAATAATGACGCAATTGTTTACAATCATGGATTTAAAGTGCTATTCATTAAAAGTTCAATGAACACCTTTCATGTCTCTGTAATAATGTTAATCTGATGCTGGAGTTAATTGCAGTGTGGTATTGGAATGACTATCGATGCTTTTGCAACTTAGATGTGTTGCCAACTGTAGAGACCATTGGATGAAGTCCATGGTATCAGCAATCCAACATTCCAGGAACTGATGTACATACATGTAAATGCGCTTTATGAATTTGCCATTGGGTTAAGGATTCCTCTGAAGAGCAAACTGGTTTCTAGTCCTAGACATTTGCTCTCTCACTTCCAGGACATACAAAGATGCCCAGCACACTTAGAAAAATTGATTCTTGATGGGTGTAAAAGGGGGACTGTGAGGTAATGTTACGATCAGGTGAGAAAAGGGTTTGGGGTTCCCTCTCAGCCTTTTCCTGATTTGGCCATAACAGGGTTTAGTTTTTAAACCACCATGTTTTAGCTTCCCTCTCAGTGAGTCCTTTCTCACTGCTCTCTAAATGTAATGGCAAAGAAATCAACCAGACATATTTTCTCAGATTTAAACAAGAAAGGTATAAGTTTATTATCCTTAAAACTCTAATTCAGGTAAAACTACTAAAAATACATGACGCGACCATGCTAGCATGTATACGTGATAAATACACATGCAAATAGAGCCAGAGGAGGGAAAAGAAGGGGAAAGGTTTGAGGTAATAGCTGGAGTTCAGTTACTGGCTTTGGGTTTGATGTAAAGTCTTTGATTGAAATTAAGTCTTGCAGTTCTCAGTGGGGCCTAGTGTATACTTTCAAACTTGTTTCGCTGGTCTTCTGTCTTGAGGCTTGTTACTTCTGTGGGTGTCTGGAAGTTTGTGTGCGAGAGAGAGAGACAGGGAGATATCTTCCTTCTCTTTTGTCTTCATATTGCAGTCTCTTCCCAAAACTTTTCTGTGAGCGCAATTCAATTAACTCCAAGTTGGCCAGCAGGCTAGTGACTGGCTCCTTACTTGGAACAACCTCTCCTGCGAGGTTTGTGGATTTCCCCCAAACTTAGCAGACACTCTCAGGAGGCGGGTAGAATGTTGGCTCTTACACATTCAATGTCTCTTGATCCAAAAACCATCTGACTAATTGAATCAGGGAGTACTCCCATTGTTTTCTTCAGGCAACTGTCTTTTAGAATGCAAATGTTTAGCCATGTTTTCAGCCACTGTCTTTTAGAATGTAAATGTGCAGCCATGTTCTCAGCCACTGTTGTGGTCTTTTAAAACAAGATATTTCAAGTCCAGTAACAGTTCAAAAATAATGTTCCATATGATGAAATTAATATGTCTCATTTTTGGCAGGTGTGGTTTCCATCACAGGCAAGGAGGTCACTTTCCTGAGCCAGCAGTACAAAATATAGTAAAAATAAACATGCCTTAAGTCTACGGCATTATTATGCTGGATTGACTCTGTTGTATGATCTTGGAATAGCTATTAAGACTGTATGATGTTGGAATGACTGTACTAAGAACTATCAAAAGTTTTAGTGGCTGTGCCAAGAATTGTAACTTTGTAACAATCCAGTTAAAGATTGCATGAAGTTGTGGATTGGACGATGTTGGAGTGGCTATATTA
This sequence comes from Heterodontus francisci, assembly GCF_036365525.1. NCBI lineage: Eukaryota > Metazoa > Chordata > Chondrichthyes > Heterodontiformes > Heterodontidae > Heterodontus > Heterodontus francisci. Next base: position 260,596,954 of record NC_090371.1, read on the forward strand.
AGGGCTACATCACCTGGCGATAACTTTGTTAAAGATTGCATGATGTTGACGTGACTTTGTGAAGAATTATTAATCTTGGGTTGACTGTGATAGCGTTATATGATGGCTCGATTGGCAGGGCAGAGGACCTGTCGCCCAGCGATCTTCCTGGGAGTGGGATAGGTCGACAACAGCCTTCCTGCCCAGAGGCAAATTGATGCCCTTAAGTAGCCTATTAAGGACCAGTTAAGGGCCCTTCCCGCTACCGCTGGGATCTTACCAGCTACAGTGTGGGGCATCCGCCACGTTGGGAGGACGCCTTGTAAAATAAGGCGCCCTCCCTTCAGGCTTGGGTGGGCGGGTGCCTCCTTCGTGGGCAATTTGTGACCGGGACCAACTTTACCCTCCAAGAGCCCCCCTCCCCCCTGGACTGCATGTCTACCCACCCACCCCCGTCGCCGGGGCATTCCGGGCTGTCCCCAGTGACCCCGCCTCATCTACCTTTGGCCTGGGTCTGCGGCCTCTGCACTACCAAAGGTAGCCACTGATACTGCTGAGCTGCTGGATCTGTGATTGGCTGGTAGCTCTTGGAGGCGGGATGTCCGTCCCATCAAAGAAAGGGAGAGGCAGTGTTCCCCTTGCCTTTTTGGTGACAGGAGCCCTGCCTTCAGCACAAAATCCAGCTCCTTGTTATTTCCCCTCTGTGTCTCCTATAAAACATCAACACAGTCTCTCAACATATTTCAAAACTTGAAGATAGCCTAAGCCTGCCATAGTGAATCCTAGTTGAGTGAAAGTATGCGATTACAGTTAAAATTGCCTTGCGCACTCCTCAACTGTGACTTACAACTTTGTGTGGCCTTCTTTGACTGTGTTCACCCAGTTATCAGCCCTCCTGCAATGCTAAGCCCTATCTCTGCTCTTACACCTCTACACCCACTCCCCGGCTAGGCCTGAGTTGCGTTAGCGCCAGCACATAGCAGATGAACTTTCTAATGCACTCAATGAATTTGGAGTACTTATAAAAATTATGTAATCCCCAATTGTAAAATTTGTGCAGTCTTTCATTGCTTAAATTTAAAATATACAATTTTTGATTTTTTTTTGCTTACTGCCACTGCCTATTACAACTATGATTGCCAAACTTTGTCATTTATTTATTTTTATTTATTTTATTTTAAGATACAGCACTGAAACAGGCCCTTCGGCCTACCGAGTCTGTGCCGACCATCAACCACCCATTTATATTAATCCTACATTCCTACCATATCCCCACCTGTCCCTATATTCCCCTACCACCTACCTATACCAGGGGCAATTTATAATGGCCAATTTATCTATCAACATGCAAGTCTTTGGCTGTGGGAGGAAACCAGAGCACACGGCGAAAACCCACGCAGACACAGGGAGATCTTGCAAACTCCGCACAGGCAGTACCCAGAATTGAACCTGGGTCGTTGGAGCTGTGAGGCTGCAGTGCTAACCACTGCGCCACTGTGCCGCCCAAATCATGGTGATTTGGATCACATAACAGGAAGGGCTGGAGAGTTGCAAGATTATGATACTGGCATGGAACTACAGTAGAATCAGCTGACAGGGAGACTTTTACTGAAACATAAGACCGGATCTTGTTTTCATACCGAAGGCAGGTTTCGTGGTGGGGGACCAGATAATTGGGGCAGAATTGCCCGCCACGGAACCCGAAGCTGGGACTCCTGGTTCCGATTCTCCCGGGGGTGGGATAGGCTGATGACAGCCGTCCCGCCCAGAGGCCAATTGAGGCCCTTAAGTGGCCTATTATTGGCCATTTAAGGGCCTCTTCCTGCTGCCACTGGGATCTTACCAGCAGTGGTTGGGGCCTCGGCCATGCGGGGAGGATGCCTTGGAAAATGAGGTGCCCTTCCTGTGGGCTTGGGGCTGGGGGGGTGGTGATCCCTTCTTCGTGGGCAATCTGTTGCCAACAGAGGACCCCTACTAGGAACCCCACGACTCCCTTCTGCCTGGACCGAACACCCGCACCCTCCCAACCCCGCCAACCTCAGGCTGGGGCCTTCTAAACTGGCCCCGGTGATCCCGCCTCACCTATATTGTCTCTGGGGTTCCAGCACTGGCCTGGGTCCTCTGTTTGTTGCAATGAGATGTCTTTGTGCATGGAGAAGTCCATGCAAGCCATAACGTTTGTCATGTCTCAGGCATTTGAGCGTATGGCTTCCTCAGTCGAGAGTTTGGCGAAATCCATGGTGAGTCTGGTGGAGCACTTGAGCCATATGCGATCTGACCTGCACTTCATCGCTGTTGCTGTGGGCTCCATGCAGCAGACACTAAGCAAGAGGAGGACAAAGAACCTGGACCCCCCCCTACGGGTGCTCCTTCCTCTGAGGGAGACAGGCAGGTGCCATCGTGCACACAGATGGAGGAGGAGCACATGCTAGCTGCCCCGGGCCCTTCCTCTCAGGACACCTGCAAGGTAAACGGCGTCTCGTCCTTCCCACCGACATAGACCCCTTTACCTCCAGCAGGTGAGCACACAGGGGATACTCAATCAACATTGCTGTAGACTCCCAGTAGGATGGAACCACTAAGGCCTCGTGCCTCCAGAGGACGGCTGCCATGTTCATCCACAGCAACGGGGCAGCGCATTGTGAAGACTGTCTCCACCTCAGCTGCTAGTCGGGGTAGCACCTAGACGTAGTGGTAGGAAACATAAGATGAAAAAGTTATGAGCAAGAAGGTGTAAGTATGTCCACATTTTGATCCATTTTCAATACACCTCTATTTACTTTAATTTTGAATCCATTCTCGCAAGTCATTTGCTTGGTTTCAGGAAGGAAAATATTTACTGGCAGGAACACATTGTTACTTGCAATATCTTTCAGAAAGTGCCCAGTGTTCATTTATCAGCCTTCAGTCCTCAATCATGGCTATGTCAAATCTATATATTTTTCAATGCTCAAATTACAAACATGCCTTCCATTCGTGGATCTGTGTTCACAACCTTACTTTCCTAGCATTGTTGTGTTCCCCGTTGCATCATAGCCCACAGAACATTAGATCTACTGGGCACATCAACGTGCTGCAATGTTATAGCTTCCTACGTGTGCGGGTTAATACCGTGATGCATTACAATATTTTCAATGTAGACACATGTCGCTTTCAATGAAGTGGATAGCATAAAGGCTGTTTGGCACATCTCCCCTGCAGGTTTATGTGATGTTGTCAGAACAGTCCTTTTTGATTGCAATGTGGATGTCAGGCGTTTGTGAACATAAGTGGAGAATGTATGTTTTCTCCTCTCGACGTAACTTTTAAAAATTGGGCTACTGGTGTCTGAAAAGTGCAAATATGAGGTGTTTCCTGATGTCCCTTGCATATCTCTCCCTGGTCCTTATATCTATAATGGCATTGTTTGCATTGTTGTCATCCTCCTCACCCTCTTCATAGGGATCCTCATCTGCAGGGGACTGGTGTTCCTCCTGTTCCTCCGCCTGCGGAAAATAGTAGTGTCTAAGTGCCAGGTTGTGTAATGCACAGCAGACAATAATGACACATGAGACCTTCTCTTGCGCATCATGATGAACCCCTCCAGACCTGTCAAGCCAGTGTGAGGGCATTTTAAAAATGACAATGCTATTATCGATTATATCTCTGGTGGATGTACGAATAGCTTTACATCTATCTTCAGAGTCGCTTTGGGGATGAAACATTGGTGTTGTCAACCATGTGCAAAGAGGGTAATCCTTGTCATGCCGGATCCAGCTGTCCACTGTGGCTTGTTCTTGAAAAACTTCTGGTAGCTGTGATTTCCTTACAATGTATGAGTCGTGACAGCTCTCTTGGAAATGTGTGCAAACCTACATTATTTTTCTCCTGTGTTCGCAAACCATTTGTGCCTTCAAATATTGGAAGCCTTTGCGAATCTCAAATGCAGCAGTCTGCTCCCAGGGAGCTCTACAGGCCACATGAGTGCAGTCGAGTGCCCCATTTTCTGCTATCATTTTCTGCAGCTGGAAGAAGAGCTGGGATTTAGATTTTCTTCAGCCTTTGTACTAAGCATTAATTCATGGTCTAGATTTTGCGGTCAGCGGCGAAGGGACAGAGCACACTGCTGACCTCAAGGACAGCTGCCCACAAAGATCTAGCAAGCTCTATAGCATTGATCTCATCTGTTACAATGTAAATTCAGTCTGGCGGTAGCTATAGGGTACTTCTGGTGCCCAGGAACAGTGAAGTCATCCAGTAGTCTGAGCAGCCAATCAGATTGAAAAATTCTCACATACAGCAACTCAGGAAGTAAAAAAACACTGATAATCATTCATTTTTTAATCATTTTACAGCGAGTGAGATAACTATTGGGACATGCACATGGGATTAAGGTAGAAGTTGAAATATTTTTTTTTAGATTTATTTTTTATTATTTTAAAATGTAAGGATTTTTTAATCATAGAAATGGAGGGAATGACATTCCAAACCTATAAAATTAGTTTTTCAGGGAACAGAGGTTGTCCATCAGTAATTATGACTTAGTACACTGTTTGAAACTCAGGTAGATCTTATTCAACAAAGCGGAACATTTTCAATGGTTTATACAGTGGGAATAATGCATAAACAGTTGATGATCCCTATCAAGTCATTGACTTTTGTGCTGATTGCATCTATGAAGAGTGCAACAGCACACCCTGTGGAAGAGCAGGATCTCTTTGACTGAATTTGTTTGTTATACTGCGCATGTGCAGACATCAGAATTTGGTGTACGTTTACAGAGTAATGACAGTGAATGCTAACAGTTTTATCATCATTACAATAGTAAAATCTAGGTCTCAGCATTATTACTAGCTATAAAGAGTTTCCCAATGGAAATTCCCATCTTTGAGTGCTTGGAAAAAGAATAGGACTGATGAAGAAACGCCAAGCAGGTCAGGCTACATGAGATGATCGCTGTGCCCACCCACTGATACCAACAAATTCTCACAAGTCTTTACATTAATTGCTTTTTTTGTTTTTCTGCAACACCGTTATTAGCATTGGTGGGTTGTCAATGGGAATCCATTGTGGTGCTGGGAAGAATATGAGTATTCCACCCATTGGCACCCACAAACCCACCTTTGCATACAAAGGTGGTGACTAGACCTCACTTTGGCATATGATTACTGTATGCAGAGACTCCTACTAATGATTTTAGTTCTGACAGCAGCTCCAATTACACCGAAAAATGTGATACCCTGATTAAATCTAGTATACTGGATGATTCTTCAGACGCATTCAATTACTGTATATCATGTTTTACATGATACAACGTAAGTGTTGGCGTTCTGGAGGATCATCAGCCAGTGAAGCCTAATTGGCCACATTCCTCAAGATTCTGCTAATCGTATTTGCAGGCTTTATTACACCCATTTACCAATGTCTGTGGGGGACTGTCATCCCAAGGCCTGGCTTAGCAAGTCAGATGTAGAGTTGTGTTATCTGCTGTAAGACACCTGCTACGACATGTACTATACAGCTGGCACATCAGCTGGCAGAACCATGGGCTGTGGCCTTAGATTGCACATGGAAGTTCCTTTTCTGTCACTTTCAAAACCAGTGCACCTTCAGCTTTGCCGAGGGCGGTCAATGGGTCGAGGTGCCCTTTCAGCCTTCCAAAATGTTTTCAAGATGTTTGTTCCCCATTGTAAAATTCCTTTTGAATTGTCCCCATCTTTTTAAGTTTCACTTTCACACATATTTCTTCTCCCAGCACCAGTGTGTTCCCTGCAGTTTCCTCAGTCTGTGCTTGGAGTTGAAAATTAAGATGAGCTGACATAGGAAATCTGACTACTTTTAACCAATTAACACTCAAATAGATATGGGAAAAGTTTCTAATGACTTAGAAATGACTCAAACTAGAAATGAAAGATCTTCTTTAGATGACATCATTGACATCTACTCCGGCTCTCTATTTATGCTGAGCACAAGTTATGCACCAACCAGGTGCACTTGTTCATATAAAGCTAAGGGTTAAGGAGTGAGAGTCTGTTTCTGTGTTCCATTGTTTGTATTCAAGCAGGCAGGAAGCATTTCACAAATGAGTTCTGACTTTTCAGTTGGTTTTGCTGACTACATTACTGAGTTCAACTGCCGTATTACAGAAATTGGGCATTTTAGTTTAATTTAGTTTAGTTTAGAGATACAGCACTGAAACAGGCCCTTCGGCCCACCGAGTCTGTGCCGACCATCAACCACCCATTTATACTAATCCTACACTAATCCCATATTCCTACCACATCCCCACCTGTCCCTATATTTCCCTACCACCTACCTATACTAGGGGCAATTGCTAATGGTCAATTTACCTATCAACCTGCAAGTCTTTGGCATGTGGGAGGAAACCGGAGCACCCGGAGGAAACCCATACAGACACAGGGAGAACTTGCAAACTCCACACAGGCAGTACCCAGAATTGAACCTGGGTCGCTGGAACTATGAGGCTGCGGTGCTAACCACTGCGCCACTGTGCCAGGGAGTGCTAACCAAACCTATCCTTAACACCAGAATGGGTGTGCCTTTCAGCATCCCTGATATTTAGCATATGAGGATGAAAGCAATGTGGACAAGCAGGACACTCATCTTGATGACAGGGAACACAGGCATTCCAGACCTGTTGGCCATATCTACCATCCCCAAGGAGACTTGTAGACCTGAACCAGGAATAGTGTCCCAGTCCAGGTTTTACTGGGGAAGCTGTGTGGAACTATATAAATGCTGCACACTGAATTGGAGCCACAGTGGAGGACTGGCCATTATCTGATCAGGTGTAGGTAACCACCTTGAATTTCTTGGCCTTAGGCAGTGCCAGGGCCACAGACTCCTCCTTAGAATCCCAGATCCAGGTTTCAAAGGCACGTTATTTGAATGGGGTCAGGTCAACTATAGTGCCAGGAATGTCTCCAGCACCATTTCTCTTCTGTTAGCTGTTTGCAGATTTTTCTTGCAAGACAAGACACCTTTAAGGTAAGAACGCGTGCTTGGACTCTGACTCAATCTATGTGTAAAGGTGCACTCTGTGTGGATCGTGAAGGCATCATATCAGTGGGAGTCATAGAAGGAGTTGTCTTACTATCCTTATACAGAAGGTGGGGAGAAAGGATAGCTGTGATGGTGGCAGCTTCAGCAGCACAGATAAGTATAAAGAGGTATAAAGGAAGGGAAGGACTGGGTGGGTGATAAACTGGAGATGATACTAGTACTAGTTGGTGCAGAGCAGACGATGCTGCTCTAACATCTCACACTGAAGAGTGCCTGCAGAGTCTCATCGACAGGTTTGCGGCTGCCTGCAATGAATTTGGCCTAACCATCAGCCTCAAGAAAACGAACATCATTGGGCAGGACGTCAGAAATGCTCCATCCATCAATATTGGCGACCACGCTCTGGAAGTGGTTCAAGAGTTCACCTACCTACGCTCAACTATCACCAGTAACCTGTCTCTCGATGCAGAAATCAACCAGCGCATGGGAAAGGCTTCCACTGCTATGTCCAGACTGGCCAAGAGAGTGTGGGAAAATGGTGCACTGACATGGAACACAAAAGTCCGAGTGTATCAAGCCTATGTCCTCAGTACCTTGCTCTATGGCAGCGAGGCTTGGACAACGTATGTCAGCCAAGAGCGACGTCTCAATTCATTCCATTTCACTGCCTCCGGAGAATACTTGGCATCAGGTGGCAGGACTGTATCTCCAACACAGAAGTCCTCGAGGCTGCCAACATCCCCAGCTTATACACACTACTGAGTCAGCGGTGCTTGAGATGGCTTGGCCATGTGAGCCGCATGGAAGATGGCAGGATCCCCAAAGACACATTGTACAGCGAGCTTGCCACTGGTATCAGACCCACCGGCCGTCCATGTCTCTGCTTTAAAGACGTCTGCAAACGCAACATGAAATCCTGTGACATTGATCACAAGTCGTGGGAGTCAGTTGCCAGCTTTCGCCAGAGCTGGCGGGCAGCCATAAAGGCGGGGCTAAAGTGTGGCGAGTCGAAGAGACTTAGTAGTTGGCAGGAAAAAAGACAGAGGCGCAAGGGGAGAGCCAACTGTGTAACAGCCCCGACAAATACATTTTTCTGCAGCACCTGTGGAAGAGCCTGTCACTCTAGAATTGGCCTTTATAGCCACTCCAGGCGCTGCTCCACACACCACTGACCACCTCCAGGCGCTTACCCATTGTCTCTCGAGATAAGGAGGCCAAAGAAAAGAAGAAGAGCAGAAAGAAGAGGTCAAGTGTCCCATGCCCACCTCGCCACTCCAGGTGAGACTATAAAATTTTTTCTGCTAAGTGGTAAATACATTCACCTGCTTTCTGCTCTCCACTATATTCAGTAGTATTTGTGTATTTGCACTGCATTCTCACAAAGCATGGGACTCTGCTTCTTCCTGAAGCGCTGCCAATCATTACAGAGCATCAGAAACCTCCCACCATCCTCACCAGATACTTTGAAAGATTCCAGGTCCAGACACCAACTGCTCCAAAAAGTTACCTGGAGGTGATACCACCAAGACCTCTAAAAAGTCTCCTCCAAGTTAGGCCAATGAGGTTTTATCACTATAGAAATAGAACTATCGAACAAAAAATTGAATCCCATTGAAACTGACGGAACTGAACTTCTGTCTTACTGACCCAAAACAAAATTATTCAAAGATGTTCATAAACTTACCTCAATTAGGCTAACTGCTCCCTTTTAGCATGCTCCTTTATGCAGCTACAGGACTTATGTTCTGTAGTTGCACATGAATTTCTTCCCCCTTCAGAAGTGAGCCCATGCCCAGAACATGTCCCCTCTAACGTTTAAGTTAGCAATGACCTGAACTACAAGTGCTGCTCATTTCTTTTTGTGAAGTGCCCTTCAAATCTCATTTACAATTTTGCTGGAAATAGCGATCAGGAAATGATCATAATCATAGAATCTTAGAGCACAGAAGATCACTCAGCCCATTGTGACTGCGCTGACATTGCACTCTCCTGCTTTTTCCACATAGCCCTGAAAAAGTTTCCTTTTCAAGTATACATTCAATTCCCTATTGAAGGTTACTATTGCTTCTGCTAACAATACCTTTACAGGTAATGCAGACCATACCGTAACAACTTGCTGTGTAAAAAAATTCTCCTCATCTCCTGCTGATTTTTTTTCACAATGAGGGGAATTTTTTACACAATTATCTGAAATCTTTGTTCTCTAGTTATCAATCCTCCTTTCAGCATAAACAATTTTTCCCTACTTAGCCTATCAAAAGGCTAATAATTTTGAACACCTCCAGTAAATCACGCCTTAACTTTTCTGCTCGAAGGAAAACATTCCTGGCATCTCTATCTACAAACTTGAATTCCTTCAACCTTTGAGAAGGTGCCACAGGAGTAGGCTCATGACAAAGGTTAGGGCATGTGGAGTCAGGGGAAAATAGCTGGTTGTTTAGCAAATTGAGAAAATCTGAAAAAGAGAAGCAGAGAGCAGGGGCAAAGGGAATTTATTCAGATTGGGTGAAGGTAGAAAGCAGTGTTCCACAATGATCAGTGCTGGGAGTACTGCCAATCATAATTTACATTAACGATTTGGACTTTGGGATAAGTAACGCAATAATAAAATTTGCAGATGATACCAAACTGGGGGGCATAGCTAACTCCGAGGAACAATGCAACATAATATACAAAGACATTAGGCAACTGGGCAGTTAAGTTGCAAATGAACTTTAACAAAGATAAATGTGAGGTGATGCACTTTAGTAGGTAAAACAGAAACATCACCGACACCTTAGAAAATAAAACTGAATAGGGTAGAAAAGCAAAGAGATCTGGGGCGATCGGTGAACAAATCATTGCAAACATCATCACAGGTCGTCAAAGCAATTAAAATAATAACAAAGCACTAGAATTTATTTCTCGGAGTGTAGAATTCAAAAGTAGTGAAGTTATGTTAAACTTGTATGGGACCCTGGTCAGGTTGCACTTACAGGGCCGAATTTTGTGAGGTTGTTTGGAGTGGGAATAGAGGCGTGGGCGGCCAGAGAATAGTGTGGGACATGTATGCCTGGAAATTCAATGTTGCGGCATCGGTTCCAGTTTTAGTCAGTGGTGGGAAAGTTCCAAGACGGCATTGTTGCCCCAATGCGACAGCATAGCCATTTGATTGCTGAGCAGATAGTTATCATACTAGCATACAATTGACTGCGATTCAATGGGGAGCTTGGAGTTAATTGAAAGGTGGGTGGGCCTCACACGCTTTCAGATCCCCTGCTGTTGAAAGGTTGCAGCACCAAGGCGAGGCCTCAGTGCTGTGATGGGAAGGCAGCCATGATGAGCACTTGGTAGGAGAAGAGGGGCGGGGGGTGGGGGGCGCGGTGGTTGGCAGGGGTTGGTAGCAGAGGCCATTGTCGGCCTGCAGTTCTGTGCATTCAGCCCGGGTAGGCTTGGTCTCTGGTGGCAGTACTGGGTGGTCATGGTCTCGGGTGGCAAAACCAGGTGGTCATGGTCTCAGGTGGCAGTGGTCAGTGGTCACAAACCAGTTGAACGTTGATTGAATGGAAGTCCTTCCTGTTGATGAAGGCTGGTCCATTGGAGCCTTGATGGCCACATACATATAGTCTATCACACCGGGCGGGCTTGGTCTCGGGTGGCTGTACCGTGTGGGCATACTACTGTGTGTGAGGGTTGGGTGGGCATACTACTGGCTCTCAACAAGGGTGGGCACTGAGGACCATTAGTGTGTAAACCAAGGAGAGTAGCAAAGGCAAAGATACCAAGGGCTCTGCGTCTCTACAAGGACAGCACTCTGGAGGCCTACTGATCAGCTGGCATGGGTCTCATACACCCTGTCTTTGTGGACCCCCATGGTGTGAAACCATGCCTCTGATGGAGGGAAGGCCAGGAGGTAGCTGCACCTGCCTGTGAAGCTCCACGGCAAGAGCCACAGCAGCCAGCCATGCCGAGAAGGGTCCAACTGCATCAGAGTGTGTACTGGACTGGACTCGACTCAGCTGGCATTGTCAGTGAAGACTGTGGCTCTCCAGGGAGGCTGTCACCGACTTATGCGCCATGCTGCAGGACGAATTGCGACCAATGGGATTTGGTGGTCACCCTATGCCACTGACCCTGAAGATCGCTGTGGCACTCAACTTTTACACATCTGGATCTTTCCATGGATCCACCGGGGACATGTGTGGGGTCTCTCAGGCAGCAGCCCACTGCTGTATCAAGGAGGTGACTGACCAATGCCCTTTTCAAGAGGATCAATGACTATGTGTGCTACTGGACCTACCCTGACAGTCAGGCAGAAAGGGCAATCGGCTTCGGTACCATCGCTGGATTTCCCGGGTGCAAGGTGTGATAGACTATATGTATGTGGCCATCAAGGCTCCAATGGACCAGCCTTCATCAACAGGAAGGGCTTCCATTCAATCAATGTTAAACTGGTTTGTGACCACTGAAAACGTTCCCTGCAGGTGTGTGCCCATTTCCTGGGAAGCAGCCATGGCACCTACATCCTTCGACAGTCCCAGGTACCACAGCTTTTCAGGCCCCCACTCACCTTCAGGGATGGATTCTTGGGCGCAAGGGCTACCCATTGAAGACATGGCTACTCACACATTTGAGGAGCCCTCGCACTACAGCAGAGGAGAAGTACAACATCACGACTCCACCTGAATGGCCATCAAACAGGCCATAGGGCTGATGAAGATGAGTTTCCACTCCTTAGATTGATCCAGTGGAGCCCTGCAGTATGCCCCAGTGAGGGTCTCGTGTAGCGTGCTGGTCTGCTCTGCAGTGCACAATCTAGCACTGAGAGTGGGGAGCCGTTTCATAATGAAGGCATTATTAAATTCCAGTCCTCAACAAACAAGGAAGATGTGGAGGAGGGTAATGAGCAGTCAGCGGTGGATCTTGAACCCCTTGCACCAGAGGCCAGGCACATTGAGAGATGGGCCAGGGAGGTAAGAGATAATCTCATACTTACCCACTTCTAGACACTCTGATGGCCTCTCAAAGTGAACTCAATAAAGATTCACCTCAGTGTATTCAGTCTGTTGCCTCCTTTCTAGCTGGATTCTGTGCCTAGTGCCCAGCTTGACCACATTTTCTGATACATCAGAGACACTTATCAAAGGAGGGTTGTGCCTACACTGGCAACTCAATGAGGGAGGAAGGGTGAAGGCAGCATCTCACAATTAAGGCATGAATGAATAAGCATTTTTCAACAATGAATGTGAAATATACTAATGATATAAATTTATAAGACAAAACAAATAGCAAATGTCAAACACTCGTGAAACCCCAAGTGTGCCTAGGTGCTTTTCTTAATATGTTTAAGAGTGCTTCTATGAGGTGTGCCCCCTGTGATAGCAGCTGGGCTGGAGGCAGGCTGCTGATAAGGCTGCCCCTTGGATGGGAACACTAAATTCAGCCCATAGAGTACCATGCACAGTTCTGGTCTCCATAATGTAAAAAAGGACGTAGAAGAACTGGAGAAAGTGCAAAAAAGATTTACAGAGATGGTATCAGAACTGAGATATTACAGCTATAAGGAAAGATTGAACATGTTGTAGTTTTTTTTTAGAAAAGAGAAGACTTAGAGAAGACGTGATAGAGATCTTTAAAATTTTGAATGGGTTGCACGGGTAGAGGTGGAGAAAATGTTTCCACTTGTGGGAGAATTCAAAACTAAGGGTCATAAGTAAAAGATAGTTGCTACCAAATCCAATAGGGAAATAAGAAAAAAAATCTTTACCCCAAGACTGGTTTGAAATTGGAACTCATTACCACAGGAAGTAGTTGAGAAAGATAAGCTTAGATGCTTTCAAAAGGAAATTAGACAAGAACATGAGAGAAAGGGGAATAGAAAGATATGCTGAAAGGTTGAGATGAGGTAGAAAGAATGGGAGGAGACTCATGTGGAGTATAAAGATTAGCACAGACAAGTTGGGCCAAATGGCCCCTTTCTGCACTGAATATTCTGTGTAATCCTATGTAACCCGGGTACCAATCTAGTCAAGCTCCTCTGCACCCACTCCAAGGCCTTGACATGTTTCCTAAAGTATGGTGTCCAGAATTAAACACGATAGTCCAGAGGAGGCCTAACCAGTGTTCTAGAAAGATTTAGCATAACTTCTTTGCGTTTGTACCCTTATGCCTCTATTTCTAAATAAAACAACCCCCCATTTTTTAACAGCCTTATCAACTTGTTCAGCCACCATCAAATATAGTGTACGTGAACCCACTGGTCTTGCTGCTCCAGCACCCCGTTGAAAAATGGTACCATTTGTTTATATTCCCCCTTCTCATTCTTCTTTCCAAAATGCATCACTCCACACTTCCCTGCATTAATTCTCCAGTCATGCATCTGACCATTTCACCAGTCTAATTATGTCCTTCTGTTACCCTTTATTGCAAGGGGTGGTTATAGTATAAGAGTAAGGAAGTCTTGCTGCAGTTATATAGGGTTTTGGTGAGATCACATCTTGGAATACTATTTACAGTTTTGGTCTCATACTAAGGAAGGGCATACTTGTCTTAAAGTGGGTGCAACGGTTTCAGTCGATTGGTAACTGGAATGGGAATGCTGTCCTATGAAAAGAGATTGAGTAGAATGGGTCTATATTATCTGGAGTTTGGAAAAAAATAAGAGCTGATCTCATTGAAATATATAATGTTTTTAGAGGCCTTGAGAGGGTAAATGCAGAGACCCTGACGGGAATTTTACCGGCATGCTGTGGGTCCCATCGTCGGGTCCAAATGCGGGTAACGAGCCTGCATGGGTGAATGGCGGGACCACAGAATGGATTTTACTGGTGGTGGCCAATTCAGAGGCCGCCGATGGAGCTATCATCCAATTAAGGATGGTAGCTTGCTTCTCCGAGCTGCCGGCCCAATCAGAGAGGCAGCAGTTTTGCGTGTCACTGATAGAGGTTGCCTCTGCTGAGGCTGCAGGGAAAAGGAGAGGGCACCTCCATGTTAAGATGCCTTCAAAGGGCCGGTGAGAATTTTTTTTCATGTGCCATGGCCAGGCAGGCAGAGGGGTGAATCCTCCAGTGGCAGCCTCAGAGCTGCAGGGGTGGCCATTGTGGTTGGGGGGGGGGGCTCTCTGCAGGATATGGAGCCTCTGGGAAGGAAGGTACCCCTCGGGAAGCTGCTGGGAGGCCATCTTGATGCACCTAGTGGTCTCCCCACGCAGCAGTGGTGTTCCGATACCAGTAAACTGTCAGCAGGAATGTAAAATCACCATTAATAGGCCAGTAAATTGGATTAATTGTCTCCCGCCTCTGTCCAATGGGCAGCCGAGTTGCTGCCACTCCCATCTTTGGAAATCTCCCGTGGTAGCGGGAAGACATTGGGCTTCCCTCCCAATGCCATTTTGCCAATCATCAAAACTGGAAAAAGTTAAAAATATAATGGGTTTTAAGCAAGTACAAAGGCATGGAAAGGGGGAAGGGAGGGAAATGAACAAAAAGGAAGGTCTGTTAAAAGGTGAACGGCACAAGAGATTAAATGACAAAAGAGATGATGGTGCATGGCTAAACAAGATGATAATGTAAAGAAGCTAAAGATGAGATTGGTCTGGGTGTTGCAGTGGGAATTATCCCTTCGGAATGCTAAAAGGGGAGGGAAAGATGTGTTTGATGCTGCCATGATACTGGAGGTGGTGGAAATGGTGGAGGATGATCCTTGAATGAGCAGACTAGTGGGGTGAAAGGTGAGGATAAGGGAAACCTGACTGTGATTCTGGGCGGGAGGGGAAGGGATCAGAGCAGCACTGCAGGAAATAGAGCGGACATGATTGAGGGCCCTGTCAACCACAGTGGAGGAGAATCCTTGGTTTAGGAAAAACATATCAGAAGCATTGGTATGAAAGAAAGAATCATCAGAACAGATCAAGCACAGGAGATGCAACATATGCCCTTTTATCTCTTTGTTTCCCACTGTCCAGGATCCCAAATAGTCCTTTTAGGTGAAACAGCAATTTATTTGTACTTCTTTCAATTTAGTTGACTGTATTCACTGCTCACGATATGGTTTCCTCTACATTCTTTGGCCTCCTTATCTCGAGAGACAATGGGTAAGCGCCTGGAGGTGGTCAGTGGTGTGTGGAGCAGCGCCTGGAGTGGCTATAAAGGCCAATTCTAGAGTGACAGACTCTTCCACAGGTGCTGCAGAAAAATTTGTTTGTCAGGGCTGTTACACAGTTGGCTCTCCCCTTGCGCGTTGGGGTGACTAAATGCAGATTGGGCAACTGTTTTGCAAATACATCCATTCACTCTATAAGTATGACCCTGAGCTTCTGGTCACTTGTCATTTTAATTCTCCATCCCACTCCCACTCTGATCATCGCCGCCCTCTGTTCATGCTAAAACCTGCTACATCTCTAATCTTTTCTAGTTCTGAGGAAAGGTCATCGACCTGAAGCGTTAACTTTATTTTTCTGTCCACACATGCTGCCTGGCCTGTTTTAATTTCAGATTATCAACAGCTGTAGTGTTTTGCTTTTGTCCTCTGGACAAATGTTTTGTTTCTCTAATTTCTCTCACTAGCACCTCCTTCAATGTTGCACTATTACCACATCTGTCATCTAATCATCTCCTGACCACCACGTAATCACAAACTGCTTTGTTTTCTTGTCCTGCCCTTTTTCTTGGCTCTGTTTTCCTTATAAACTCTTGATTGTAAAATCTTCCAGTTCTTATGAAATGTTATTGGCCTGAAATGTAAACACTATGCTTCTCTCTCCACAAAGGCAGCTTGACTTATTGTGTGTTTCCAGCATTTTCTGTTTTATTTCAGATGTTTAGCTTTTTAGTCATTGTTCAACAGAAACATTTATCCTAGAATTAACGGTCTCTGTAGACTATCTAAAGTTAACCTCAAAGGAGCTATTATTGACTGTTACTATTACATATAGTATTGTCCATAATTCTTAACATGAAAACTTATAATTGCAGAATTCAGACCTACACATCCTCCCCCACCACCCCTCCCCAGCATTCAGTTTTTTAAACATTTCTGGGCTTTGGTGCCCCCATTCAATGTATTGATTACTCTGTGTGTTCTGAAGAACTTCCTTATAGTGGTTCTAAATTTGACTTTTAAACATTTGAACCTGTGTTCCCTTAACCGTCTTTCACAATTTTGTTTATAATAATTTTCCAGCTTTACGTTTTCCAAACTAGCAACTATTTTATACAGCTCAATAAAATCATTTCTCAGATGCCTATTTTCAAGGCTGAAATGCACAAGTTCCTCCAATTTTTCCTTGCAACTCAACCTTTGAAGTATTCTTTGCATTCCTTCCAAAGTATCTCCCTGGCATCCCTCTTGGGTACAAGATTTGGTTTGACCAGAGCATTATATCGTTTGACTGTGACATTTTCTGGCTTGTACTCTACTGTTTTTGCTTTATAGCTTTGTTGATCTGCATTGTTGGCCATGTTGAGCACTAAATCTAAAATTCTTAGGTCTTTTCAAGATAATCCTTTGTTATTTTAACCACATTCTTTGAGCATGTATGTCACCCTTCTTTTCCTTCCTATATACGCATTAAATGTCATCTGCCATTATTCTGTCTATATATATCTTTTGTCCAACTCATTCTGTAATTTCAGTGCTACGTCCCATAATTCTGCTGTCTTTTCTAGCTTGGTATCATTTGAAACATTTGGCTATTTGCACTGAGTTTGTGAATGCAAGTCATTGATGCAAATTCAAAACAGCTGTTCTCCCAACATCAATCCCTGGAGCACCCCATTCAGTATTCCCACAACCACAGCCCACAAACCTCCCCTCCCCCCCCCACCTCCACCACCACCTCAACATAACTCCTCTAACACTTTAGAGGAGTTACCTGTTGCTTTCTACCATTCAACTAATTTCTTATTCATTCATAGATTTACCCTGATACCAACAGATTTGAGCTTAACTAATAGCCTTTTGTGTGGAATATTATTCTTCTGAAGGTCTATGTATGTCATGCCATGGAGTTCACTCAATGGAAAGCTTTATATTGAAGCTGTCATCCCTTCTGCCATAGTGTTCATAATAATAGTCATAGAGTCGTACAGCACAGAAACAGGCCCTTCGGCCCACCGCGTCCATGCCAACCATAATGTCTATATTAATCCCACCTGCCTGCATTAATTCCATATCCCTCTATGCCTTTCTCATTCAAGTACCTGTCCAGATGCCTCTTAAATGTTGTGACTGTTCCTGCCTCCACCACCTCCTCTGGCAGCTCATTCCAGATACCCACTATTCTTTGTGTGAAAAATTTACCCCTTTGATCCCCTTTAAACCTCCTCCCTCTCACCTTAAATCTATGCCCTCTCGTTTTAGTCACGCCTACCATGGGAAACAGACTCTGGCGATCTACCCTATCTCTGCCTCTCATAATTTTATATACCTCTATCATGTCCCCTCTCAGCCTCCTTCGCTCCAGGGAAAACAGACCCAGCCTATCCAATCTCTAATATAAAGAGCATATTGATCAAATATAACAGAGTTCACAATAATATGTTAGGACAGTAGGAGTTATAAGACAAATAACTTGTTACACACCTACATGGTCATGGTCTTCATTGGTATTAGAGTTCCAGAAGTTGAACAAGTGCTAAGAGCAAGGTGTACTGGTGTCAATTCAGATGGGGATTAAGACCAACTACTGTTTTGCTGTACTGCAAAGAATGCAACTTGGGCTCAAGCTCTATTTGTACTTCTCTCCAGATGGATCCTATTCTGTCATCACCCATGGGAATCACTGAGTAAGACCATAGGTTTTATGCAAATAGCGTTTTTGTTGTTTAGAAACCAGGTGTGAAAAGCAGATGGCACTGATGTCATGTTTTCACACTGGCATCTCCTGTTGTTTATAGAGTAGTGGAGATCAACAAGGTCGGAATTTTACCAAAACGTAGGAAGTCCCACTGCCGGGAACTGAAAGCAGATTCCAAACCCGCTTAGATGGATGGTAGTCCGCTTCTCGGGAGCTGCCGACCCAGTCAGAGGGCCAGCAGCTCAGCAGCCTTGGCGGTGCCACCAGTTGATGTGGTCGCTGCTGTGGCTGCAAGGGAGAAGAAGTGGGTGCCTGAAGACCAGGTAATTGTTTTTTTACTGTGCTGGGGCCAGGCAGGCAGGCTCCACAATTGGAGATGTGAAATCTCCAGTGGCAGCGTCAGAGCCGCGGGTGGGGGGGGGGGGGGGTGGGCGGGGGGCCCTCCTTGCATCATGAAGCGGCTATTAAGGAAGGTCCCCTCCCAGCAACCTGCTGGGATGCCACCACGGTTTACCTGATTTTCTCCCCACGTGGCAGGGGTCCATCTCGACACTGGTAAAATGCCAATGGGGATGAGAAGTGAGAATATCACTGTTGAGAATATCCTGTCGTGGCGGGAAGACTTTAGCCTCCCCTCCCGACACCTTCTGCCGCTATTTTACAAGGCTTCCTGCCTCCCAGCCAATCTCTGGGAGGCTGGTAAAATCAGCCCCAAAAGAAAACTGCAGGCTGGAATTTTATGCCCCCTCTGGGAGCAGGCTGGGAAGCAGTGGAGGCATAAAATTGGTTGGGATGGCGGACAGGACTGTGCCCGTTGCCTACACACACTCTCTGGTATTCTACCAGCAGTGGGGGAGGTGTTCGGCAGTTCCACTTACCTACTTCCAATGCCAGCATCCAATGTGCCTCTTCTCACTGGGTGCAGTCCCAGCAGTGGCCACTGCACCCATTGGCGCTGCTGGGACTGAAGAGCTGCTGGTGCTCTGATTGGCCAGCAGCTTTTGGAGGTGGGACTTCCTGCTTCAGAGGGGCAAAAGCCACGACTGCAGGCCGTTAATTGCCTAAACCACGCAAAATGTAGTCATGCCTACCAGGGCCAACAGAGATGGGCTCACCCCAGGCTTTCCAGCTAGTGGGTGGGGCCACCACCTCCTCGTGAAATTCCAGCCGTTGTTACTATTCTAGGATCATGTTTACTCCTTTCCCACAACCGGTTCATGACTACCTGGTATCCGTGGTTATAAAATGAGATTTATGATTCCATCATGAGGCCTTCCATATATACTTTTAAACCAAATCCGCAATTGATTCATTTTTTGTACAGGACCGATTTTAGCATATGCTATTCCCCATAAAGAAGCGCAGACAGACATAATGGGCTGAACTTTACTACGGGCTTCAGAACCCTGACGTCGGGGCAAAAAGTGGGTCCCAAGTGGGCACTTGCAGTCAGTGAGAACATTGGTCTCCTCATGGTCCCACGGGCTTTCCATCCAATTAAGGACAATGGGCGGGCTGCTGATACAGCCGGCACAATCAGAGGGCCGGCAGTTCTGAAGCCTCAGCAGTGCCACCGGGAGAGGTGGATGTGGCTGAGGCAGCTCGGTGATCTCTGGGCACCTCCTGGTAAGTAAATTAAAAATAAAAATTATAAGGGGCTGAGGTTTGGAGGGGAAGCCCCTCGGGGGGATAGTTGGGGCAATGTGGGCTGCCTTCCCTGTCCACCGCCCCCCTCTCTGGGCCATGGAGCCTCTGGCTGTGATGACACCCCTCGGGCTGCCGCAGGGAGGGCACCTCCGTTATGCTGGTGGCATCCCCATGAGGGAAGGGCCTCCCCACCGCTAATTGGGGCCTTAATAATGCAAATTAGCTGCTCGCTCCGCACATTAGCCTGCCTCCTGCCTGCCAGTGGGAAACCTCCCTGGTGGTGGGACAGCATCAGGGAGCTATCCCAATGTGCTTCCCTGCTATTTTAGACCATCCCCTCCCCACTGCCTCTGTTTTCGCCACCTGGTTGCTGGTAAAATTCAGTCCAATATACTGTAAAACTGGGTGATGATTGATCCTGATGGATCTCTGCCTAGTTCATATCTCATGCAGGTTTTTGGTTAGGATAGCATTTTGCATTTTTTGCTGAAAGCTCTCGCAAGAAATATGATAGAGCTTCATAATAATCCATCTAGAACAGATTTAAAAAATTATGGATGCACTAACTTACTATCTGTACCAATTGACTCTCTGTTGAAATGCTTTTGTCACAATTTTTGTGCCAAAGTTATCCCATTATAATTGATTGTCCACACTTAACAAGATTCTCTGATCTCAGTTGCCATATTGGTTTTCTGCTTCCAGATATATAAAGTTCTAGGTAAACTTTCTTCATAGTTTTTTGTGAGCTTTCAATTTATAAAACAATGCATATTTTGTTTTATTTTTGATTTGTATTAAAATCTTTCATTAGCATGCATTTCTTGTATGCACAATTTGATTTCATTTTGTCACCTTTCTGTATCAATATTTTCCTACTATAAATTCTCAATTGTAAAGAGTTTGTCCTATGAAAATTGCCTCTGATAGTACATGTTTCCATAAACCACGAACAATACATCAAAAACTTTTTTCAATTGCCATTTTTTTCCTCAGTACTTGAAATGTCTAGTGCTAGGAATCAGTCTGTGCCAGGATTCGATGCTTTGTGAGCAGCATGAAGCCACCTCAAAACTGGGTCTTGAGCTTCATCAGCATCTCTGTGCTTCTCATGTCTTCATAGGCTGTTGGCCACACGAGAAAAATTCCAGAAGGTCTTTGGATTGGACAACAATCAAGGGTCTTATTAACCACAGTGGAGGGGAATCCACTGCCAAGAAAAAAGGAGGACATTTTGGGAACGCAGGCATCATCAAAACATATGCAACAATGACAGAGAAACTGGGAGAAAGAAATGGAGTCCTTACCGAAGGCAAGGTGGAAAGCAATATAATCCAGCTTGTTGTGTGACTCAGTGGGCTTGTAATAGATATCAGTTGACAGATGATCCCTGGAGATAAAGAAAGCGACAGAGATGTAGATAGAGATGCGCATTGAGAAGCGAAGGAAAGGGAGGAAAGAGTCAGAGATTGACCATGTAATGCTAAGGGAGGGTGGGGGCAAATTTGAAGAAAAATTTGTAAAGTTCTCTAGATCAAGGCAAGAACAGGAAACAGCACCAACACTGTCATCAATATAATGGAACAAGAGACTAGGATGGGAACAAATAGCATTCAATGTGTCCGACAGAAAGAAAGCCATTGTTAGTACCCATACAGGCTTCCATAGCAATGCCTTTTATCTGGAGGATGTGAGAGCAGTTGGGGCGGCACAGTGGCGCAGTGGTTAGCACCGCAGCCTCACAGCTCCAGGGACCCGGGTTCGATTCCGGGTACTGCCTGTGTGGAGTTTGCAAGTTCTCCCTGTGTCTGCGTGGGTTTTCTCCGGGTGCTCCGGTTTCCTCCCACAAGCCAAAAGACTTGCAGGTTGATAGGTAAATTGGCCATTATAAATTGTCACTAGTATAGGTAGGTGGTAGGGAAATATAGGGACAGGTGGGGATGTTTGGTAGGAATATGGGATTAGTGTAGGATTAGTATAAATGGGTGGTTGATGTTCGGCACAGACTCGGTGGGCCGAAGGGCCTGTTTCAGTGCTGTATCTCTAATCTAAAATCTAATCTAAATGGAGCACTGCTTGGATTGTGTTCAAGGAAGAAGTGGTAGCAGGCTATCATGGTGAGGGTTGCAGGTGTACAAGAACAGTAGTGCCATTGTGTAAAGGCGATGGTATGGCAAAACATCTGGAGCAAAAACTGGCAGATGGTGTTAGAAAAGTCACAGATGTAGGTGAGAAATGTCATGAAAATGTGCTTTATGTCAAATTATGATTTTTAATCCACCAGCTGGAAACCCAAATTGATTTTTTAAAAAAGAGACTAAAGGTGACTTGATGCTTGCAGCTAAATATGGCTACCCCAATTTATATCACTGTACCTTCCACATTTCAATACATTGAGATGGAGCCAGCATGTCCGCGCAGAATCATCAAGGACAATGACCTGGAGAATCTGTGTGAACCACATATCCTGTTCCCATTAATAAGGCACCAAGGCCATTATCTGAGGTATTCAACTGGTACAGATGAATCACTCAACCTAATCACTTGAACAATGGGACCCTAGCTGTGAGAAGGGAATTCCTAGACATGGACTGATTAAGTTGTAAGAGGGAATACACTTGCTTGAACCACTGGGTGATGGTCATGTGACAGGCCCACCCTTCATGTGCTAAAGCTTCTGCTTTCTCTGCAGTAAGCAGACAAGCAGCTAGGCGCTGATGAGAGAAGACTCGAGTGGGGTCCCTCCTTCCTTTCTCTCTCTCAAACCCACCTTGCAAGCTTCAAACCCTGTTTGCTGACCATGACCACCCAGGGATACCCCTGCTGCAGACAGAGAGTCCTTGAAGGAAATGAGCCCCTCACTGCTATCTCCAGGAGAACTGCCAAATCAGCCATCCACATCTTCAAATTGGAAGCCTCAGGATTACCAAAGGAAAGTCACACGACCACTGAATTCAGCCTGAACCAGTTGAGTCACCAACCTCTACAGACTGCATACCCCTTTTATTTCTCTGGACTCTAATTTGACCAATCTATCCTTCCTCACTCTGTAACCAATTTGCGTGTGAGTGAACTTCGAGTGTGTGTGTGTGTGTGTGTGTGTGTGTGTGTGTGTGTGTGTGTGTGTGTGTGTGTGTGTGTGTGTGTGTGTGTGTGTGTGTGTGTGAGAAAGTCAGAGCATATTTTATTATTTTACTTAAATCGGTTTAAGTATAATAAAGTGAACCACTTTCTTTGTTAAACTCAAGAAAACCTGTCCGATTGGTTCTTTTTATGATCACAGCGCATTAACAGTTAAACAGTCATTGCATTGACAAGTATATCCTTTTCAACAAAAATGTAAACCTGTTGCAGTCAAACAAGCAAAGGGGAAAAAGGGGGAACCATTCGACCCCTCCACACCTGATCGTAACAGTAGGGACTGGATAAGGTGTCAAAAATGGAATTGAAATAGGTAGAAATAAGGTCACTAGCGCTGGAATAGTCTGAAGCATTTGCATCTATATGGGTTACCGTGTCTTGCCAAGCATCCTGACCTACTCAGTATGACACATGATAATCATGCACTCGGAGGATAACCTCCATCAGGTGGTTTCTGCGCTCTCAACACAGGAAGGTACTAGTCCTTCTGCACTGTTGATTGTTAATCAACAGAGTGGAAGCTAAAGAAATTAAGCAGAGCATGAATTTCTACAAAACAATTCACTTAACAAGGAAATTTCTAGATTTTAGAAGTTTAATTTATTTATTTACAGGTATTGGAACCAAAGTATACACAGTTACGTATGTAACCTCTAAGCTTTGAAATCAGGAAGGAAAGTAAATGCCGATTAAAATGTTAAAAATGTGGGAAATGTCTGCTTCTACAGATTATATTTAAATTAATTTCTTGCTTTGTTCCAGCCTTCTTGATGCTGGTATCATTTATTTAAACATCCAAGCCTTGAGATTTTTTGATTTCTCATGAGAATGAAATGTACATTCAAAGAGCGCACAAGGATTTTCCAGCAGTTTATTGCTCATTAGTTTAATTTCCTTAAAGCTGAAAGGTACTAGGCTGAGTAATGGTTGGTGAACAGTGAAGTTCAAAAATCTGATGATCTCCCTTCAAGCCTGGTCTCTGCCACCATCGCATTAAAGCAGTTTATATGAAAAAAACAGCAAAAAAGATCCCTATTGAATAGATACACTGCCAAGAGTTTAGCTGCTCCAATTGTTGAATTAAGTTCAGCTGACCAGATGAGCCAAATGCTAGTTGGTCAATTTAAAACCCCAATGGAAAATGATTGCTTCTTTCTCACAAAGCTAATTAACAAAGCCTTTAATTGGCCTTATCAAGCAAAAAGAATGACTGTTCTAATCAATTAATGTTTCTAGTTTCACTTTTTTATGGGATGCGATAGTGCAGTTTCACCTTTTCTCTTTGTTTCCCATAAGTTTTGTAATGAAGACCCCAACCTGCCAAGAATGAGGCATATTAATGTCGTCATATGAACATTAATGTTAAACTGTTGCCGGAGTGAAGAAATGACTTGTTTTACAAGAGATCATCAGACACTTGGCTGGATCAAGATGTGCAGACTAAGAGACAGTGCTTGGAGAGACAAAAGAATTGCTCACTGATTCACTTAACAGAGATTGGTCTGGGCAATGGTGATCCGCATCTTGTTGGTGTAAGAGACAGTACTACACCCCACCCCCCCTCCCCACCCGTTCCCCACCGAGAGCTTTAAAATCCACAAATGCAGGAGTTTGTTTAAACAGTTAGTCACATGACTAACCTGCTGGCCACCTTGGAGTTTTGAATTGTGCTCACAGGACAATTTGGAGTCAGGTCGCAGTTTGTAACTGAACCTGAAACAAGACAGCCTCTCTCTTGGCTGGCTCTCTCTCTCTTTCTCGCAAGCCTCCGGACCCACTGAGGACATGTAAACCTCAAGACAGAAAAAGACTCCTACATCGAAACAAGTTAAAGCATGCACTGAGCCCCGGTGAACAGCAAGATTTACCGGCCACCAAAGATTCAAGATCAAACTCAAAGGACTGTAACTACAATCCATCAATTGCCTCAAACTTTTCCCTTTTATTCTTTTCTACTTTTTCTGTCTCTATCTGCGTGTGTATTTGTCACGTATGCATGCTGGCGTTGTCGCATCGTGTATTCGTAGCCATTACCTGAATTAGAGTTTAAGATTAATATTTTGCACCTTTCTTGTTTAAATCTAAGAAAACCTGTCGAATTGATTTCTTTGCCTTACAATTGGAAAGAGGTGAACAAGGATTCACTGAGGAGAGCTAAAACAGAGTGTTTAAAAAAATTAAACCCCTCGACTCCTTTCTGACCTGGTCATAACAGAAATTTGGGTGTTACCGTCCTGGATTTGACCCACAGACAAACGAGGAAATTGGAAGTGGGAAGCCAAATTGATCCCAATCAAAAAAGAGAAAAGATTTGAATCCAGGTTTTCTTGTGGTTGTGTGTGCTGGAATACTAACATGTCTGTGACTGAAACCAATAACTCCCCAAGCCAGGGTGAAGTAACTTGGGATAAGTTAAAAGCACTGTCTATGGAGGAGCTGAGGGAAATGGCCGAGCAGTGTGGGATCACTGTCCATGCAAAGGCTAGGAAGTCTGAACTCCTAAGGCTAGTGGCCAACCATTTTTCCCTTGAATCTGAAGAAGCAGAAACAGGGTTAGAAGTAGATTCCGACAGGGTATTGCGAGCAAAGATACAATTGGAAAAGAGGAAACTTGGATTTGAAGAAAGAGAGAGATAGGAGAAAGAGAAAGAAAAAGCCTTCCAGAAAGAATGTGAGGAAAGAGAAAGAGAGAGACAGGAGAAAGAAAAATCAAGACAAGAGAGAGAGAAAGAAAGAACCTTTCAGAAGGAATGCGAAGAGAGAGAGCTAAGGCAGCTTGAGTTAACTAGGGGGCGACAGAGTAACCCCAGTGAGAGCATAGCCAATATGGAGGATCGTAATTCAGGGCTGGGTACAGAATTGTTAAAATTTTCCCAACTGAGCCCAAAATTCAATGAGGGAGATGTGGAAGCCTTTTTTGTGTCTTTTGAAAAACTGGCAAGGCAGTTAAAGTGGCCAGCTGAGGCTTGGACTCTCCTGTTACAAAGTAAGCTAACTGGAAAAGCCTATGAGGTTTATTCTATGTTGCCAGATGAGAGTTCATCTAATTATGAACTGACAAAAAATGCTCTCCTTGGGGCATAAGAGTTAGTACCGGAAGCCAGTGTGAGATGTTAAAGCAGCATCGTCAGCAAAGAGGAGTTCCCTGGTGAGGACTTTCCGTACTTTGGACTTCGCTCTTAGACGGGCAAGGTTGAACAACCTGCCCCCTGATTTTGTGTGGAGGAAAATTCCTTCTTCAGAGAACTTGAATGCATGTGAAAGCAGCAGGGAGAAGAAAATCCCAAAAAGTGTGGGTGCGAGAACCGAGGCTCAACTATCACCAGTAACCTGTCTCTAGATGCAGAAATCAACAAGCGCATGGGAAAGGCTTCCACTGCTATGTCCAGACTCGCCAAGAGAGTGTGGGAAAATGGCGCACTGACACGGAACACAAAAGTCCGAGTGTATAAAGCCTGTGTCCTCAGTACCTTGCTCTATGGCAGTGAGGCTTGGACAACGTATGTCAGCCAAGAGCGACGTCTCAATTCATTCCATCTTCGCTGCCTCCGGAGAATACTTGGCATCAGGTGGCAGGACCGTATCTCCAACACAGAAGTCCTCGAGGCGGCCAACATCCCCAGCTTATACACACTACTGAGTCAGCGGCGCTTGAGATGGCTTGGCTATATGAGCCGCATGGAAGATGGCAGGATCCCCAAAGACACATTGAACAGCGAGCTCGCCACTGGTATCAGACTCACCGGCCGTCCATGTCTCCACTCAAAAGATGTCTGCAAACGCGACATGAAGTCATGTGACATTGATCACAAGTCGTGGGAGTCAGTTGCCAGTGTTCGCCAGAGCTGGTGGGCAGCCATAAAGACGGGGCTAAAGTGTGGCGAGTCGAAGAGACTTAGCAGTTGGCAGGAAAAAAGACAGAGGCGCAAGGGGAGAGCCAACTGTGTAACAGCCCCGACAAACAAATTTTTCTGCAGCACCTGTGGAAGAGCCTGTCACTCTAGAATTGGCCTTTATAGCCACTCCAGGCGCTGCTCCACACACCACTGACCACTTCCAGGCGCTTACCCATTGTCTCTCGAGATAAGGAGGCCAAAGAAGGATGTGTCATGAAGACCCCACCTGCCAACAATGAGGCATATTAATTTCATCATATGAACATTAATTTTAAACTGTTGCTGGAGTGAAGAAATGACTTGTTTTACAAGAGATCATCAGACACTTGGCTGGAAAAAAACATTTGCACACTAAGAGACAGTGCTTGGAGAGACAAAAGAATTGCTCACTGATTCAATTAACAGAGATTAGTCTGGGCAATGGTGATCCGCATCTTGTTTGTGTAAGAGACAGCACTACACCTCCCTACCAAGAGCTTTAAAATCCACAAACACAGGAGTTTGTTTAAACAGTTAATCACATGACTAACCTGCTGGCCAACTTGGAGTTTTGAATTGTGCTTACAAGACAGTTTGGAGTCAGACTGCAGATTGTAACTGAACCTGGAACAAGACAGCCTCTCTGCTGGCTGGTTCTCTCTCGCTGTCTCACAAGCTTCTGGACACACTGAGGACACGTAAACCTCAAGAGAGAAAAAGACTCCTACATCAAAACAAGTTAAAGTGTGCACTGAGCCCCAACGAACAGCAAGACATTCTGGCAACCAAAGATTCAACATCAAACTCAAAGGACCGTACCTACAATCTATTGCCTCAAACTTTTCCCTTTATTCTTTTCTACTTTTTCTGCCTTTATCTGTGTGTGTGTTTATCGCATATGCTTGCGAGTGTGGTCGCGTCACATATTCGTAGTCATTACCCGAATTAGAGTTTAAGATTAGTGAACTTGCACCTTTCTTGTTTAAGTCTAAGAAAACCTGTCTAATTAATTTCTTTGTCTTATAATTAGAAAGAGGATTCACTGAGGGGGAGCTAAAACACAATGATTTTAAAAATTAAACCCTGTTACGGTTAGACCAGGCAAAGGCTAAAAGGGAACACCTAGACCCGTATCTCACCTGATTGTAACAGTTTTAATGCCCACCTCTTACATCGTTGCCATTAAACAGGAGTGGCAAACATCCTCGAGCATTGCTAAAAGGAATTGTATGGCCTATTCCTGCTACTATTTCTTATATTCTTTTGTTAACTCAAGATCTCAGATTTCTTCTCTGCTAATTTGGCAAGAGTTATTAATACATTTCTTTTCTAAATAGCAAAGCGGGTATTTTGATATGAAAGCATTACATTCGCACAATGCCTTTGCTCACAATCCTTTCCAGGTTTACAATTTTAGTGCAGGTGAAGCACTTAAGCAGCATTTAAATGAATCTCTGCTCACTGCTCATGTCTTTGTTCATTGTGTTTTATTCCATGCCAATTAGGAATGCCTCCAGGAGGAGTCGTAATATGCAGATGACCACTCTGTTTTATGCAGTAGGTTTTTCACACGCATACAAATAATACAAAGGAGAGAAAAGAGGGTGGACGTGGTTCCTGTTCAATAGCATCAGAACTTAGTTTTCCAAAGAGGAGCTTCTTAATTTTTTATTAGCAGAAAATACAAATCAGCCCAATGTCTAAAGTTTTCTAATTTGATCACGGATTTTTTTTTTTAGAACATTACAGCGCAGTACAGGCCCTTCGGCCCTCGATGTTGCGCCGACCTGTGAAACCATCTGACCTACACTATTCCATTTTCATCCATATATCTATCCAATGTCCACTTAAATGCCCTTAAAGTTGGCGAATCTACTACTGCTGCAGGCAGGGCGTTCCACGCCCTTACTACTCTCTGAGTAAAGAAACTACCTCTCACATCTGTCCTATATCTATCACCCCTCAACTTGAAGCTATGTCCCCTCGTGTTTGCCATCACCATCCGAGGAAAAAGACGCTCACTATCCACCCTATCTAACCCTCTGATTATCTTATATGTCTCTATTAAGTCACCTCTCCTCCTCCTTCTCTCCAACGAAAACAACCTCAAGTCCCTCAGCCTTTCCTCGTAAGACCTTCCCTCCATACCAGGCAACATCCTAGTAAATCTCCTCTGCACCCTTTCCATAGCTTCCACATCCTTCCTATAATGCGGTGACCAGAACTGCACGCAATACTCCAGGTGCGGTCTCACCAGAGTTTTGTACAGCTGCAGCATGACCTCGTGGCTCCGAAACTCGACCCCCCTACTAATAAAAGCTAACACACCATATGCCTTCTTAACAGCCCTATTAACCTGGTTAGCAACCTTCAGGGATTTATGCACCTGGACACCAAGATCTCTCTGTTCATCTACACTACCAAGAATCTTCCCATTAGCCCAGTACTCTGCATTCCTGTTACTCCTTCCAAAGTGAATCACCTCACACTTTTCCGCATTAAACTCCATTTGCCATCTCTCAGCCCAGCTCTGCAGCCTATCTATGTCTCTCTGTACCCTACAACATCCTTCGGCACTATCCACAACTCCACCGACCTTAGTGTCATCTGCAAATTTACTAACCCACCCTTCTACACCCTCTTCCAGGTCATTTAGTTTAGTTTAGTTTAGTTTAGAGATACAGCACTGAAACAGGCCCTTCGGCCCACCGAGTCTGTGCCGACCATCAACCACCCATTTATACTAATCCTACACTAATCCCATATTCCTATCACATCCCCACCTGTCCCTATATATTTCCCTACCACCTACCTATACTAGGGGCAATTTATAATGGCCAATTAACCTATCAACCTGCAAGTCTTTGGCAATTTATAAAAATGACAAACAGCAGTGGCCCCAAAACAGATCCTTGCGGTACACCACTAGTAACTAAACTCCAGGATGAACATTTGCCATCAACCACCACCCTCTGTCTTCTTTCAGCTAGCCAATTTCTGATCCAAAGCTCTAAATCACCTTCAACCCCATACTTCCGTATTTTCTGCAATAGCCTACCGTGGGGAACCTTATCAAACGCCTTACTGAAATCCATATACACCACATCCACTGCTTTACCCTCATCCACCTGTTTGGTCACCTTCTCGAAAAACTCAATAAGGTTTGTGAGGCACGACCTACCCGTCACAAAACCGTGCTGACTATCTCTAATGAACTTATTCTTTTCAAGATGATTATAAATCCTGTCTCTTATAACCTTTTCCAACATTTTACCCACAACCGAAGTAAGGCTCACAGGTCTATAATTACCAGGGCTGTCTCTACTCCCCTTCTTGAACAAGGGGACAACATTTGCAATCCTCCAGTCTTCCGGCACTATTCCTGTCGACAATGACGACATAAAGATCAAGGACAAAGGCTCTGCAATCTCCTCAATAGCTTCCCAGAGAATCCTAGGATAAATCCCATCTGGCCCAGGGGACTTATCTATTTTCACACTTTCCAAAATTGCTAACACCTCCTCCTTGTGAACCTCAATCCCATCTAGCCTCGTAGCCTGAATCTCAGTATTCTCAACAACATTTTCTTTCTCTACTGTAAATACTGACGCAAAATATTCATTTAACACTTCCCCTATCTCCTCTGATTCCACACACAACTTCCCACTACTATCCTTGATTGGCCCTAATCTAACTCTAGTCATTCTTTTATTCCTGATATACCTATAGAAAGCCTTAGGGTTTTCCCTGATCCGATCCACCAATGACTTCTCGTGTCCTCTCCTTGCTCTTCTTAGCTCTCCCTTTAGATCCTTCCTGGCTAGCTTGTAGCTCTCAAGCGCCCTAACTGAGCCTTCACGTCTCATCCTAACATAAGCCTTCTTCTTCCTCTTGACAAGCGCTTCAACTTCTTTAGTAAACCACGGCTCCCTCGCACGACAACTTCCTCCCTGCCTCACAGGTACATACTTATCAAGGACACGCAGTAGCTGCTCCTTGAATAAGCTCCACATTTTGATTGTTCCCATCCCCTGCAGTTTCCTTCCCCATCCTACGCATCCTAAATCTTGCCTAATCGCATCATAATTTCCTTTCCCCCAGTTATAATTCTTGCCCTGCGGTATATACCTGTCCCTGCCCGTCGCTAAGGTAAACCTAACCGAATTGTGATCACTATCACCAAAGTGCTCACCTACATCTAAATCTAACACCTGGCCGGGTTCATTTCCCAGTACCAAATCCAATGTGGCATCGCCCCTGGTTGGCCTGTCTACATACTGTGTCAGAAAACCCTCCTGCACACACTGGACAAAAACTGACCCATCTAAAGTACTCGAACTATAGTATTTCCAGTCAATATTTGGAAAGTTAAAGTCCCCCATAACAACTACCCTGTTGCTCTCGCTCCTGTCGAGAATCATCTTCGCTATCCTTTCCTCTACATCTCTGGAACTATTCGGATTAATCTTCTAAGTATGCAATGGTGGCAGGGAACCATGCCCACAACCTGTGCATATCTGAAAATGGTAGATGCGCTGTCTGCACTTTTCTAAAATATGTTGCCTACGGATGAAATATGCTGCACACGAGCCTCCTCCCACCCTTCTTCATCCATCCCAATCAACATATCATACATTAAAGCAAGCAAGTGTCTAGGGGTCTTGACATGATGCCCCATCCCAATTTGACACATTTCCATCTTCTAGTGTCAGTGTTATTAGAGATGAAAATGAAAACATTTGGGGAGAAATCGATTTGTGTGGCTCCGCTTCAAGCAGAGCTATGCAGACTACATTGACTCCCGAGGGCAGGCAGCACTGTGGACCGCTGCCTGCGTGTCCCATGTGACATTCTTCAATGACATCAATGAAGAAAGCTAGAAGCAGCACTAGATGAACAAATTGCTCTCCCAGGATGGCCAATATTGTTCAGATAATAAATGCACATCCCATTATTGCACTGAGCCATGTTGACTGAGAAGATTCCACATCAGATCCCTGTTGGCTGACCTCAGGTAAGACAACAGTCAGGACATTATAATTTCATTCAGCACTGTGAGGTCATGAGACCTAGGTGGCGGGTGGGGGGGGGGGGGGGTGGGGGAACATGCTGCTCTTGAATTCTATCATGTGACTCTTGCTGAAATGTGAGTGGGCTGAATTTTATCAGCCCTCTAGTTATGGGCAGGGTGGTTGGAGTGGGCCCATAAAATGGTGAGGGAAGGTGGTGGTGGTGGAGGGGGGAAGTAAAGTGTCTACCGTCTTCCCGACGTCATTCAATTTTGGCAGGGGTGGGGAATGGCCTTCCCACCCAGAGGCCAATTGAGGCCAAATGGCCACTTAAGGGCCTCTTCTTGCTGCCACTGGTATTTTACCAGTGGCTGTGGGAGCCCCGCCACGGACTGGGTTGGGTGGGGGGAGGGGGTGTGCCCTCCTTCTTGGCCAATCTATGACCCATGGAGTGCGCTGGTGGCAAAGGCTGTCCCTGTGCCAACAACCCCCACCCCTGGCATCAACAACCACCCAACCCGCAACCCCTTGCCAGGACCTGCATGACTGGCCCCGATGAGCCGGCTGCACCTATCTGCGCTCTGAGGCTGCAGCGCTGCTCCTGGTCCCAGGCCTATAGCAGTACCAGAAGTGACTACTGCTCCTACATATTAAGAACATAAAAAATAGGAGCAGGATTAATTCATTCAGCTCCTCGAGACTGCTCCACAATTCAATAGATCATGGCTGATCTGATTGTGGCCTTAACTCCACATTCCTGCCTGCCCCCATAAACCCTTGATCTCTTGTAGATCCTGGTGCCGCTGCTGGGACTGCTGAGCTGCCAGCCCTCTGATTGGGCAACAGCTCTTGGAGGAGGGATCTGCATCCTTAAAGGAACGGGGACACAGGCACCAAGCAGTTAACTGCCTGAGTGCCATTAAATACAGCCGGGTATCCTCCAAACAGCTGAGGTGGGGTTCCACTCACCTTTTTGGCTCTCCCTTGGGACCCCCGCCACCTGCATAAAATTCAGGCTATTATGTGGGAATGTTACATGAGGTGGGATTAAGCTCAGCTGTGATGACTTTAATGGAAATTTAAAAAGGGAGAAACGGATGCTAATTCATTATCACCTGTTCTACACCATTGCACAAAGTCAAATTTGTACCTTATGGGCAGGAGTTTTGGTTTTGGATCAGGGCCCTGACGTCAGGGTCAAATGGGGGCCATGTGGGAAACAGTCACCTGGCAGTACTTTTCCCTGAATTGACCAATTAGTAGCCAGAGGGCGGGCTCACCGTCCAATTAAGGACAGCGGGCGGGCCCTCCAGCTCGGAAGAAGCTGCAGCCTGCCATTTCAGGTAAGAGTGAGAAAGAGTAAATAAGTTTAAAAAGCTTTAAAATAAAAGATGGCCACGGCTGCCGGGCCACTATTTTGGAGGGGAACCTCTTCAGGCACGTGTGGAGCTGTGCATCAGCTGTAACATCATAAATTTCCATGGAAAATCTGTACATTAAATATATGATCAAGACAAACTATGAGATAGGAGAATAAAATATCTTAGTGCAGTAAGTGTTAGTTAATGAAAATGTAACAATACTAAAATAAATTTGGCAAACTATAAACATAAAATCTTGCCTGAATGACAAAAACATGCAGCCAAGACATCAAACAATCATTTTTTGGAAATGTATTTGCTTTCAGAAACTTTAGTGGACAAAAGCTAGCCAAAAATGCAGTTTCCAATCTGTACTTAGCATAATGAGAGCCAAAAGTGTGCTTCAGTAAGACTATATCTTCAGGACAAGACAACACTGAGATTTTAAAATGGATCATGATCCCACTGGAGTCTGGTTGCCTTTAATGCTTATATGTGTTTTTTTTTGCTGTAAAGCACATTTAGGATTAAACAGCAAAACAGTTTTCATTTCCAACAGCCAAATAGAGAATTGAAGTGAGAGTCACTGGAGTAAGTATACAGTCAGCGAGTCAATGCAAAACACTTGGCATTGGATAAACTTCTTAGTTTCTTAGCATTGCTATCAGTGACATCTCTTCTGGTGAATAATATGCAATAGGCCTGACTTGGGAATAAGAATCGAAGGAGATCCCATACCATTCACACCCTGTGTTCCAATTGCTGATGATGAGCAAAGGAAAGCCCTTAGATCTTACTTGGGCAAGGATCTTTACATCTGTACTTGATAGTCCCATTGACAAAGGCAATCTTGTAGCCTATGTTATGACTGTTCCTGCAAGAATAGGTCGTCCCTGTATGTGAGGTTTTGTGAATCAATTAAATGAAAGACAATGATTGATTGCTTGTGACCTTGTTCTAAGGTGACCTATTCTTACCTCCTATGGTGCAGTCCAGGTGTTTGAGTGCGGATGTTGCCAGGAAAGAGCACCAGACTGCCTGATCTATGCGTTAGCCATTCTGATTGACATGTGTCAGACATATTTGTGTGGGAAGGATTGCACTTCACTACAAAGGAGAATTCACAGTGACAGCTGTATCAGTTTCCAAGATGCACTTATTCTTCAGCAGGTTAGCCAGACAGCCACAGACCTGGGCCTTTAGGGATTGTGAAACCAGTGGTATTCCCTGATGGTTGTCCTTACATTCAGATGTTTTGGACATGACCAGTATATATGTGGTAGAGTGGTAGAGCACTTTCCTGACTGCAATCCCTGTCGGAAATGGTAGAATTGGTGAAATTGCAGAATACATGATATATTATTTTTAGCTGACACTCCTGTATTCTGTTGTAGGTGGTAACTTCCATATCTGTTTTCCTTCCCCCAACTAGCAGGATAAGCATCATTCCAAGACCTCCCTCAGATTTCCAATGTCATCTTTTGAACTGGAGATACATATGGACAAAAGAATACAGAAGCATTTTAGGGGGGATAGTTGGGAATTGGGCATACATTTCCAGGTGGGGGATGCGGGCAGGGTTCAGCATGAGTCAGAACTTTTTGCAACATGACAAGGCCCTGTGTGAAATCATTAATTTGGAGGTCATTGCACTGATCGTGTTTGCTGTCGTGCAACTTGCCTGCTTGGTATTGAAAGGAAATAGACTGGTCCCCTGTTAAAGAGCTGACCCGACTTCCTCAGCCAGCCCAATCTCAGTGAGCTTAACTCCAAGGACTTGTGTCCTGGAATATAGCCAGCCCATGTTTCCTTGGCTGAAAATGGATGCTTGAATCTCCAAAACAAAAATGCAGGCTCTTCTTTATTAAATCTCAGAGAAGGCTAGCAGGGGCTTGGAAATACGGCAGATAAACAAATTTATTATCATCAATGATTTCACCTTATCCCCACACTTAACCATTCCAACGCACTCCTGGCTGTCCTCTATAAACTTGAGGTCATCCAAAACTTTGCTCCTGTGTCCTAAATTGCATCAGGCCTTGTTCACCCATCAACTCTGTGCTCAGTGACTACACTGGTTCTCAGTTAAACAATGCCTCAATTTTAAAATTCTCATCCTCATTTTCAAACCCCTCCATGCCTTCACCCCTCCCTAACACTATAATTTCCTCCAGTCCTACCAACCTCCGAGATATCTGTGCTCTTTCAATTCTGGCCTCTTGAGCATCAAATTTGATTTGCTATATCATTGACAGCCGTACCATCTGCTGTTACACTCCTAAGCTCTGGAATTCCCTTTCTAAACCTCTCTGGCTCTCTACCTGTCTTTCCTTCCTTAAGACCCTCCTCTAAAACTACCTCTTGGACAAAGCTTCTGGTCATATGCCCTAATATCGCCTTACATTGCTTGGTGCCAAATTCTTTTTTATAATGCTCCTGTTAAGCGCCCTGAGACAATTTAAAATGTTAAAGGCACTGTATGAATACAATTTGTTGTTGTTATGTCCAGTGTGTGGATCAATTATTAGAAGAAAACTGCACTTCACGTAGTTTGAACTTGGAGAAGGTGCTAGATTTCCCTTGTGCATAATTTAGAAATGTTTAGTAATTGTGTGCTCAATTTAGCCAGGGGGTAAATCTGTGCCTTCTCTGCAAGGGCTGTAAGATGATGAAGTGGATCACTGAGTCATTGCAGAACATGCTCAATTTTCATTCCAATTGGATGGTGCTATAATGGGCAGATGATCCACATCATCAGATTTCAGCCCCTGTGATAAGGACAAAAATTTATCCGTGAGGGAGTCATTTTCCCCTGAATGCTTTAGACACCAAAGAGCTTCCTAGGTGGTCAAGATGGTGCCTTGCACTGCAATGCTGTTCAACTCACTTTTAACATAAGAATCTGTCACGAGGATCGTCAAGGTTCTGATTGGCAATTAGATTGACTGATAGTGCTTTTAAAGAGGCTGGATGCCATTTTGTGCTGCAATTAATGACCTCTCCTAACAGTGATCAGCTGAACAGGAGTAAACAAGTTGTTGCTGAGGATTTTGGATGCTACATAAAGCCATACTCATTTTTCACTGTTCACTTGCTATTGGAGATCAACTGATGACACTGCATTTGAAGAGGACTTTGGAGACACATTGGGAGACTTTCTAGGGAACTTAATCAAGACGTCACTAATACACCATCAACAATTTTCATGGAAATTCCCTGAGGACATCACCTAAGGGAAGTGCGTGCTGTGCTAGTCTAACTATTGGAAACCTTGTAAGAGTCACCAGGAAAAAGGGAGTGCTTGGTTATGGGAACATTGCTAGGGTCTCCCTTGCTCTGGAGGAGTATTCAAAGGAGGAGATGAGGCCTGGCAGTGCAGCACCAGCTTTTTTTTTATTCATTCATGGGATGTGGGCATTGCTGGCTAGGCCAGCATTTATTGCCCATCCCTAATTGCCCTTGAGAAGGTGGTGGTGAGCTGCCTTCTTGAACCGCTGCAGTCCATGTGAGATAGGTATACCCACAGTGCTGTTAGGAAGGGAGTTCCAGGACCCAGCAACAGTGAAGGAACGGTGATATAGTTCCAAGTCAGGATAGTGTGTGACTTGGAGGGGAACTTTCAGGTGGTGGTGTTCCCATGCATTTGCTGTCCTTGTCTTTCTAGTTGGTTGAGGTCGTGGGTTTGGAAGGTGCTGTTTAAGGAGCCTTGGTGCGTTGCTTCAGTGCATTTTGAAGATGGTACACACTGCTGCCACAGTGCGTCGATGGTGGAGGAAGTGAATGTTTGTGAGTGGTGTGCCAATCAAGCGGGCTGCTTTGTCCTGGCTGGTGTCGAGCTTCTTGAGTGTTGTTGGAGCTGCACGCACCCAGGCAAGTGGAGAGTATTCCATCACACTCCTGACTTGTGCTTTGTAGATGGTGGACAGGCTTTGGGGAGTCATGAGGTGAGCTACTCGTCGTAGGATTCTTAGCCTCTGACCTGCTCTTGTAGCCACAGAATTTATATGGCTACTGCAGTTCAGTTTCTGGTCAATGGTAACCCCCAGGATGTTGATAGTGGGGGATTCAGCAATCGTAATGCCATTGAATGTCAAGGGGGGATGGTTAGATTCTCTCTTGTTGGAGATGGTCGTTACCTAGCACTTGTGTGGCACGAATGTTACTTGTCACTTATCAGCCCAATCCTGGATATTGTCCAGATCTACATGGACTGCTTCAGTATCTGAGGAGTCGCGAATGGTGCTCAACATTGTGCAATCATTAGCAAACATTCCCACATCTGACCTTATGATTGAAGGAACTTGCTGCAGGACAGAGGGACAGGAGAGACAGGTGGGATACATACTTGTTCTGCCATCATGAGAAACCAACCATTACCACTAGCAATTGTGCCAGAGGAACCACAAGAGGAGGAGGAGGAAAATGAGGAACAGGAGAAGGTTGAAGAGGAGGAAAAAGATGAAGTGGACTTGGGGGAGCAAGAAAAGGTTCCAGGTAGAAGGTCCGCACCTGGGAGGGATGCTTTCTTCCATCTAATGAAGACCTCTTTTCTGACATGTCCTCCATCATCAAACTTCAGAACACTTGCCACATGCCTTACCTTCCGGAACTGAGCATCCACCAGGAAGTCCACCATCTGCACTCAATCCTTTCACCCCTTCCTAATAAAGAAGGCAATAAAAAAGCCCACCAATTCCACCACTGCTCAATTACCAAAATCCGTCTTTATCTAGAGCAAAAACAATGAAGATCTGACACAACCAACAGGACTTACAAATATTAAACTATATACTCTGGTACTTACCCTTAGTGGCTATCATATAAGTGCTTTTGCCAGTTATGGTTCTTCTGTGAAGTGCAACCCTATTGGTAGCAGCACTTGAAGAGGATGGTTGCTGAGATTTAGAAGAGAGCAGTTCAGATGTCTTCATGGCTTCACTTTAGACTTCACCATCTCAGAATGGGCTTGAGCAGTCTTGGATGCCTGGCTGACAGACACCTTCAAGGGCAATGGTGGAGTGGCAGGGGAGGGAGCAGGGATGCTGCCATTTGGAGTGAGGCCAGTAGACTCCTGTAGCATGAGTCCCATGCCACTATCTCATGGAATGTGTTTAACCAGTCCAGTGATCTGCTGGAGGACAGATTTCTGGGCAGCTAAGACACTCTGCAAGCCCCTTTTAACAGAAGATCTTAGAGCCACCATGGCAGCTGCTGAGCTTGCATTGCAGCACTTTTTCATTCCATGTAAGCTACAATGACTGCAGTGGAAACTGCAAACTCGGTCATCAGACACTGCATGATGTTAGCTCCAGAGATCACCAGAGAGAGTTGGGTAGTCTCTCCATACTGGAGACAATGGGTTCTAGGCTCTGCCATGGGTCAGGCAGCAGGCGGATGCCTCCATCCACACAGCCATGACCTGTAAGCTTTCAGGCAGACTGTCCATTGCACCAAACATTTGCTCTTCTAAACCCATCCGCCTTCTTCTGAAGCTTGGCCCTATAATGTCCTCATCTGACTAGCAGAACTACTGTGCAAACTTGCCCCCAGGCAAGGGAGCACTGATGGTACCCTTTCCACCCAGTGTGGCAGCTACCCACTAGTGTCTGGTGCATCCCATTGTGAGGAATCCCTTCTTTACCCTAGCCTGTAGATTGCACGTGGTGCCAATCTCGGAGCTGGTGCCTGCAACACTGTTGGAGATTGGCACAGTGCTATCTTTTTTGGTCTCCTCTTCCTCTTGTTCTTTCTGGGAGTCAAGTTATCTCTTGCTCCTCTTCAATTTCCTCCAGAGGTAAGATGGCTCTTATTCCTGGGAACTGCAATTATACCATCAGGGTTAGGGTGTAGTGCTTGTGGCCATTATAGGAGGAAGTGTGTGATTAAAGCATATGAAGTTGGGAGTGAGGAGATGTTTGGGTGATTAGGAATAAGGAATAGTTGTGGATCTGTAAGGAGGCTGGAATGGCCACATACCTCTAGGCAATCTGGCCACGGCGCCTGTCACTCTCCTCCCGATCATGCCAGCACTGCCTCCTCAAGGGGAGTGATATCATGGAGCCCTGCTTCTCCTGCCCCCAGTCAGATCCTGCAGCGCTATCTTGTCCTGGAAGAGAAAGAGTCGTGATTGTGAATAAATGTATTGGCAGCTGTGTTTGGGTGTGACTGACACCTCACATGGTTGAAGAGCTATGAGATGTGTCTGAGGTGTGAGTAGTACCTGGGAAGGATACAATAGTGTGGGTTCTGTTGCTGTCAGTGTATATTTAGATAGTGAATGATTGTGTTGAGGTTGTGATGCTGGTGGTGGTGCAGTAATTGAGCAGTGCATTTGTGAGCTGGTCTCTTTCCTTGACTACCTGTGTTAAGTCATTAAATTCCTCTTGGTACTGGAGCCATGTCCTGGGGGTAGGGTTCCTGGCTGTTACTTCCCGGGTGATCTCCTTCCACATTAACCTCATTAGCTGCCCCACAAAAACAGTTTATCCCTCCTCCTCTGGATCATGTCCAGTGCTACGTCCTAGAACCTGTGTGGCCTCTCCTTTGGTCCCTGAACGATCCTGAAACGTCCCGTTGTGTGATTACCAGCACAATTCATACCTTCGGTGGAAGTGCTTGCATCGATGCTACAAATACCACTCCAGTAAAATTGCTTTTACTCAGTGCTTGAGTCCTAAATGTGCAGTCTCTGTTTTAGCGCTTTGAAGCACATTTAAATCATGTCAATCACCAATTAGCCCCAAAACCTCAGGCTAAAGCCAGACTTTTAAGCAGGTGTGTCTTATAGCACAGCATCCACTTAGCACCTGTTCAGACCCTTTCCCCAAAATAACCCTGAGTCTTTTGTTATTGTTGCTTGTTATTGTCAAGTTTTATTTTTGACACTCATTTAAGGTAATGGATACATTTGTGGCAGTATTGTTTACTATCGTAGTATCTTTGAAACCTTGATGAAAATTAATCTATTCTCAGCAAAGCCCTGTCAATATAAATATCAACAGGTTTTTCTGTTGGCTTAATATTCAAACTGATGGTCAATTTTTCAGAGGACATGGCTTCTCCATTTTCTGGACCAACAAAATTGAAAATTTATAAAGTTATCCATTTTTTTAATATTTGCTTTTACAGGGATAAAATTTGGTTATTGGTAACTTATGATGCAAATTGATGTGATCTTATCACTGCATATTCCAATAATTATTTTAATTTTACAGCTATGAATATAAAAAAGGGCGGCACAGTGGCGCAGTGGTTAGCACCGCAGCCTCACAGCTCCAGGGACCCGGGTTCAATTCTAGGTACTGCCTGTGCGGAGTTTGCAAGTTCTCCCTGTGACTGCGTGGGTTTTCGCCGGGCGCTCCGGTTTCCTCCCACAGCCAAAGACTTGCAGGTGATAGGTAAATTGGCCATTGTAAATTGCCCCTAGTGTAGGTAGGTGGAAGGGAATATGGGATTACTGTAGGGTTCGTATAAATGGGTGGTTCTTGGATGGCACAGACTCGGTGGGCCGAAGGGACTGTTTCAGTGTTGTATCTATAAATAAAAAATAAAATAATCTTTGTTCTTTTCATTTAATTTGGCTAAGATGCCCTTTGAGCAAGCCTGTTCAGTTAAACTGTTCATTAACAGGAATGCACAGTAGATATAAATTTACATAACAGTGCTAATCTGAATTGCATAGGCGATAGAATTCAACAGTTTATAATTACATAACAGGCAGCTTTTCATTTAACATTGTTTTATAAATTACATGTAAGAAATGTTCAGTAATTTAGTTTGCTTTTATGATTTTATGCGATATAGTACAGCAGCAAGAGGCTTGAAGAATTCACATTACCATTTGCAAAATAGACACTAATAGACTTACATTACAACATTTAAGTAATAACACTAGAACAAGTGATGCAGATTGCAATAAAAGCCTCCCCTGCTTGGCACACATGCAGCCAGGATAAAGTGCATATATTGCAATATGTGTGTTGCCAAGAACATGCATGAATGATTGGTTATGTATTCCTATTATATTGAATTCCCTGACTCATACCTTTTCCCACTGCTATTGATAATAGGTATCAAAGCATTAATTGTCTTTCCTTCCTAAACTATCATCTGCCATTATGCATACTGAGTCAAGGTAGTTGTTTTTCCCCAAAAATATACTTTATTCAGAAAAATCTGTAAAAAAAAAATGACAAACCAGTTCCAATTTAACATTCCAGAAAGTGCAAAAGAAATCAGTTTCCTTCAATACATAAAGTGAGTTGCTTCACAACCCTTTCCATTCCATTTTACATGCAATGTACATTTGCATTACACAGCAAAACCATATTTTAGTGCATATACCCAAGGGATTTTACACAGGTTCCAGACCCTTGGTATACTATGGCGGGAGGACCTTACGCAGTGCCCTTTCCCCATTGAGCCCTTGTGGCGTCTATCCCAAGCTTTAGTGCATCCCTCAGCACGTAGCCCTGGACCTTGGAATGTGCCAGTCTGCAACACTCGGTCATGGACAACTCTTTGCTTTGGAAAACCAGCAAGTTTCGGGCAGACCAAAGAGCATCTTTCAACCAGTTGATGGTCCTCCAGCAGCAGTTGATGTTTATCTCAGTGTACATCCCTGGGAACAGACAATAGGGCACAGAGTCTTGTGTTACAGAACTGCTCAGGATGAACCTTGACAAAAAACCTCTGTATCTCTTTCCACACCTGCTTTACAAAGGCACATTCCAGAAGGAGGTGGGCAGCAGTCTCTTCTCCATCACAGCCACCTCGAGGGCAGCGTGCGGAGGCGGTGAGATTCTGAGTGTGCAGGATGGATCTGACGGGGAGGACCCTTCTCACCCCCAGCCAAGCTACGTCTTGGTGCTTGTTTGAAAGTTCTGGTGATGAAGCATTTTGCCAAATTACTTTGGCAGCTTGCACAGGGAATCATCCGACAGGATCTACCATCTCCTTTTTCCGTAGGGCCTTGAGGACATTCCGTGCAAACCACTGCCTGATAGATTGGTGATCAAAGGTGCTTTTCTGCACAAACTGTTCCACGAATGATAGGTGGTATGGCACAGTCCAACTGAAAGGAGTGTTCCGTGGCAATGTGGCCAGACCCATCCTTTGCAATACCGGGGACAGATAGAACCTCAGCACATGGTGACACTTGGTGTTTGCGTACTGGGGTTCTACGCACAGCTTGATGCAGCCGCACACGAAGGTGGCCATCAGGACGAGGGCGATGTTGGGTACATTTTTCCCCCCTTTATCTAGAGGTTTGAACATCGTGTCCCTGTGGACACGGTCCATTTTGGATCTCCAGATAAAGCGGAAGATGGCTTGGATGACCACCACGGCACAGGACTGGGGTATAGGCCAGACCTGCGCCACATATAGTAATAACATGAGCGCCTCGCACCTGATGACCAAGATCATATCCGCAGTGGAGAGAGAAATCTGCTCCCACATGATCAGTTTATGTTTTACCTTGGCTACTCGCTCCTTCCAGGTTTTGGCGCACGCCCCAGTCAAGGTAGGTGAACAACAAAAAGCACTGCCCCAGAGAAAGAGTGAGATGAACAACTAAACAAGTACAATATTAACCTGATTGGCATCACATTTTATTAATAGGATGTGATGCACTCTGATGATAGCAGTATGGAATTCATGTGCACCTGTCCTTATAAAAAGGGAAATATTGCTGTAACATAATAGCCAATATTCTTTCCTCTACATTTGCCTGGGTGCTGCATACATAGGCTCCCCATGTCCGGGCCTCACAAGACCCAAAATTGACGGACCAGGTAATTAGCTTGTCTCAGTCTTACCTCTAATGCAAGCCTGCTCTTTGGTAGGACCTTGCACTGGGAAATAGTGGACAGGCACTCAGGCATGGATGCAGGTCTCAAGCCTCCTGGCCTGCAGCTGCGGGACTGGCTGCCAGCTCAGGAACCATCTAGATGCTCGAAAGAACACAGTCGGGGTATCTAATTTCAAAGATTTGGAATATTAAACACCTATCTACTTTTCTTGCCTTTCCTTTCTAGTTGCAGAGACCCTTCAAAACCTTTAGTGTGAGTGGCCTTGTGCCTAACATACAAACATACGAACATATGAATTAGGAGCAGGAGTAGGCCACTCGGCCCCTCGAGCCTGCTCCACCATTCAATAAGATCGTGGCTGATCTGATCGTAACCTCAACCCCACATTCCCGCCTACCCCCAATAACCTTTCACCCCCTTGCTTATCAAGAATCTATCTACCTCGCCCTAAAAATATTCAAAGACTCTGCTTCCACTGCCTCTTGAGGAAGAGAGTTCCAAAGACTCATGAACCTCTGAGAGAAAACATTTCTCCTCAGCTCTGTCTTAAATGGGCGACCCCTTATTTTTAAACAGTGACCCCTAGTTCTAGATTCTCCCACAAGATGAAACATCCTTTCCACATCCACCCTGTCAAGACCCCTCAGGATCTTATATGTTTCAATCAAGTCGCTTCTTACTCTTCTAAACTCCAGTGGATACAAGTCTAGCCTGTAGAAAGTGAGTATTTCTCAGGGACTATGGGGAAGAATTTCAAGGCTTTAAGATTGGTTGATTGGCCAAAGCGGAATTCTGCACTAATTT
Source organism: Heterodontus francisci (assembly GCF_036365525.1). Classification (NCBI taxonomy): domain Eukaryota; kingdom Metazoa; phylum Chordata; class Chondrichthyes; order Heterodontiformes; family Heterodontidae; genus Heterodontus; species Heterodontus francisci. Next base: position 260,640,358 of record NC_090371.1, read on the forward strand.
ATTGTATCTTCCTTGAACAGCACTCTGAGGAATGCTCCAACTTACTGCATCATGAAATGATGAAAGTTAAGCCTACATCCACATTTTACATGCAATGAATTCATTTCAAAAGATATCATTCTGAATGGTGCCAAGCAGAGACCAAGCATTTTTCACACAGAGAAAAAGGATAGAAACTGAAGGAACATTTCCATTAAAGTTATAGACCCTATAATTATAATACAGTTTTCTCTCTTGCCCCATGCATACTAAGATACGCAGCTTCTTCAATCATCAATCTACTTTCTACTATTTGATAGCAAGGGGAGAGAGTAAGCATTGATGGATCCCAGTTGTGACAGAATCTCACTTGAATGGGCCATGATTGAAGGTCCAAGGTCACAGAGAGGAAGGTTTGCCAAGGATCATAAGTTACGGGGAGGTGGGATGCAAATGGTTTATGAGCTGTATGTTGAACCACTGACCTACAGCATAATGTCATGTGATAAGATTATATGGATCAGGTTATGCTGCAGCTGTACAGAACTTTAGTTAGGCCACACTTAGAATATTGCATGCAATTCTGGTCGCCACACTACCAGAAGGACGTGGAAGCTTTGGAGAGGGTACAGAAGAGGTTTACCAGGATGTTGCCTGGTCTGGAGGGCATTAGCTATGAGGAGAGGTTGGATAAACTCGGATTGTTTTCACTGGAACGACGGAGGTGGAGGGGCGACATGATAGAGGCTTACAAAGTTATGAGCGGCATGGAGAGAGTGGATAGTCAGAGGCTTTTTCCCAGGGTGGAAGAGTCAGTTACTAGGGGACATAGGTTTAAGGTGAGAGGGGCAAAGTTTAGAGGGGATGTGCGAGGCAAGTTCTTTACACAGAGGGTGGTGAGTGCCTGGAATTTGCTGCCGTGGGAGGTGGTGGAAGCAGGTACAATAGTGACTTTTAAGAGGCATCTTGACAAATACATGAATAGGATGGGGATAGAGGGATATGGTCCCCGGAAGTGCAGAATGTTTTAGTTTAGACAGGCATCAAGATCGGCGCAGGCTTGGAGGGCCGAATGGCCTGTTCCTGTGCTGTACTGTTCTTTGTTGTTGTTGTTGTTATAAGAAAGAGCCATTAGGTATTAAACCACCACACATAAATACAGTAGCCAATGACTCACATTATGGTTCAAACAAAGTTATTCCTATTATAATGTGTCAGAGGTAACATAATATGAATTTAAATGTTTATTCTGTATTAAATGAGTACAATTTAGGTAAATATAAATAAAATGCTGAACTCACATTTAATTGGCTAAACGTACACTTACTTTATATTGCCCAGGTTACATCAGTGAATAACGTCTAGTCAGAAAGCCCTCAGTTCTGACAAATTCATATAGCATAATTGCTAATGATGTATACCTTTCTTTTCTCAATGCATTATTAAAGACTATATATGCTTTTGAACTGTACTGTAGTTCCATTCAGCTTAATTCATTTATTGTAAGTCAGTTCATGGAACAGGACTTAAGGGTTTACCAGAAGTATAATGAAGGAAGTGAAGGTACTTAAAAATAACTGCATTGTTATAGTTTCTGAAGAAAAAAGAAACAAATTATTCACAGTATCATGCTTCAAATGGAAAGCTGATCCAATTTTTTTTATGAAATCAAAATTAAGGTTGCAGGCTACTTTCAGGTTTGAATACAACCATTTTTAATTTCGGTTAATTCTGCTTTCACTTTAGATTTAGCTCAACCAAAGGAAGAATCAAATGACATTGGATTTGTTACAATGTAGTCTTCTGTGCCATGCCCAGACTGCAGGCTGGCATAGGCACTTAATACTGTCCAGGCGTTGAGTTCACTTGGCATGTGTCACATTGTATGTCTGATTTTTATGCCGTTTTGTATCACAGAGAAATTGGACTGGAGTTGAAAGTCTGAATTGACATTGAATGCATTATAGATATGGAAAGGAAGATCCAGCTGTAACCTGTAAAGGTGCCAGTCTTGTGTCCATGAAATCCAATTGCCAATGAACTCATTAAACTGCAGCATCCTCTTTATTTTCGGGCAATTTTAAGCTTAATTATCCATAATGATATTGTTAATTGTATGCAGATGGTGGACATTAACTGGAGATTCATTTGTGCCCCTATAAATAGTAACAGACTGAAACTATGGTGATTGGGTTAGGAGGTACATGTTTGTAATATGTATCTCTGTAAATAAATGCTCATAAAAGTGTGTAAAGATTGGTTCCAGTTCCATCCTTTAACACCTGCCTTTCTGAAATATAATATGGTAACAGAAAATAGGTGCCTAAAGGTGAAGCTTGGAAAGTAAGAACATTCTTTTCAGACAGAAACCTAAAATCTTGGTGGCCATTGTGGAAAATGGCAGAAAGCAAATATAAATTGTTGGGTTATGATTACCCTCCCATTTTCTCGGAATCTGAATCACATGATCAGCGAAAGAATGATGCAGATATGTGGACACGGGTTACGTCCTTACCAAAGAGAAAACAAGGCATTGTCACTTCCTACAAGAGTTAAGTCAGGAGTAAATTATTTTGTGAGATGGATGTCTGTCTGTTGAATAGTGATGAAGGTTTGGATCGTCTATGAGAGTTCTTGGATGAAATGTTCAAGGAAGATGATCTGTTAAGTCCACATGAGGCATGGGTCAAAATTTGATAGATTTTGGAAAACGGATGATCATTCCATGGAAGAATATATTATGGACTTTAACAGATTTTATAGAGGAATGATGAAATTCAATTTGGGGATCCCTGGATAGGTGCTAGCATTAATATTTCTGGATTATGCTAAGGTGTCAAATATGGTGGGCAACTGGTTCTAACTGGTGTTTGGTTCTCAGAGAAGGAGACCCTGTTGGATCAGATGTCTTCTGCCTCAAAATAATTCCTTGGTAAACAATCATTTCCTTCAGTCTTCATGGAATAAATGAGATATTCTGCGATGACACAAAGAATAGAAGACTCAATGATTGCCAGATTCCCGTGGTCTTGGATCCAGAGGACATCAGTGACCAGGCCTAAGCCTATTATGGTGCTCTGTTCTCTCCGGATCCATCCAGCGAGGATCCTTACAGAGTTTTGTGGGTAGATCTGCCGAAGGTCAGCCTGGAGGGCACAAAGCAACTCGGTGCTCTGCTTAGCCTGGCTCTCAAGGGGCAAGTCTCTGGGCTCGATGGTCTGACCGAGGCGTTCCACAGGGTGTTCTAGGACGTCCTGAGGGGAAGGACAGGCGACCAGGGAGATGCCCTTCTCTTGGCGCAAGGCCATCATATCCAGCTGCCCAAGACAGGCAATCTCCGCCTGCTTAAGAACTGGCGGCTGGTCTCTGTCTTTGGCACAGACTACAGGTCTGCTCGCCTTGGCACTGTGCTGACCCACATGATTCACCCTGACATGTCCTATATGGTCCCAGGCCAGACAATCCACAGCCACATGCATTTAGTCTAGGACCTGGTCCACCAATCCCAGAGGGTTGCCTGTCAGTTGCCTTCCTTCCCCTGGATCAGGAGAAGGTGCTTGACAGGGCGGATCATGAATTCTTATTCGGGACTCTGCAAGCATTCGGGTTCAGGACACATTGCATCTCCCAGATCCGACTTCTGTATGCCACCGCAAAGTGTCTGATTAAGGGTCTTTGATGGCCCCCCTTCACTTTTGGAGAAGAGTGCATCAGGGAAGCCCCATGTCGGGCCAGTTATATGCCATCTGCATGGAGCCTTTCCTGTGCATCTTACAGAGAAGGTTGACGGGACTGGCTCTGCATGGGCTGGGCCTGGAGGTTGTCCTCTCTGCTTATATTGATGATGTGCTCCTCATGGTCACGGATCCCATTGACCTGGGGAGGATGTGTGGTCTACTCTGAAGGGTCCTCTGCCAGGATCAACTGGGAGAAATATTCTGGACTCCTGGTGGGTCAGTGTGGCGAATGGATTCCCTGCCAGAGGAGCTCAGGCCCTTTGCCTGGAACACCACCCATATCCTCTACCAGAGAGTCTATCGTAGCCTTGCCGAGGACACCTGGCTGGTGAACTGGCAAGAGCTGGAGGCCAAGATTACCACTCACCTAGGGCACTAGACAGGACTGCTCCAAGAGCTGTCCTACAAGGGTTGAGCGCTGGTCATAGACCAATTGGTGGCCATTATGCTGTGGTACTGATTGGTCACTTTGATCCCTCCCCAAGTTTGTTGCCAAGATACAGAAGAAACTAGTCGATTTCTTCTGTGGCAAAAGGGTGCATTGGGTCTCTGCTGCGGTGCTGGGTCTCCTGTTTAGGAATGGAGGTCAAGTACTGGTGTGCCTTCACACCCAAACTGTGACTTTCTGCCTTCAGACCTTTCAGAGATACCTTTACATCGAGCCTCCTCCTTTTAGGCGCTGGTGGCATAGTGCTTCTGCCAGCTGCTCGGCCTCAATTTTGACAAGTAGCTCCTGGGGCTCACCATGCCTCCTTGTGGGTACTACCAGTCTTTTACCAGGAACTGATCAGGATCTGGAACATGGTCACCTCCCCTTCAGGGGTGGCGACTATCTTCCAGTAGCCGCTGTTCAGGAATCCGCACCTCCATCAGTACGGGTTCACGTTGCTGGCGGAGGAGAGGGTTCTGGATGCCAAGGTGACCAGAGTTGGGGACATACTGGACGTGGAGGAGTGGGCTGGATGTCAATGGAAGAGCTGGCACGACATGCATCCTTGGGGAGCATCCAGTTCGCGGTCAAAGCCACCAAGGATCTTAAAAAAATGGTGATCTACAGACTCCCAGGCTACCTGTAATTTCTGCGGCCTGGAGGAGTCCGTGTTTCACATCTATGTACAGCATGAGAGGTTGCAGCCCCTCTTTCGCTATCTGAGGGGACTGCTCCTCAATTTATGGCTGCATTTCAGTCCCAAGCTCCTGAACTTTGGCCAGCCAGTGCAGAGGGGAGTGGGCAAATCGGAAGACCTCCTTGTGGGACTGCTCCTGAGCCTGGCCAAGATGGCCATCAACAGTTCCAGACAGCTGACAGTCAAGGGAGTTGTTTGGTGCAACTGCCTGTCTTCTGTGGCTACATCTGTGCCTGGGTGTCCCTGGAGAGGGAGAATGTGGTGTCCACCGGTACGCTTCAGGCCTTCTGCAACCTTTCAGAAGGGGCACTTAGTTCATCATTATTGGCAACCTCCTGGTTGGATCAAAAGAGGTAGAAATAGGAATGGACTGAAAATGTGGTGGTTGGGTTCGGAGGTGCATTTTGTAATGTGTTTTTCTGTAAATAAATTCTTGTAAAATTTTAGATTGACTCTCGTTCTATGCTTCACCACCTGGCTTTCTGGAATATAACTGATATAGTCTAAAATAAATAAAATAATTAGTTATTGGAAGCTTTGAAATAAAACTAAACCTTGTGATCACAAAATCAAACATGTAAAGGGATAATGCCCAGGTTTAGCATGTCCAGACCTTACATTACACTCACACCAGTAGCACAGAAAGATGGGAGGGTATGTTGTATTTTGTAATTTAAGATCTGCCCCTTCATTTGGCTCAGCTCCCTATGCTTGGGGAGTCAATCTGCAATCTGACTGACTGTAAATTATGTCTAGACATTAGCATTAAAGGGATATATAAACAGAATATGCTGGAAATAATCATCAGGTCTAGCAACATCTGTGGAAAGAGAAACAGAATTAACATTTCAGGTCTGTGACCTTTCATTAGAACTGAGAAAAGTTAGAAATGTAACACCACTTTTCACCATGGACATCCAATCCCTCTACACCTCCATCCCCCACCAGGGCGGTCTGACAGCTTTACGCTCCTTTCTTGAACAGAGACCCAACCAGTCCCCAACGACCATCACCACCATCCTCTGCTTGGCTGAACTTGTTCTCACATTGAACAACTTCTCCTACAACGCCACTCACTTTCTCCAGGTATCCGCATGGGTCCTAGGTATGCCTGCCTTTTTGTGGGATATGTGGAACATTCCTTGTTCCAGTTGTACTCAGGCTGCCTCCCTCACCTCTTTATCCAGTACATTGATGACTGTATCGGTACACTTTCCTGCACTCATCCTGAACTAGAAAATTTCATTGACTTTGCTGTCAATTGCCACCATTCTCTCACCCTTACATGGTCCATCTCTGACTCTTCCCTCCTCTTCCTTGACTTCTCTGTCTCCATTTCTGGGGATAGACTATGAATCAATATCCATTATCAGCCCACTTACTCCCACAGTGACCTGGACTACACTGCCTCACACCCACTTCCTGTAAGGGCTCTATTTAATTCTCTTGTTTCGCTGTCTCCATCACATCTGTTCGGACAATGCAACCTACCATACTAGCACTTCCCATATGTCTTCTGAGGATTCCTCCCCACTGTGGTTGACAGGGCCCTCAAACGTGTCCGTTCTATTTCACGCACTTCTGCTCTTACCCACTTCCCCTCCCTCCAAGAACTGTGGTAGGGTTCCTCTTGTCCTCACCTAGCACCCCATCAACATTCATATTCAACAGATCATCTTCCACCATTTCTGCCACCTCCAGCGTGATGCCCCTACCAAACACATCTTCCCCTCCCCTCCTCTTTTAGCATTCTGAAGGGACCATTCCCTCAGCGACATCCTGGTCCATTCCTCATTCACCCCCAACACCCCCTCCTTTCCCTACAGCACCTTTTCATGCAAGCGTATGAGATGCAACACCTGCCCTTTTACCTCTTTCATCATTCAAGGCCCCAAACACACCTTCCAAGTGAAACAGCAATTTACCTGTACTTCTTTCAGTTTAGTATACAGTATTCACTGTTCACAATGTGGTCTCCTCTACGTAGGGGAGACCAAACGCAGACTGGGTGACCGCCTTGCGGAACACTTCCATTCAATTTGCAAGCGTGACCCTGAGCTCTCACTCGCCTGTCATTTTAATTCACTACTTTGCTCCCACTCTGACCTTTCTGTCCTTGGCCTGCTGAAGTGTATCAATGAAACTCAACACAAGCTTGAGGAATGGCACTTCATCTTTCAACTGGGCACTTTAATGCCTTCTGGACTCAACATTGTGTTCAACAATTTTAGATCATAAGCTTTGCCCCATTTTGTTTTTTTTTGTTCGTTCAGTTTTCTCTCTTGTTCTTTCTTAATCCCTTTGATTTGCATTCAGATGGCTGCTATCCTGCCATTCACATCTCCTCTGGATCCATGTTTTGTTTCTTTATTTGTCCCATTACCACTCCCTTTGGCTTTTCACTATGAAACCTTCTGTATTTTAATCTCACCTGCCCTCCACCCTATCACAGGCCTTCCCTTTTGTTCTTCCCATCCCCCCCCCTTTCACTTGCTGAAAATCTATTACATTTCTAACTTTATTTAGTTCTAATGAAAGATCACAGACCTGAAAAGTTAACTCTGTTTCTCTCTCCACAGATGCTATCAGGGATACTACTTGTCTTTAAAGGGATGACACTTTCTTTCAACACTAAATCACCACTTGAGTGCAAAGAGCAAAAGAGGCAATACTATCCCTTTCAGTGATGAAGCCCTGGACACCTTGCTGTGAAATATATAGCAAAGGAGAGTGGCTCCTTCTCAGGTAGAGAATCACCGTCCTTTCACCTTTGTTAAGTTTACACAGGCTTCAGAAGGTCCAGCAGAAATAGTGTGGAGTAAGTGGGTGGATTGTCCATTTTGCAGCACACTTGGTTGGGCAACCCATCAATCATATTAAAATGAGGTATGTGCATTAAGATCAGGAGGCCTAATGCTTGCAACAGTCTGGGTGCTTCCTGCTTGTTCTCCTCCACTGCCTAATCGATTCCCAGCTAGAATTATAATTGGGGCTATAATCTCTGCATTGTCTTTTCACCTGCAGAAAATATCCAAGCGTGAAATGCTCCCTGGATTCCAAATAATGCAATATGGGAGTGAGAACCATCGTCCCAACTCTCATAGGTGCTACCTGTCTTTTTTTCGAAAAGGAGACATTGGGATTTCCCAGTGCCACCAAACATAAACCAAACAAAAGTACCACCTTGAAAGGAAAACAACTAGTAAAGAATTTAACCACAAAATTGAAGGAAACTTACAAAACTTCAGTAATAATGCTGTTAATATCATCCACTATGAACTTCAGTCCCTGTAGTGCTCACCAGTTATCGAAGGCATCAAGCATAGCAGCAGACAGCATGTACTCTTACTCCAGGATCATCCAGGTGCGGACAAGGTCGCAGATGAGAGGCAGATCGACCATTCCAAGGGCTGCATCCAATCTGGACCTGTGGATGACCAGCTTGGCCAGGCCCAAGAGCAGACTCACAAGGAGGTCCTCCAGCTTACCCACTGCCCTCTGCAGAAGGTACCAAAGATCAATAGCGCAGGAATGAAGTGGAGTAAGAGGTTAAGAAGCAGCCCCTGGTTGCAACCTCTTACACTCAAATGAAATGCGGAACGCAGACACATCCAGGCCTCAAAGATTGCAGGCCACTCGGGAGTCCTTAAAATAGCTTATGTACCTATTGGATGGTCCTGCTCCATGCAGCAATCTCCATTCCAGATTCCCAATAGTGCAGGGAAGGACTCCTGCCGAGAGAGCCCTCCACTTGGAGTTCCCTGCCTCTGCTGGATGGCAACTGAGACTGTATTGTTGCAGCTATTTATCACCTCAAAACAAATCCCTGGGGCAATCTATGGATTAATTAATAAGAAGCAATTGGAGCTCCTTTTTCTCTGCAAACTTCACATTCTTAAAAGAAGAAAGAAAGACTTGCATTTATATAGAGCTTTTCATGACCACTGGATATCTCAAAGCACTTTGCAGCCAATTGTCATGAAAATGTGCTAGGTTAAATGATTATTTTTTAATACACTGGCTGGAAACCTGAATATTAAACTGGTGGAGATAAACCACTCAAACCTTGCAAGCTTTGAACTCTGCCTGCTGTGAGCACTGAGGCATATTGTCTGTTGCAGATTGTAGTGTTCAGTGGTTTAATTGGTCTGTGTTTGATTGGCGTTAGTCTGTTCACCGATCGATGCTCACTTTGCTTAATTACTAAAGCCTAAGTGGTGTGGGGGGTGGGGCGGGGGGTGGGAGTGGGGGAGGTGGGAAACAGTGCTACTGAGAGTGGAGAACTTTCTGGAAAGAACAAACAGAGATTCCTCGCAAGGGAATTCAGTTACATTGCTACCTCCCGGAGAACCACCAAACCAGCATCCACATCTTCAAACCGGAAGCCTCAGGACCACCAAAGGAAAGTCGCGTGACTGCTGAATTCTGCCTGAAGCCAGCCAAGTCACCATCCTCCACAGACTGTATATTCCTTTTATTCCTCTAGACTCTAATTCACCCAATATAACCTTCCCCAACCTGTAACTTATTTATATGTGTGTGTCTGTGTGTGCATGTGTGTGAAAGTTGGAGCGTATTTTATTATTTTTACTTAGATTGGTGTAAGTACAATAAAGATAACCTCTTACTTTGTTAAACTCGAGAAAACCTGTCTGATTGGATCTTGTTCTGATCACAGCGCATAAACAGTTAAATACTCACCGAATTAGCAAGTGTATCCACTTAAAAACGAAATAAATCTGTTGTGGTCAAACAAGGAGACAGAAAAAAGTGGGGAGCCCTTCAACCCCTCCTCACCTGATGGTAACACAATGAAGCACTTTTGAAGTGTAGGCGCTGTTGTAATGTAGGAAACACAGCAGCCAATTTGGACAGAGCAAAGTCTCACAAACAGCAATGTGATAATGATCAGATAATCTGCTCTTTTTATTTTTATTTTTATTTTATTTTTATTTAGAGATACAGCACTGAAACAGGCCCTTCGGCCCACCGAGTCTGTGCTGACCAACAACCACCCATTTATACTAATCCTACATTAATCCCATCTTGTGATGTTGATTGAGGGATTAATGTTGACCAGGACACTAACTCACTTGATCTTCTTCAAAATAGTGCCATGGGATCTTTTACATCCACCTGAGACAGGGCCTCAGTTTAATGCCTCATCTGAAAAACAACACCTCTGACAGTGCAGCACTCCCTCAGTATTGCACTAAGAGCATCAGCCTTAATTTTTGTGCTCAGTTCCCAGAGGGCAACTTGAACTCAGGGACAAGAGTGTTACCAACTAAGCTACAGCTGACACAAGGTGAATAACATAATCAGAGGTTAAACCTCAAAATGACAATCAACTGAATGACATTGTGCAACTGTAATAATCTTCTTCCCAATGTAGTCAGGTGATACTGAGTAACAAGAAATAAACTCTTGCTCACATTAGATTAGAGATACAGCACTGAAACAGGCCCTTCGGCCCACCGAGTCTGTGCCGACCAGCAACCACCCATTTATACTAATCCTACACTAATCCCATATTCCTACCAAACATCCCCATCTGTCTCTATATTTCCCTACCACCTACCTATACTAGTGACAATTTATAATGGCCAATTTACCTACCAACCTGCAAGTCTTTTGGCTTGTGGGAGGAAACCGGAGCACCCGGAGAAAACCCACGCAGACACAGGGAGAACTTGCAAACTCCACACAGGCAGTGCCCAGAATCGAACCCGGGTCCCTGGAGCTGTGAGGCTGCAGTGCTAACCACTGCGCCACTGTGCCGTCCAGAGAAGAACCAAAACTGGGGCTTAAATCTCACATTCCAAATCATTCAGACTCCAGTCTGTGGGGCATAGTAAATTTACCTGGGACTCCCATCTGATGCATGTATGGGTTCACTTAAAATGGTAATTTCTCATTCCTGTCCTCAACAAGATAATTTTTCCTTGATCTTACTCTGAAAAAATGTTCTTTAAAATTTGGTTCTAATGTGACAGTTCTCCTCGTGTAATTAGGGGTCGTTTGATCATTGAAAATGAATAACAGGCTATCAAAATAGTTCAAACTTTTTATTTAAAAAGTAGTTAAGAATGGCTGGTGTAGGAAGTGGAAAAAATCGGATTGGTATATTTGGGGACTTTTTCTGTGATTGAGGCCAAGGCATTTTGTTAGAGCAGAGGGCTTTGACTGCAGCTCTAATATATCTGACTTGGGAGGATTTGTCACTGACACAGAGGCCTTGGATTTTCACAGAGGCTGTTTCAGTACACTGCTGTAACTTTAGCAGGAGATCACTGGAGCCCTGAAGAAATGACATAAAGAGCTGAAAGCGACAGGGCAAGCCCCTAGAGAAATTCCGGGCCTCGCTGACAAATGGTGGAGCAATGTTTACTCCCCAGCACTGACACTCCTCATTTTGATGAACACAACGTTCCGACAGAAGTGTAAGACAATTTACAATCAGTTATAAAAAAGATTGAAAATGAATAGTGATTTTTATTTTTAAACCAAACATTGGTAGGGTTGCGGGGCCACCTTAAGAGGCTGTAAATGAAGGAAACCGGAGGAAGTGATGTTGCTTCACACATGACCAGTGAGTTGTGGGTGCAACTCGACAGAATGAGATGTGTGTATGTGCTCCTGTAGTAGCTGTGTGTATATATTGTAGTTTATGTTACAATAACAACCTACATATTCTTTAGATATTATTTGTAGTCCTGTGACTCTTAAAACAGTTTGCATACCAAACGAACAAGTAATATTGCAGGTAAGAGTCATTTTACACATTTCACCCTGCACTATATGGATTAAAGCAATACTTGGGAGTATGTGTTTCATAGTAACTTGATAGTAATGAAAGCACTCGCATGCTTCAGAACAACTCAAAACGAGGAACAGATTTGAATTTACAGCTATTGCATAAATTGGTTGAGTAAATCAAGTTTAGTTAGGGGTTTCCTGCTTCATGCAGGCACTGCTGTGAAATCATCATGTAGATAGCGAAGGGACAGCTACCCTTTGCTCCTTCCTACCTCTTGTCCACATGCTGCAATGACTTTTGTCCCCAATGTTTGCATATAGGATGAAATGGTAGCTCCCATTGACATTCAAAAACATGCTAACCTTCAGAAATAAAATTTGTTTAAAAATTCGACTTCATTTGATGCCAGTGCAATCATTTTTGACCCCACTGCTCCAGCTAATGTCCTCTCATAAACATGCACAGTTGAACATGCATTCAGCAGCAGGAAGGACCCCACCCACGCTATTTAAAGGCATCATCAACAACTTTCTCATTAGTTGCTAGTAATGTTTACCGGCTCTGTTTGAGGCTGTGCTTGGTGGTTTACAGAGTTAGTTAAAGTTGGTGGTCAACAGGGAGTGGTGCTGTGCCTTGCCTGTGACTTCAAGTCATGACTCTTGCTCCTAGTTATGTGTGCTATAGCTGCAACCTCTACAACCACCCACCACCTGTCACACCCCAACCTTGGGCTGCAGTATGAGGGAGAACAGGGAGAAAGAATCTCAACAGGAGACCTTATCTACCTAGGGTCTTCTGGGAGCACTTCTCTTACCTCCAGCTATACCAGGGGCAGTGTGTGCATCATCTGTGCTTTATGAAGGAGGTGCTTACAGAACTCTGCCACCTCTTGGTATCAGAGCAGGGCGAGGACGGCGCTGCCAATGGTTGTGAAGGTGACCATGGCCCTGAATTTCTTTACATCTGGATCCTTCCAGGGTGGAGCAGGTGATATCTATGACATTTCTCATTTTGTCAAGCACTTCTGCATCAGAGAGGTGACAGAAGCTCTTTATACCTGGAGAGGGGAGTTCATTGTGTTCTCTCTAAAAAGAGAAAGGGTGTGGGCAACTGACACATCCCCTTTCCAGCCAGACTGTGATCACCTCATTCGACTACAGTTCCACTGAACACAGCCCCAAATCTCCATTGTACAACAGTCACACACCTTATCATCAGTTTGTTACTGGCCACAATGCTGAAATAAAGGTAACCACAAAATAACTTTATGTACCAAATCATCCACTATTTCATACAAAAGTCAATTAATCACACTTGTGTATTCCATTATTTCCTGTCTTGCAGGTATCTTTGCCTGGCCTAGTACTGCTACGCAGTGCTACCCTAGTTTCTGCAGCATGGCTGGTTGAAGTCTGTGGTCTTTCAACAGGGTGGGGGGAACTGCAGATGGCCTTGCAGGATATCCTCGGGCAGCTCCGGGCCTTCACACAGCATGGGTGGCAGCAGTCTGGGCTATCTGGCTGATAGGCAACAGCAAGGGCACTGGTGGAGTGACAGTGGTGGGAGCACAATGAGAGAGAGCAGCAGGTTCATGCTCCATGGAACCACTGCCACTACCCTCGGGCAATGCTTCAGCAATCCTCATAATCTGCTGGAGCACAGATTGCTGGACTGCTGTAAGACCCTGCATGACCCTTTGAGCACTGGTATCCTCAGCTATGATGGCAACAGTCTGAGCCTGCATTGCATCAAGCTGTGCCTTCATGGCAACAAGCTGAGATTTCATGGCCTCAGTCTGAGATTCCACTGCAACACTCAGACATTGGGTGGCTTCTGTTTGTGCTGTAATGAAAGCTGAGACATCGGCCATCAGACACTGTATCATGGTTGAGTCACAAGTGTATTGATATAGTTGGTCACCAGTTTCATGTTGGCATGTCTTTCAAGCTGTGTCCAAAGTCCTGTGCCATGTGGGAGCTGGACTCCTCCATACTCCTTAACAGTGGCAGTAGTCTTTCTGGCAGGTCTGCCAGTGCACCAAGCATTTCAGTGTGCATGCCTATCAGCCTTTTTACGAACACCACCCCATTGAAGTCCTCATCTGAATCCTCTACAGAAGAACTCATCTGCGACCTCATCCTCCATGGAGTTTGCACCAAAGTTGTAGACCACACATGTCTAGTGACTCGCCAGATGCAGATCCCGCCTCAATGCTCCCCTCTAAAATACACACTATGCCAATATCAGAGCTGGTGGCTGCAAGTGTAAGATTAAGTGACGGTGTTCCTTCTTTGTCAATCTTCTGTTCCTTTTGGTCTTCAGGCTTCCGCACCAGTTCTTGACGAGATGACATTTCTTGGGTATTTGAAAGGATAAAGGTACAAGGCTAGGGTTAGGGTGAGAGAAGGTGGGGGAAAGTAAGAGGTGTGTGCTTATACCACTTGCAGCTTGTAAATCAGAAGAGGTTGTGGGATGAGGGGTAAGTGGGAAGTGAAAAGATGGATTAGTTGGTTTCAGTCCTGCCGCTGACCACGGCCTCAGTCATGGCCACTCCAATGATGACTGGTGCTGTCTCCTCCATGGGGTTAAGGGCATGCAGCTGTGTCTGTCCCCCACTGGTTAGGTGTTGATGCCTCCGATTATTGGCCGTCTTGTTCTGAAAGATGAAGGGAACTGTATCTGTGAAAGTGACGCATTGTGTTTGGTTGATGTGTCTGTTACAGTTGAAGAACTGGCAGTGTGTGAAAGCTGTAAGATGTGAATGTGAGGATGAAGTGAGACTGTGAATGTTGGTTATGAGTTGTTTTTGATGCAGATTGCTGGTAGGTGAGTGAAGTGGTTGTGGTGAATGAAACAGTGAGTGAGGCTAGTGATCCATTTGTAAGGATATGACATCCGCAGATGCATTGACTGACCTTGACAACTCATGTAAGGTCATTGAACTTTTTGAGGCACTAGTTCAGGTCCGCGCAGCTAAATTGCTGGCATTGACCATGATGGCTATTTGCCTTTGTAATGTCTGTCTGGAGGACCTCTCTCCTCCTTTTCATCTCGTGTACTATAGTGCTGCATCAGCGAACCTTGGAACATGCTCACTGGCCGTTATGCTATTTCTACTCCTCTGTCTGCTTTTTAACTCTTTCTCATCTACTTACAGCACCTGCTGCATCTAGAATACTCCTCACCTTTAAGAGGTGCAGGCTTGCTTAAGTAGCGCAGGTTAACTTTAAGTGGGACTAGCCTTGCACAAACTTGGGCCTCCTGCTGAGGCACGTATGCCACTCAGCAACTCACTTAGCGCTGGCTGCATGCCAGTATCATTTAAATTAGCAGGCAGCACGAAGTTTGGATGCTGCCTGCATTGCTATGAACAGGTGCAGGTTAATTGTGCTTCGTGGCCCTCACGTAACATTCCCAACCTTAAGCAATTTCCCCCCATTTTATTGTCTTCATCTGGAGAGGAGTCCCCATCTCTCCATGATCCTACTCTCCAGAATATATACTGCTTGTATTCCTGTGTATAAACATGGTAAATTGTAGTTCTATGCCTCAGTTTGTTCGGCTCACAAACTCTGCATCTCTCTGAATGAAACTGGCTTCAGTTCAGAATGCTGACTGAAGGGGTGCTGTAACACTGCACCAGAATTAAATGCAATCATAGTCGTTGCACTGATTCAGTGTAATTGGCATTAGCAGTAAATCTTTTTTGAATTCAATTGTGATTAAAGATACCGGTATAAACATGACTGTGGAATGAGCTGCTCAAAGTCACTGGAGGTTGCTTTGTTTCTTTGAATCTCCTCTGAAGGATGCTGCTTTATCCCTAAGCTTACAGATTTCAAATAGCTCACTGCATTGCCTTTCCCTGTAGGCCTTTACATCTATGTGATTCAAATCGAGATTCAAAGTTTCAATATCTTCAAACATCTATCAAATATTTGAACACAGGATTTGACAGTACAATATTCTGATTGGTTTAGGGTTGTGCCCGATTTGGTTTTTAAATTGGCTGACCTGTAAATGTCTAAAACATAAAACATTTCTGTGGGAAATTTTCACTCTCCTAACATAACTTTGACAGAAGATTACGGAGATGCTGAAAAAAATGGCACAAGTGGCTTTTTAGCTGATCTTCTGCCAAAGTTACAGAAGGATATCTGGAGAACCCCAGTGGAAATTGTACAGTGAAATGTTTTCTATTTGTTCATGAGCTGTGGGTGTCACCGGCAAGGACAGCATTTATTGCCCACCCCTAATTGCCTTTGAGAAGTTGGTGGTGAGCCCCATTCTTGAACCACTGCAGGTCATGTGAGGTAGATACACCCACAGTGCTGTTAGGAAGGAAATTCCAGGATTTTGACCCAGCGACAGCGAAGGAATGGCGATATAGTTCCAAGTCAGGACGGTGTGTGGCTTGGAGGGGAACTTGGTGGTGTTCCCATGCATCTGCTGCCCTTGTCCTTCTAGGTGGTAGAGGTCGCAGGATTGGAAGGTGCTGTCTAAGGAGCCTTGGTAAGTTGCTGCAGTGCATCTTGTAGATGGTACACAGTGCTGCCACTGTGCACTGGTTGCCAAAAGCCTGCATTTATTCACATGAAACTTTTAGCTTTTACACTTATTTATCTCTCTTTTCATGTTGAGGCATCAATGATTAAGCATTAATTTCATCTTTTAAATAATCAGCAAAGCAAACGTAGGAATTCAAATTTGCATCCTACCCCAGCCCAACCCCATCTCACTCACTGCCCAGATTGGCTTATAGCTGTGGCCCAACTTTTCTATTTTTCAGCACTCCTGGTGCATATTGGGAGCTCATTTCAGGAAATCCTGCCATTTCAGTCACTGATTTTCCAACCATTGGCCTGTGCTAGGAGCATTGGGAAGAAAAATCCAGGCCTGGATTGAGGGCAGTCATCCAGCCTTGATTAATGAACACCCTAGCATGTAACTGGTCAGCTTTCAGACTGCAGGTAGCAATGGAGAGCTTCCTACTTCTATGTGAGCCCAAGTAATAATTTTTGAAAGCTTGTAAGAATCAGAAAAGCAAATTACAGATTCAAACAGTAACAGAAAATGTGATTGAATAGTAATAATACACTCTACTTGGACGGGTTAATGAATCAATCTGCCATTCCTCAATGTACACACTAATATAAAGTCATTATCCATTATTAAAGGAATACCCCAGGGAAGATTTACAAGAACTGTATTTGCAAGCCTTGCTCTGGTAACTTTAAACTGCTATTGTAAAAGCTGAAGATCATTGTCCTCTCCCTTCCTCTCCAATAAGTACTGACACATGCTGGAGTACGTTCCACAGGTAATGAAGCCCCAAGTGACAATTATTAATATGTTTGCCTCCTAGGTAGTGACTAGGTGACTGAGTGTGGACTGCTTTGCATCTGACCCTGATATTCATTTGATTTCCACTTGTGTTCACTTTCCAATAGGGGTTCCTGGATTACAATAAGAATGGGAACCCTAGCTTTCCTCTTTCATGTGAGAATACTGAGAGCAACTATAGTGCCCCTGCTTGTCTTTCCAGCTGAGATCAATTCTGCACAGACCAAGGATTAAAAATGGAACATTTCTTGTTTGTGTGGTTCAGTACCAATCCAGGCAGTGCATTTAGCAATTGAATCACCAGTATCGCTTGTAAAAATGACATGCAAATTTAAGTTGCCTTTTTATTTTAGTTTTTTGGCCAGGAGCTATAGTGCTTGCTTTATGTGCAAGGCAAATCAGCAGCATCGGGTTACACAGTCAAACTTGCACCATTTTGCACAGGAGGACATGCATGTGCTGCTTTCCTGAGAGACAGAGTCATATGTGTTGTAAATAAAATTAAGGTAGCTATGCATGTCAGCATTGCTTTTGACAAGGTTTGGAAATGGCTTTGATGAGATGGAGCAAATGACAGTTTGGTGAGTTGATAAATACAGAGAGGGTGTGTAGATGATGGCAGATTTGTGATGAGAAAGGGAAAGATGTATTGTTCATACAATGGCTATTTATGGTAGTTGAAAATCTCCCATATCAGATTGACATAAACTTTCATCCTTTCCAAGATGCTGTTGCTTTCCTGATTGATAACTCTACTACCGTTGGGTTCCTTTCAGCTTTCAGCCTTCCATAATGTGGACTCTTTGTATGATGCAGTGCTGCTGGTATGAAATCAGTTGGACATTCAGAGAGTTGGATGTTTTTTTCTTGATATATGTTTTTAATTATTCATGTCCTAGGATGTGGGCCTCGCTGGCAAAACCAGCATTTGTTACCCACCCCTAATTGCCCTTGAGAAGGTGGTGCCTTCTTGAACTGTTGCAGTCCATCTGGTATCGGTACACCCACAGTGCTGTTAGGAAGAGAGTTCCAGGATTTTGACCCATCAGCAGTGAACGGGCGGTGATATAATTCCAAGTCAGGAAGGTGTGTGGCTTTGAGGGGAACAGGCAGGTGGTGGTGTTCCCAGGCATCTGCTGCCTTTGTCCTTCTAGGTGGCAGAGGTCACAGGTTTGGAAGGTGCTGTTGAAGGAGGCATTGTATGTTGTTGCAGTGCATCTTGTAGATGGTACACACTGCTGCCACTGTGCATCTGTGGTGGAGGGAGTGAATGTTGCAAGTGGTGGATGGGGTGCCAATCAAGCAGACTGTTTTGTCTTGGATGGTGTCGAGATTCCTGAGCGTTGTTGGAGCCGCACTCATCCAGGCAAGTGGAGAGTATTCCATCGCACTCCTGACTTGTGCCTTGTAGATGGTGGACAGGCTTTGGGGAATCAGGAGGTGAGTTACTCACCGCAGAACTTTCAGCCTCTGACCTGCATTTGTAGTCACAGTATTTTTGTGGCAGC
This sequence comes from Heterodontus francisci, assembly GCF_036365525.1. Classification (NCBI taxonomy): domain Eukaryota; kingdom Metazoa; phylum Chordata; class Chondrichthyes; order Heterodontiformes; family Heterodontidae; genus Heterodontus; species Heterodontus francisci. Next base: position 260,658,812 of record NC_090371.1, read on the forward strand.
TCCAGTTCAATTTCTGGTCAATGGTAACCCCCGGGATGTTGATAGTGGAGATTCAGTGATGGTAATGCCATTGAATGTCAAGAGGAGATAGTTAGCTTCTCTTTTGCTGGAGATTGTCATTGCCTGGCACTTGTGTGGTTCAAATATTACTGTGTAATGGAAAGGGTGTATGCATGGCCATATGGGTGCAGATTTTGACACCATGAACCCTGAACCTTGATACCTGACATTCTGTAAAATTGCAATCTCCTGTCAGCCTACAGTAATTGTCCTTAAAGTGGATAGCTCTAATAATCATTGTATCTGCGACTTGCTTTATGTATTTGTATAGACTTCATTAGCTAATGTTAATGATATCCCCAGCGGCTGGCTAGAATGTCCCTATTGTATGAAAGATCAAGACAATTGTCATGCCCAGTACAGGCATATCCTGTTCATAACTTTAAACATCGACTATATTCAGCATAGCATCTTCTGGAATTGAATTTTCCTTTGGCTTTAAATTAACTACAATGGACATTAAAAGTGGACATGGACTGCAAAGGTGGCTGCCAAAAGTCAGCTGACTTTTGGCTTGTGTATTCAACATCTGACTCACTGTCTGAAAGGACAAAAGAATGCCTTCCAAACGAAGAGGTGTCATCAACGCCCATCCTGAAACCATAGGGAGACATTCCTGAATTGAGTGGTTTTCTCCTGAAGCAAAGAATGTCTTAATCCTCCTCAGGATGAATGTCTTAGAACAATAAACAGGATGAGGCTAATCAATCTAGACCCCCAACATATTTTGAAAAGGAACTGTGAGAAACAGCCATGTTGGTCCCCTTTGAAAAATCTTTAAAATACAGACTGCAGAAAAAGCAGCAAATAGACCAAGCAGTACATCTTGCCTTAAAAGAACTGGAGACTGTAACATCTTAAAGTCTCCTAAGCTGCTCCTTTTCAAGTCCACCAGTACAGAAAACCAACCTCCTACCAATAAATCTATAAGCAACTAACTTCATGACCTGCTGAAAATCCAGCTCCTTGAGAGAAGCCTGCAACGACTTTGATATACAACTCTGGCCATCGAATCCACCTAACTACATTTCATGAGTGAAAATGCCTTCTTCACTGGGCCCACAACGCACGGCCTTTTCCCCAGATGAGCCAAATCACGTGACTTATGAACTATTTCTTTGCTTGTAATTTGTTAAAGTGCACTATCCTTTTTAATGGCTTTCTTTCTCAAGTGCGTGATGTGTGTGATGAGTGAGTGAAAAGCATGCTGCTGGTGTTACAACCAGGTGAGAAAGAGGTCTACGTGTTCCCTCTCAGCCTTTGCCTGGTTTGACCGTAACAGGGTGTAATTTTTAAAACACTGTGTTTTTAGCCTCCCCTCAGTGAATCCTTCTTCACTGCTCTCCAATTGTAAGGCAAAGAAATCAATCAGACAGGTTTTCTTAGATTTACACAAGAAACGTGTAAGTTTATTAAACTTAAAACTCTAATTCAGTTAAAACTACTGTGAAAACGCGATACGATCACGCTAGCATGCACACGTGATAAACACACACGCAGATAGAGACAGAAAAGGAGAAAGAATAAAGGGAAAAAGTTTGAAGCGATAGCTGGAGTTCATTTACTATCTTTTGAGTTACATGTAGTGTCTTTGATTGCAGTTACATCTTGCCATTTCGTTGTGGCCCAGTGCACGCTTTCAAACTTGTTTCGATGCAGGAGTCTTCCCTCTTGAGATTTAAGTGGCTTCAGTGGATCTGGACGTTTGTGAGAGAGAGAGAGAGAGCCAGGGAGAGAGACCTTCCTTCTCTTTTGTCTTAAAAGCAGTTTCTGTCTTCAAACCGTCTATGAACACAATTCAAAAACCCTGGGACAGCAGGTTGGTCATGTGACTAGGTTATTTTCTCAACAAACTCTCCTGCATTTTCTGTGGATTCTTCATCTTAGCAGACATGCTCAGTGGGGGTGGGGGTGGATGGAATGCTGGCTTGTTACACATTCAATGTCTGGTGATCAAAATCCATTTGGGTCAATTGGATCAGGGAGCAGTTCCATTGTCTCTGCAAGCAACTGTCTCTTAGAATGAAAATGTTCCCTGCCACTGCTGATCTCTTTAAAAAAGTCATCTTTTCAGTCCATCAACAATTTAAAATTAATGTTCATGTGACACAATTAATATGCCTCATTCTTGGCAGGTGGGGTCTTCATGACACTGGTTATTCAAATTGGCCAGACACTCAGGGGTTAAGAAACACACACATCTCCCTTGTCAAAAACACACTGATTACAGGCAGAAATGGGAAAAAGAAGTGGGCTTTCAATTCTCTCAATTGTGTCCATAACACAATGGTGACCTTAATGTACATCATTAATACAATGTCTGTGGTCGAGGTCAGCAGTAGTATCAGTTGAAGCATGTGGCATAATTGATTGCTGACTTTCTTAGTGAAGTGCAGCCTCTCTAATTGCTGGTCCTGGGTCAACAGGAGATAGGAGGTAGGAGCACCTCAGTCTGTTCAGTGGTAAAGGCAAATCTTTTTTCACAGGGTAGTTGTAAATGAGCTTGAGACGAGGCAAAACTATTTGAAAATGTCTAGTTTTCAGAGATTTCATAATAAGATCCAAATAGGAACATTGGGCTGGATTTTGGGATAAGACCGCAGGTCCTGGCAGCGACACTGAAGGGAGTGGTGTCCACTCAAGCGTCTGGCAGCTTTTCAATTAACCAGGGAGGCATGGGATTCTGTCCAGTTGAACTGCAGAGGCAGAAAGTGAGGCAGCAAAGGCAGCGTCAGGTGACACTATGGCAGATGCTGGTGCCGAATTTAAAGGACTGCCAGCCTAGCATTCACTGTTGTGTGCTCTGAAGGAGCCTCTACCTGACTGTTGCCTGCTGCCAGGAGCCTGGGCCTGACTGCCAGACTGTTGTGAAGGAGCTGAATGGAAGCCTGCAGCCAGAACGGCAGAAGGAAGACCCTGAACTGCCCCACAGTTCAGCGATGCCTCCCTGCCAGTTCTCCTCTTGACTGCGAGGGAAAGGCGGGAGGTCCTCTTCCCCAGGGAGAGGAGGGGGAGACCAGCCTGCCTGACCAAGCAAACCTGCACAGAGATTGCAGAGGAGGTCAGCAGCCTGGATACAGTGCCGCAAGTGGGTAAATGATCTCACTCGATCTGCCAAAGTGAGGACTCCATACCTCTTTCCTCTTTGGGGCTTGCATGTGGCAACGCAACAGAGTGTGCTTGGTGGAGAAGGAGTGACCACCCAGTCGGTGGCAAAGGGAACAAGAAGTGGTATATCCTGTCAGAGGCATGGCCACAAGGTCCTTCGAGAATGGCACCTTGCAAGACGCATTCGTGTGCCCCCAGCATGGGTGTTGTGCTTGTCTCTGTGGAGAAACTAACAGTGTTCTTTCTTGTGTTTGCAGCAGAAGATAGCACACAACAGCAAGGAAATGACCAAGACCAATGGAGGGGTGACATACCTGTACATCCTAATCCCCATGGAGGAGGAGGCCTTGGAGCTGGAAGGACATGAGGCCAGCCACACTATTACTGATGGAAAAGCAGGAGTTCCCACCTAAGAGGGTGAATAAATGTGTGGAGAGGCTCAAGGGTGCATCTGGCACACACTAGGCATAGTGTTCACGTGTTCACCACTGGACACCTGGAGCTCCATAGCAGGGATAGTCAGGATGAGGAAATGGGAAACCCTTAACCCTTCAATGTAGCTGTTCTTTACTGCAGGTCAGGGTTATGCCAAAGTGCCGAGAGCTCAAGAGACCAGGGGCCAGTCAGCTGCCTCTGAAGAGGAGAAGGAGTCCTCAGAGGGTGCACTGTCACATCATTGCCTCGCACCTTCCAGCAGCACAGATACCCTTAAGTCAGTGGGTATCAATTCGAGTTTAGATTCAGGGTCACAACCTGGTGAGCACAGCACAGACACACTTGAGGAGCTGACAGAGGCAGTGACAGCCAAGACCACAGACAGTCGAAGGACTATGGAATGCCAGGCCGATGCTTAGCCCTAGGCTGATGACATGCCTCTGGAGTCACGGCAAGACAGCAACTACTGGAGCTGCAGCATAAGGTGTGGAACATCAGGCGGAGCTTCCAGAGGCTGTGCACACCCACGTATGGATGATGGAGCAGTCCATCTAGGTCATGAGTGCTGCCATGTCTCTAGTGTGTGTGCACATAGATTCCTACATGGAGAGGTTGGCAACCCTCATAGACAGCCTGATGCTGCAGACCACTCAGTGGATCCTAGGGATGCATACAGACCTGCAGACCATTGCCTTGTCCATGAGCTTAATGCAGCAGTGGAGGGTGCACTGTTGCTTTTGTATGCCATCAAGTGATCTGAGGTTCATTCTTTTGGAAGGAGGAATGGTCCTGTAAGAAGAGATTATAAAAGTTTTCAGGGGTGTTTGAACATGCTGAATGGCTCCCTGGTTCCTCCATTCTACACCCCAGGTCTATACAGTCATGTTTGGGGTACTACTAGTTGACTCCTGTGCTACCTCTACAACCTGGCATCCCTCTGTTGCTTTTCCGCCATAAAAGAAAAATAAAGGGGTATTTCCACTACACAACACATTGTACTCTCTTCAGAATGGGGCAGACATGTGTGGACGGATTGGACATGGAAGCCCTACAATCGATGGTACAAAGGTAAACTTCAAAGCTGTAATCAGCAGAGAGAAAAAAATTAACAAAGACCAAAATCAGCTGAGAAACAAGTTGTCTATGAATTCTGAGAAACCTGGGTGTGTCCTTTAAATCCAGTACCACCTTTTCTGAGGCTCCTGACAATGCAGGGTGTCCATTTCACATGAGCATGTTTGGCACCAAGTGTAAATGAGTCTCATTTAAATACACCCATCCATTTTTAGATGGGTGCATTTTGACTGTCTGCTGAATATGATGGTGGAGAATTGGTTTCTTGTTAAATTGGACAGAGGTCCTGTGGATTCGACTTCTGCCCCATTTCCCACTTTAGCTTGCTTAAACGGTCCATATTCATATTGAAATCATGGCTTCTATGTCATTTTGATGGGGATATTGTATACAAATTCCCCAGTTCAATGACACTTGGTTGTATTGTTGTCTTTTTAATGAAGCAGCAGTTTCATTTCACAAACCTCTTTTTCATTTCCTTACAAGTGGAACAACAATGATCTCAGTCATGTCAAAGCATATCACGTGTATGACGTTGTTCCAATGAAAATAAAGATTCGCTGTCTTTGCTCTTTTCTTCTCCCCACAAAAAATTAACAAATGCTTTTGCTGAGAACAGTGTCCCTTTAAAACAGGTTGTCCAACATGGGGACTGTGGGCCAGAATTCAGCCTACCAGAGGTTTCCATCTGGCCTGCCAAGGATGAGAAATGTCCGCTGGAAATCCGCTATTAGCTTCTTCTGGCCCGCCCAAACATTCTGTGACTGACAACGGCTGCAGCTCCTTCACTGACATGGCCGAGCCGCCTCATGTGTCTCCTTTACCAAGATGGTGAATGCTCTTCAGCACCTTACCTTCTTTAGTAAGATGGCGTCGCCCAAGCTGAGCTGCATGTCTGCTGGTACCTCCCGCCCGAACTCCATTCCCAGTGCAGACATCCTGGCCTTGAGCTTGGGCCTCAGACCCAGCACTGGCTTTTTTTTTATTTGTTCATGGAATGTAGGCATCGCTAGCTAGGCCAGCATTTATTGCCCAGCCCTAATTTCCCTTGAGAAGGTGGTGGTGAGCTGCCTTCTTGAACCGCTGCAGTTGTTGAGGTAGGTACACCAACAGTACTGTTAAGCAGGGAGTTCTAGGATTTTGACCCAGTGACAGTGAAGGAACGGTGATTTAGTTCAAAGTCAGGATGGTGTGTGGCTTGGAGGGGAACTTGCAGGTGGTGGTCTTCCCATGCATCTGCTGCCTTTGTCCTTCTAGGTGATAGATGTCACAGGTTTGGAAGGTGCTGTCTAAGGAGCCTTGGTGAGTTGCTGCAGTGCATCTTGTAGATGATACACACTGCTGCCACTGTGTGTCATTGGTGAAGGGAGTGAATGTTGAAGGTGGTGGATGGGATGCCACTCAAGTGGGCTGCTTTGTCCAAATGGTGTCGAACTACTTGAGAGTTGTTGGAGCTGCACCCATCCGAGCAAATGGAGAGTATTCCATCACACTCCTGACTTGTGCTCTGCCTGTGTACAGACCTGGCCTGGGCCTAGGACCCTGGGCTCCTCATCTCTGCCACTGTCACCGAGGAGGAGCCACCTGAGGAGGCAGCAGGGCCCAGGCCTGGGTCCTGGGAGTAGGGTGCTGAGTGGGAGTGCTAGGCAGAGGGTTGGGGTGGGAGATGGATATCTATCCAGAATACTTCACATCTTTATATCAAGTGTGCGGCAGACATTATCTACTTCTGCAAGTGAAAACAATGCCAGATATCACACTAAATCAGTGTTTAACATAGTGATGAGAAAGTAAGTTAATAAATCACTCTTTTCATTTAAAAGCTTGTTTACAAAAATGCACATTTTTTGTGGTTTTGATTAATAGTAAAATAAATTTCTAATACCTTTATCTTTCCAACATTTACTCACTTGCCCCCTACGTAGGACAAAAATTATAATGTGGCTCCTCATGTGAACATGTTGGACACACCGGCTTTAAAATATATTACCTATCAGAGGAAACTGTTTACAGATTGTTAAATTTCCTTTGCAGATATTTTGTATTTGTTTCAGTTATATATGATCAATAATATGGATGTTAGCTGTTGAATTTCCATCAAGCTATACATGTGAATTCTGGTGGTAGTAGATGCCAAGTTTGATAAAGACTTCTTTCTGTCTACAGGTGGCAACTTCACACACAGGCACACCTGTTTCATCTTTTGGCACTCCACACAATACAGCAAGCACTTTTCCTTCCCTCTTCATCAATCTTCCACAGGACCTTGAAGCATTTCACTCATCTGCATCCTCGTCAATGCCATTTCATTCTTAACTCAATGACTCATGTTAAAATAACACGGGCTTTCATTTTTCTTTTTTAAAAAGTTCCATTTTATTCTTCCTCCACTATGAACCTTGCTCCTTGCTTTCATTAACTGTGTCCTCTCTGCTGACTGTTGCTGCTCATTTACAGATATTCTTGCCATCAGTCAGCATTCATTTTACGGCCCAAGGGATTTTGTCAGTAGCATTCAATTTTCTATCACCCTGATGAAATCAAAGGTTCCTAAATGGCCTCAGTCTTTAATGGTTAAAGCCTATTCTACATTTACACAGCGAGGTCATCAAAACCTCTCCAGCGACTTGTTGTTAAGTCTGACATTCAGAATCCAGCCACACCTTTGCAAGTGCTGACAGAATCAAAGACCAATGAAACAATTCAGTTGCACCAATACCAGGCACTGCATTTCTGGGAGAAGCTGAGCCTTACATTTATTTCAGAGCATCATGCATCTCTTGTGGTGAATCAGATACTAAGTGCAAAATAAACATTAGTTACTTCATAGAAAACATTTTTGAAATTGTGAAATGGTTTTCATATTGCAATGGGCTTATACTCTTATGAAGTTGTGTTTGATATTTTGAAGGTTATTTCTTCAAACTTGGCCAAATATCAATCAGATGCAAAATTCAGCCATGAAAGTACTAGCAGAAACGCAAGATAAAAGAAAATGAAATATTTAATTATTCTGAAAAGCTCACCATCTAATAGCAAAGCACTCAATTACATTTACTATGCTTTATAATCTGTACTAGCATATCCAAGCATCCAGTATAGCCATCAGAACATGGCCATTATTACATTCTACCCCAATTATAGGAGCCAAGCATTCTGTTTTAATTATTGTGAATTGTGTGGTATGTTGAATATCCTTGAACATAACATAACATAAAATGTGGCAAAAAAAACTTGGAAGTCAAGGACCTTATAACAGGCACAATTTACCTATGTAATGACAACATAGTGTGTTATTTATGAAATAAATTAAAACTGCTTACAGTGAACCAATGAACTGATGATACATTCACAGATTTGAAGGACCACAGGTTTATTCAGTTGCATCATAGGATATTAGAGTCCATTATTATTACTCAGGACAGTATTTGTTACTGTCTGAAACACCACCCTATTGCCTGGTATTTTGCAGCTTTCAAAAATTGTTGCTTTGAAACAAATTTCAGTGAAGAATATTCTATTAATGTTCACATACTGAAGGGATAATTTACTGGCACACTGCCCCATGTTTTTGAGCATCTTGCGAGGGTAATTCTCAGCCCAGCTTGACTGCCTTTGTAACATCTGAACAGATCAGCTTAGAAATTACTTCACCAATATTATTAATACATTCTTACAGTCAATAAATTAGGGAAGGTGTTAAACCATTAAAATAAAATAAAACTTTAAACTGAGGACTATCAGGTGGATGTAATGAAGTGATTTATGACTTTAACCCTTTATAGGGATTAAATCAATTCAGGCATACATCCCTATGAATCTCCCTTAATTAAGTTCATACCAGACAAATTCTTATAGACAAGTTTTTGGGTTCAAATAATTGAACTAGTTTTCCCTCAAAGAAAGAAAACTAACAGAGAATATTATCATCTTTCGGACAGCCTATTTTAAAAAATAATTATGGCTAAGTCATAAATATCCCAGATATTATAAGGGTCTGGGAAACTCTCTTCAATACATATCTCTCCACTTAAGGAGACACAGAGTTCTTGTAGTTGTATACAGAATGCTACATGAGAAGATTTATTAACTTTTATATATTTATTAAAGAATTGAACATGCAATACACTTTTAAGTGGATAAGTATATCACAATGTCAAAGATTACCAAGAGATGTATCACATAATCTTATTTCTAAAATAGAATCCAAAGGTTCAACCTTGATGTTGTTACAGCAAAATATTTTAGAATATCCACCAAAATTTAAAGTAAATCTTTACCTTAAACTCCCTGAGTAAGCCATTGGGTGAGCAGTAGTGATGAGGAATTCAACACTTCTAATTTTGCTTCAGAAGCTCTCATGCTTATACTGTTTCTAAGTTATCATCTGACCTTTTAGCAAATAGGTGTTACCTTTCTGTGTGTGTTTTTCCTGCTGTTGAAATCCATTTATGGCAGTATCATTAACTAACATCTCCACTTAATGTTTTGCTGGAATTCCTCTGCTCTAGAAGTTGTGAGCATTTATTTGGCCAAAATGTTTATAATTGTGATTAGTTGACATCTTGTTCCTGTAACTACTATTCCATTTATTATTTTATTATCTATAATTGTGTTTTTTATGGTACCTGGTAGCAACCTTTTGAGTCGATCTGTCTACATTTTACCAACATGATCGATTAAGTTTATTGCTACCGCTTACTGATGTCACACAGGATGTTTCAATGTGTGTTTATCCCCCAAGTCCCTGGCAACAGAAACACTAAAATGGATTTTCCAACTTAAAAGGTGTTTCTGGCTCACATTCTATTCCTTAAATTTTACCTCCTTAAAGGGGAATGTCAGTGAGTCTTGAAAACTGACCATTTATTCAATCTTTAATTCTAAAAGGTATATTATATTAACTATATCTAAATTCTCCTTCATTGAGGCTATTATACCTATGTTTCATCACAACCCCCCCTCTTGACCAGTATAAAGGCGAACAACGAAGATAGGAAGTTTTAATTAAGTAATGTATAAGATGTAAGCATTT